>NC_137820.1:34965154-34987654 GCF_963921795.1 Nannobrachium achirus | reverse complement strand
TGTGTGTGTGTGTGTGTGTGTGTGTGTGTGTGTGTGTGTGTGTGTGTGTGTGTGTGTGTGTGTGTGTGTGTGTGTGAGAGAGAGAGAGAGAGAGAGAGTGAGAGTGAGAGTGACATACATACTGTACAAGTGTACGTACAGTATGTCCCTATTAACCCAACACGACTTGAGGCCTGTTCTGCTTTGTAACTGATGCCTGCCTTTATCAGCACCGTTAGCAGCGCACACACACACACACACACACACACACACACACACACACACACACACACACACACACACACACACACACACACACACACACACACACACACACACACACACACACACACACACTCTCGCTCTGCCACCTCTCTCTCTCTCTCTCTCTCTCTCTCTCTCTCTCTGTGTGTGAACTCCAGGTCAGTAGTAAATGTTACACAGTAAGGGTGTGAGACCCTCAGAGATCTGCATTGACACGTGTGGGTGGGTGGTCTTTGGATTAACGAGTCTGGCTAATTAACACCTGGAGTGCCTAACACGTTCCCACTAGTGCTGGGCGGTTAATCGTTTTGAAACCGAAATCGCGATTTGGAACCACGCGATTAGCGAATCGCAAAGGCTGTGGTTTTAGAGATTTATATATTTATGTAATAATGTGCAACGGCAGCGAGCGAGTCTGAGCCGATATATAACCATTATGGTCTGACCCAGTGTTTACACCAATGCAGCAAATCACTAAAGACCGCTGATCCACAAGAATGCTGTGCAGATCTTTGTCTACGTCGGCGGGTGACACCGCGACCACGGATTAATGAATGAACATAATGATTAGCCGACATGACGACGTTGCTTTCCTCCTCCAGAGGCCATGCCGTCTAACAGCACGTAAAAGTTTATTTCCGAGTACTCCATGGCTATAGGTAGTGAATGTTCCTATAATCGTTATAAATATAGTGTCCTTAAACCCTTATGCATGGTTTAAAGGCTGTCGTTTTTCGTAAAGTGAAAGTGAATGTGATATTTTCCGTGCGACGGTGAATCCTCCTCCTCCTCCGTTCCCCGCACACATGTGAAAGTTACTGTATGGTGTGTGTCCAGGGGCGTCACAAGGGAGAGATGCCCTGATGAAGATCTATTAAGATCGAAACGTTGACCAGCAATAAACTTATGGAGCATAACCAGTGTGCAGACTCTATATTATGTCCTTCTTGATGTCTAGCACCTGGGACACGGATGTGCATTGTGCGTGCACTACTTTCTTCATTCGATTTGAAAATTACCCACTGTTTTTTTTTCTTTCTGGAAAACGTATTACTCAGCCTCTGTTGCAGCTAGAAACACAATTCCAAAACTATTTGATAGCTTACACCTTTGGCTTTAATAGAACATTTTCAGAAAAAAACTACTGTACATGTACTGTAATGTACACGAAAATGTGTTCCCAGACTGAGGGGGTAATAATGTGTACCTGTCCATTATGGGTTAAGCCATTTTACTGCAGAGGATTGCATTGAAGCCAATGGAGGATTTCACTTCCTGATGACGTCCTCTCCCAAAGGATCATGGGAAATGTAGTTTTTGCATCACCAAGCGGGGCCCGCTGACCACACGCTACTGTCTTATTTAATATAAAAGTTATATCCCGACTTTAATCGGGAAAAGCACTCCACGGCTCGTTTTGATGTGTTAAAAGATATGAGACTTGACAGCAAGCAGGAAGCGTCAGACAAGCTATAAGACTATAAGACAGCACAGCCAACACAGTCATCAAAAAGAAAACTTAATTCAGTCCATTTAGACACAATTAGAGCCACTATCGACCCACAGTCCTGCGTTCATTGTGCTTAGCTAGTGTGCGCGCGCGCGCGTGTGTGTGAATGTGTGTGTGTGTGTGTGTGTGTGTGTGTGTGTGTGTGTGTGTGTGTGTGTGTCTCACACACGCAGACGCACTTGTGTTTCCAAAGCTGCCTGAGCCAAAAAACACTTCCAAATTCAACAATATATTGACTTTTTTTTTCAACGTAAGCAAACACTTCATCTCTGCAGCTAATAAAGTACATAGTTTCATTTGACAGAGAGAGAGAAAGATGGAGAACGAAAGAGAGAGAGAGAGAGAGAGAAAAGGAGGAAAAAAAGAAAGACAGATGGAGATGGAGAGAGAGGGAGGGAGAGAGAGAGATCATAAAAAAGATTGAAAACATATGTAGGCCTACTCCTTTTCCACACAGAATATTGATCAGCAATCGATAAAGAACGTGACCAATTTGCAGTAACAACATGAAATATGCTGATGCAGAAACAATATGCTGATGGTTTTTGGTTTCAATAAAACATCTTTACACCAGTGGTGCTCAAACTGCTTTAAGTCAAGGACCCAAGAATAAACATTGCTATTGGCCACGCCCCCTTTCCCTGAAAAGGTTTCGAGACAGTGATGATTTGTGTTAAGAAAAAAAGGAAAGAAAAAAAAAACGAATCTAAACTAGAAGGATGCAATTGGAAATTGCAAGTGTGGTTGCTGTGACGTGAATCACACTTGCAAATTATTTCTGCTTTAACATTTGAATTTTCCCCATTCAAGTCAATGGGGAAAATGTATTCACTAATAAATTAATGGCCATATATGGAGATCTTTGTGTCAGTCCTCGTGCCTTTTATGCTGATATATGGAGATCGCTGATGTAATGAAATTAAGCCCATATCTTGGAATGCCTGTATATGGACATACTATGTCAGTCTCATGTGGTCTATGATGTCAGACATTTTCTTATATCTGTCATTTTTGAAGAGCCAACAAGTGGTTAACACATCAACTGCCAGGTGTAACACTTCCGGGTCCAATTACGTCCAGGAACGTGATAGGTCTGTCTGGGTGTCTGACTGAGGTGCTCATAGGATTGACACGCTCATAGATCACACATTTAAACATCACCACATGACTTCGGTGGGGACACACAGCGCTGGCTAATGGCACAATGCTCTGTCCATTCAAAGGGCTTAGTGGTTCATGTTGGCACCGGCCCAACCCAGTGGCCCAAGTTGGCACTAGGAACAGTGTTGCCAGTTTTGTGACAGAAACAAGCGGACATGTTTTTTTATGAAAACAAGCCCAAAGGAAGCAACTAGGCTTGATGATTTAGCGTGAACGCACACACACGCGCGCACACACACACACACACACACACACACACACACACACACACACACACACACACACACACACACACACACACACACACACACACACACACACACACACACACACACACACACACACACACAATGAGTTAACACTTATGTTGCAATGATTTTTTCCGGCCAATGTCCCGCGTTGCCATGGTTACCATAGACTTCCATGTAATTGTGCAAGTGTGTAAAAAGTGCACGCCCATGCCTAGATGATGCACCACGTGTGTAGATGCTGTTCACAGCTTTCAAACAAAAAAATCCGCTTGGAAATCCGTGCAGGCATTCATGATTTATCAGCCATTATGTTTTCTTCAGATGTAAACAAACATGGCTGCCATGTTTGAAAGAATGGGTTGGAATGGGGGTTAAACATGCAATTTCGCGATCGCGATCATGCCTAATACATTTCTGGAGGTCCAAAAAAAACTTTTGAAAAAAAAAAATTTGAAAAAAAAAAAAAAAAAAAAAAAATCAAAAACGGCCCAAACTCGGGAAACTCGGGGTTGGCACAGCACTAGTACCAATACAAACTCGGGAAACTCGGGGTTGGCACCATATGTGTTAATATAGCATCAAAATCAGCTCAACAACTCTATTGCTATAGATAGATAGATAGATAGATAGATAGATAGATAGATAGATAGATAGATAAGAACCACTGGTTTAAATGTCATCATTATAAGAAACGAGCCCGAAGTTGCTTTTAAATGAAGGTACATGGCAACACTGACGGGTGCACATGGTTCATGTTGGCACCGGTCCAGATGAACCCCCTGAAAGAGGACTGGTTCCATTAACATCTGCTCTGACCTCTAGTGGTTCAGCACTTAGAGGGCCATCAGCTAATCACTGCACCTGCTGGACACGCCAACGCCTCAGTCCACACTGTGACACCTCCAGGGGTGTCACACCTAATCCTGGGCCCTGGGTAGTGGGTACAAGGATTCACTGCGGGCCCCCCATGAATGTTCTTCATTATTTTGTGCTTTAACTATTGAAAAACAGCAGATATACAAGCTTGTATATCTGCTATTTTTGAAAAATCAAATCCCAGTTTCTTTTGAAAAAACTGTTTCTATGTCAGTGGTGCTCAAACTTTTTCATGTGAAGGACCCCCAAATGTATTTGGCCACGGACCCCCATCTCAAAATATTTAGTTCCAGGCCCCCCCCCCAGAAGTTACAAATATTAGCTTAAAAAAATACATAAAGTATATTCAAAGATTTGCACACATTTTCACGACTTTTCAAAAATAGCAGATCTACAAGCTTGCAGTGCTTGTGAGCTTGGATATCTGCTATTTTCCAATAGTTAAAGCATAACATAATTAAGGCCCTTCCACCTTGGGCCCTAGTAACTCAGTCCCACTCCCCCCCACCTTGTGACGCCCCTTGACACCTCTCCTCTTTTGTCCCATCTCCTCCTCTCATCCTCTCTATCCTCCTCTCCTCTCCTCTCCTCTCCTCTCCTCTCCTCTCCTCTCCTCTCCTCTCCCATCCCCTATGGCCACTTCACTGCTCTACCGTGGTTTTGGGGGCTTGCCACTCCCCCTCCTGTCCTCATCCCCCCTCTCTCCCCCTCCTTCCACTCCTCTCCATCACAGAGACCAACGTCAGCACAATCTGCTCCCGGGGTGATTCACACACCGTTAAAGCCCACATCCACGGCCAAGATCACACAGCCAGAGAGCCCTGAGAGAACAAGTGGATCTACAAGATCACACAGCCAAAGAGCCCTGAGAGAACAAGTGGATCTACAAGATCACACAGCTAGAGAGCCCTGAGAGAACAAGCAGATCTACAAGATCACACAGACAGAGAGCCCTGAGAGAACAAGCAGATCTACAAGATCACACAGCCAGAGAGCCCTGAGAGAACAAACGGATCTACAAGATCACCGTCACGCAATGTAAAAAAGACACGTAGAACGCAGAGATACAGTAATCTAGGATCGCTATTCACTAACCAAGAACCTAGCATAGTCTAAAAGTAAAAACAAAAAAGACTCCCCCATCTGAGAATATAACCAGTAAGACTCCCTAATCGGGAGATAAGCGACCGTTGGTCGCTTATCTCCACAAATATCACAACCTCCACCTCTCACGTCATACGGGTAGCCATAGTTACACCTGGAATGTTGAATCTCCATATATGGAGATAACCTACGCATCACACAAAGTCTGACCTCACCAGCCCATACTTGGGCATGGACGACTTATATCTCCATATACGGAGATGGCCATATATGGAGATACGATGACATCACAGAGTCCACAGCTGATGATGTGGCGTGATGTCATACAATACACAAACAAGCCCTATATAAAGGGGCAATTCTCACCAGGGAAGAGAGCATTGCCTGGAATGTTGAATCTCCATATATGGAGATAACCTACGCATCACACAAAGTCTGACCTCACCAGCCCATACTTGGGCATGGACGACTTATATCTCCATACACGGAGATGGCCATATATGGAGATACGATGACATCACAGAGTCCACAGCTGATGATGTGGCGTGATGTCATACAATAAACAAACAAGCCCTATATACTGATGCGATACGATGACATCACAGAGTCCACAGCTGATGATGTGGCGTGATGTCATACAATAAACAAACAAGCCCTATATACTGATGCGGAGATATGAGCAGGGCAAAGGTGTGACGTGTGACGTGTGACCGACCGACGGACGGACGGCCGGTGGAGGTTTTCATAGTAAACTGCTCCCTGACGGTCGCAATTATGTTGTGCCAGGGACCCCCAGAAGAGAAGAATTACGAAAAAGAAATAAGTCCTGGGTCTTTAAGTGGTCCCGGATATGCAGCTTGGTAAATAAAAGGTGAATTGATCCCAGTGCATGACGGAGGACAATATCACGATAAATTAAATCTCCATGATACGATTATTGTGAGTGTTTTTTATCACGATAAACAATAATATCGCTTATCGTCCCATCCATAGGTAAGACCTGTGAAGGAAGTAAGGAAGAGGCCCCATTTCTGAACATTTTGTAAAGACATGACGATAATCTTACAAACCGTCGTGCTTAAATGTGTACTTTGTCGTGTCCCACACAGAAAATAGCCGATCTACAAGCTCACAATACGTTGCACATGTTGCCGCAGGTTGTGAGCTTGTAGATCGCTTATTTTGTGATGCGTGTCAGGCATTAGGAGCAGTGGTTTTGCATGGCTGCCTGCAGTGCTCACACACACACACGACCTAGAAATATGTGCAGCACGCTCCAACGCTCGCATCACACCTCTGTGTTCACTGACACTGTGTCTACAACAGTAGTTCTCAAAGTGGGGGTAATTCTCATGCTCTTTTAATGCCGTCAGTGGTAGTCCTGTCTCAACTGTTACATAATCATCTAATCGCAATTATTTGACATAGTGGAAATAGCAGATCCACAAGTTCACAACGCGTTGCGTATTTCCACTATAAATTTTCATTTTAAAGTATAAAGTTGTCAAATATATCAGCTAATATAATAATTTCTTTGTATAGGCTGCCAGTCTAAACAGAGCCCTAATAAGCATGCGTGTGTGTGTGTGTGTGTGTGTGTGTGTGTGTGTGTGTGTGTGTGTGTGTGTGTGTGTGTGTGTGTGTGTGTGTGTGCGTGTGCGTGTGCGTGTGCGTTCACTATGCTAAAGCTGGCCTTACACTAGCAGATAATTGGGGCATTTAACGACCGTCCTGAGTATCGGGCTGTCTGCGTCTGGATCGGATAAAAGTCATCTAGTGTGAGGGTTCAAAGATCCAATCGCAGGACGGTCGGGGGGCCGGCCTGACTGTTTTTAAAAATGTTTCATATTGTTCTGGATCGCTACTGATATGGAACATCAGCGGAGGACCGAGAGAAAGACAGCCGCTGTTCGGATGCAAGAAACAGGGAAAGTTGGTGCTGACAGCCGCCTGCTGATCTGAGTCTGACCATAGTATCTGAGCGACAGATCTCTCTCTCTTTCTCTCTTCATCTCACCCTTACTCCTGCTCTCAAATACACAAACACGCACACGCACTCTTTTCATACCGTCCGTCCGTCCATCAGGTTGCATCATGATTGGGATGGGAATTAAAAGTCAACGGGTGTGGACGGAAGCGGGTTTGTTTTATATCAAACAGAAACAGTAGAATTAAACGCTACCAGTCACATAGTGGGAACAGGACATGTCTCGCTTTGCTCTTGCAAGTCAAAGTACACGCCCATTTCCTACATAATCCTGATCTACAAGCCCTACAATGTGGTGCGGAGGGACACGTTGTGGTCTTGGAGACCTACAGTATATGTTCTGCGCGATACACAGTCAACCGACTATTCATAAATCAGGCAAAGCAGACGCAGCAGCAGTGTTGAGAGAGGGGAAAAGTCAAAGAGTTTAACAGATCCATCGATGGACATGAAAGAAGTGTCAAAGTGAGCTCATATTATCATCAAAATGGGAATAGATTCAGATTGTTGACAACAATCAGTACACAACTCCCATCATATTGAACAGGGACACTGATCTCTTGGACCTGCCCAGTAGCCTGGCTGGCAGCAGCATTCTGAACCAGTTGGAAGTGTTCCAACTGTAGCATCGTTTCATTTAATGACAGCGAAAGTTGCGGATCGGTTAGAGCTTCATTAATTAGTGGTTTTTTTTTGTGAGGATGCGGTGATTTAGAAGGTAAAGATCTAATTAGTGTCTTGGAGTTAATTACTGCTGTTGCTGGCAGCTCGCCAGCCAAACCAACACACCCACATCCAGCAGCAGGTCTATACGGGCGGCAGCAAGTCTTCAGAGTGAAGAGCTCACATTCTGAAGTATAAAGCCAGATTAATACTTAGTCTTGCACGGAGACTCGCAGGTTAGCCGCCGTATTGAAATGTCTCCAATCGCGGTTTACTACAAAACATGCATGTCTTTTAGGAGAAAAGAGCGTTTTGAGTTTTAAAGACCACGTCAACAAGAAGTACCGTAACCCAGTATGAGGCCTATAAGCAGTAGTTCATATTCAAAATCAAATTGGGGCGTGATTATCCAAAATCTTACGTGCCTTCCAGAATCACGCGTCAGTGACACTGATGCCATCACTGAAACTCACCTGAGCGTGTCATCAGGTGAGGTGTGTAGCCCAGCCCCGAGACACACTGCTCTCACCAAGAAATGCCCAAAACTGGGCGTTTATCTTTTCCAGGTTCTTTAAAAGAAAAAGGCTGTGTGTTTCTGACGAAACATGACACACAACACAATGCATGGTTTAGCTGTGTGGATGTAACCGCATCCCTCCACGCTCTCTCCCATTCGACCTTCAGTTTCCGTTAGACGGCAAAGAACGAGAAACACGATCCGACCCTTGGCTGAACACATGGATTAAAGCTAAATAAAAATCTCACGACTGAACGGTTTTGTCAGGCCAATTAAGTCCTAACCTGTGATTTATTTAACAGCAATGTTGGGCAATGTCCCAAGCTCAGCAGTTCTCAAACTTTTTCATGTCAAGGACCCCCAAATTGACACTTAGACCGCGGTCTCCATTTGAAAAGGTATGCCAGGGCCCCCCCATGAGAGAAGATTTTTTACAGCTCGAGGCAGTGATTTTCAACCACTGTAATTTCAAGGACCCCCAGTTTGACACGCATTAGACTACGGACCCCCATTTAATGTCATTTCCATCTCTGAGATTTGTATTGTAAAATCAATGCTACTATAACTCAGATAATGTACAAATGGACCCGTCACACTCTCTGAGTTACAGACCCATAAGGGTCCATTTGGTTCCTAACTATCGTTTAGCTGGGGAACCCCTGGAACTCACTGAAGGACCCCTGGAGGTCCCCGGACCCCACTTTGAGAACCAATTCTCTAGCTTATCTAGGCTTGCTCATGCACCAGGAGAACCACCTGTACATGTGCTAGTGAACGCTCTGTGTTCTCACTTAGCCTGGAAACCAGACCAATCTGCAAGTGCAAAATCTGCCCTTGGCCCTCTGCAGATTTGGTCTGGCCCTGGGCTGTTGCAATTGGATTTCACTGCACCTGAAGTTGTGGGGCACCAATCAGTGCCCAGTATGCAAATGTGGGGTGGGTTTATCACTAGAGGTATTTCTTTAACCCATTTAGACCTGCTGCTACCTATACGTTGTATTACCCTTAAGGCCGGCTGCTACGTCTGTGTCACATCAGTATTTGCTATACATATAGCAACATAATTTATTTTACATTTTTGGAATAAGAAATTGAAGGTTTTCAGAAACCTTAGGTTAGGTTTTAGAAGGCGTTTTCAGAATCGGCCTCAGGTCTAAATGGGTTAATCCACCCCTTGGAAAAGCAGGCTCCACACACAGGAGGGGTTGACACTAAGGTTTCAGAGGCACTTGCCCGTTGGACAAGTACAGGTCATGTTCTACTAGCCCAAAAGTCATCAGGGATCTTCATATATGGGCATAAAAGGGATTCTGGGGAATACCCATATATGGACTTTTACATAGGTGATGTCACCTGTGATATCACCTGTGATGTCACAGTGATGTGTCAAGGGAACCAAACCATGAGTACACACACGTCTACACACATGTCTACACGGACACGGACAAGCTGTGACATTTCTCATGGTAAACTGCGACCTTCGGTCGCAATTAGTCTGGTCATGCCAGAATAGTTCACACTCACATGCTGTGATAAGCAATGCAGCTTTATGGCCAGGTATAGGCTGACCTCATCTTACTGCCGGCAACCAAAACGCTCATCCCGATGTCGTCATGCAAAACACTCGCTTGCAACGCCCGAAATTAAATCCACCTATAAAACGGCAGCATTTCACAGCCGCCAGTGTGTGAACGGGGTTAAAGTCACAACACAATGAGTGCCATGGTCTGTTTGAACAAGTCTTGCATGTTATACATTAACTTAACGCTGATAACAAGAAGGCAAGGGTTACCCAGTCTTACAGCTCACACTCGCACTACTTCACTCGGCCTGCACTGGGTTTCACAAATGTAGTGCGGGCAAATAGCAGATCACATTCTAATAAACGTATAAACTTAAATTTAAACAGATTATCCCCCAAAAAACTAAGCTAATTGCCAAGCCCTGCACAAAAGGTCTAAGATATTGTCAGGTGAGGGACAACATCAACACACTATCAACAATATACAATAAGATGAAGTATCCGCACTATTAGCCGCCCTACACTATCAGCATGGACAAATACTAATAACAACAGTAGCATAGATTCAAGCAAAATAAAATCTCACAACATTTTAATTTGTGAAACAGCATCACAAGGGCTGTGAGCTTGTAAAATGTAGATTGTAGATTGAGCTAGAGTGAGCGTTGCATAACGAACGTGCTTCCATGGAAAACAAATGACTGAAATCAGTCGTAACGGCTAACCACGGAGTTCAGTCCTGTCCACATGTTAATAGACGTTCACAGAGATGAATGCGGAAAACCTCCAGGACCAAGAATAAAACAACTGCATCAATAGAGACACTCCGAAAAGCAGTCCAAAAACAGCCATTTTCCCCCAAAAAATTAGCATCTTCAAGCTCACGACACATATTGTGTAGACTTGCTTGTCAATCGGCTAGTTCTAAAATAGGGCTATAGGCCTAACGATTTCAGATTTTTTCCCTTTTTGGCCCAAAACATGGGTTATTAGTAGGGCTCTGCAAAATCAGGCACAGTATTGGTCTCAAGTGACATGGGGGGGGGGGGGGGGGGGGGTTTAACCACTCACTTGATGAAGCACCTCGCTCCCTCGAAGGTGTAGCCCTCCTCCCATCCCGTTGGCAAGTCTGTGTGGGTCCAAACACAACAAGCAGATGGACACACTGTTAACTGGAGCACTGCCCTGTGTGTGTGTGTGTGTGTGTGTGTGTGTGTGTGTGTGTGTGTGTGTGTGTGTGTGTGTGTGTGTGTGTGTGTGTGTGTGTGTGTGTGTGCATAAGAACATCTTATTTATAGAGCAACCTTTTGCAGCCTATGAGAGTCACAAAGTGCTTTACAGGTTTAAAATCATAAAACAAAAAAGATATCAGTATAAAACAGAGAACAAATTAATAATATAAACAATCGAACATACAGTCGTTAAGAGCACATCTCAAATATGGACAATGTCACAAAACGTACGTAAACGCCTGTCTGAACAGGTGGGTCTATGACATTTGTATTGTGTGTGTGTGTGTGTGTGTGTGTGCACGGGTGCACACGCGTGCGCATCATAATCATGTTCACAGCTCAGGGTATCCGAAATCGGAAACATTTACTCACAGAATCAACATTGTATGTTTACGAGATAATCAATTCCTTTCGTCAACACTGGTGTGTTATAATGACAGTGTTTTTTTTTCCCCTTTTTTTATGACAGCCATACAGGGAAACATAAGGACCCTTGTCATTTATATAAAACATACTCAAACTTCAAGTGTGCTTCAAATTCTTTTCTACAGTTTCTCAACAAATTCAGAGACGATAAAACAAGCTGTCCAGGCCTGGTCTTTTATCACTGAGAATTGATCCAGATTGGAAGTGTGCGTGCGTGCGTGCGTGCGTGCAGCTTTCTGGCTGACGTCAGCAAGCCGCTGCACAGCATGTTGGTACCAACATAGTCGGCTGCAAACTGTGGGCCCTATCTTGTGTGGCACCCCATCCCTTATATGCGTAATACGAAAAATAGCTGAGCTACAAGCTCACACCACATCGATGTAGAGTGGCTATTTTCACAATAATACAAAATGCCTCATAAGATTAGGCATAACAGATGATTGAGGTGATAAGGCAAGATATGGCCCTGTGACTCTAAGTAGAATGGTTGACATTCCGTGTCAGTTACACCTGTGGTTCTCAAACGTTTTCGTGTCAAGGACCACCAATTTCATCTGTATTTGCCCACGGACCCCCATCTGAAAATGGTTTGTGCCATAGGAAGAGTATTCTTCTAAAATCTAAATTATATAAATAAATAAAAAGGAGTAAAGGAGTGACACGCTGTGAGCTTGTACATCTGCTATTTTTGAATAGTCAAGGTATAACAGGATCATGGGGTTAAAGTGATGATGCTGTGTTAACAAATTTGATTGGGACACAGCTGGAACCCACTCAAGGACCTCTGACCCACTTAGAGAACCAACGTGTTACACTAATTGATTACAGTTTTATAGTGAAAGAAAGACTGCCCAACTGGCTTTTACTTCCTGTATCTGTAGGTAGTCACCTCTTTAGCGGAAGTAAATTGAAGTCTCTTATTTCCAAAGGGAGAAGTGAACGTCAACACAGCTTCTGAACAATTCTTTAGCCCAGTGGTTTTCAACACTTTTCATATAATCAAGGTCCATTATTTATTCAGCATTTGAGCCACGGACCACCATTTGATGAGATTTTGCCTCTCAGACCAAAGACTTAGAAGATTTTGTTGTTGTTGGATATAATTTCGTCCACAATTCCATGCTCTATTGATGTGGTACAATAGGAGAGAACAGGCAAATCTTGATAAAAAAAACATTCTGTAATTGTGTAGTCTTGTAAATTAACTCATTTTACGATTCTACAAGACCTGTGGGAGTCTTTTGAAAGCTTCTGGGCGCGGATCCGAGCGACGCAGAATATAAGAATATTTTTCAAAGGTACGTGAAAAAGGCAGTCAATGAGTTAAAGGGGAATAGCCAACCAAGCAGGCTCTTTGTGCCTCCATAGGGAACCAGTGCTGGTCATCAAATTATTGTCTTAAGAATTTGACAAAAACAAAACCATTCAAGTCTCCATGGAGTTTTTTAAATTAATCTATCATGGTTAAAATGGAGTTTGGAGTTACAATGCGTGTGTATGGGGCCCTCCATACACACCCAGGTGGATGATGGCATTTAAATCAAATATCTAAATATTGAATCAAGCAAATAAAAAACTGTTCAGGGTGTTCATAAAAGCCTGATTAGATGATAAAATGACCAGAAGTTTTTTTTAAAGTGAAATATCCGTTTAAATGTCTGAAAATAGCCTGGGTGCCAGCCTGTTCGCTCCGTTGTAACCACTGCCCAGAGTCACATTATATTTTCTTTATATTTTTTATTTCAATTATGATGACTTTCATTTTCCATTTGTGTGATCATTTATGTTCAAAGAGATGTTTATTTTCATATTTATGGGATGGCTGATATTCCATTGCTGGGAGTGACCTGGCAATGATTGAGACCCCACCCAACAATCACCCCATCAGGCTAGACTGATTGGGGTGTGGACACTTACAAAATGTTTGCTGCACCTGGGCGCCCGGGGGCTGCCAGACCAGTGTGAAACACTGAGAGGAGAGGAGCAAGAGGATGATTTCCCAAGACCTTGCTTTCTGAAGTCTATGATAGATTATTGCAGTTTAGTGGCTAGTTCTTTTGAAGACTACGGAAGACCACTGAAGGATATTGGATCTTTTCCATCTCCCTATTCCATTGGATGAATGAACAGTTCCATGGAGGATTATTATACGGACCTTGAATCTGAGATCAAGAGGTGGTAAGAGGGGAATTGCCATCCCCACCACATAGACTGAGTTCCTTTTGTTTCTTTTTTGGACATTTAAGTTGAATTATCAATAGTGCCTGGACACTTAAGCTGAAAGAGCTCCCTTTAGTTGACCCTTTTTGAGGACTTATTATTTGATTTTTGAGTAAGTGAACACTTTCTTATTTGAAACTTTATTTGTTTATTTACTTAATTCATTAATTTCAGCTAATGCTATTTTGCTAATTCCTTTTTGATTTATTCTATACTGACCCACCACCTCCCTCATTTCGCTATAACTAATGCTTCTGTTTATATACCAGCAACCGTTATAGAATTGGCGCCTGAACAGGGACCGGTCAATTGATTAGGATATTATCAATCAATCACTCAATCAAGTAATTAGTAAATAGTAAGCATGTCTGATGAACAGAACCAAGCTCTAGCACCACATGAGGAGCCACCATTAGACCTGTCTCATTATCCTGGGTCAGCAACTGTAGAGCAGCCTGAAGATTTCAGGGCAGCTTCATTTACAGCTCGAAGAGATGATGTAGCTGAGTTATCAGAGACACTCAAGTCACTTTATGTCAAGACCCCTGAGGATAGTGAGGGCAGTGAAGATGAAGTAGTGGTGCCTCCACCACCTAGCACAGCTCCTGTACCTGCTATTATAGTAACAAACACTGATGCACAGATAGAGCCATCTTCATCACCGGACCAGATGGGGCCGTTAATAACACAGTTATACAGTCGCTATACTGAGATGGACACTAGAATCACTGCTATTGAGCGGAGTCTTAACCTCACCAACGATTTCCTTGAAGGTGATCTCAAGGAAAGGTTGGTTGACATGGAGACATTGACTCAGCAGCATACCAAAGATGTTAAAGCTTTACATGTAAATGCAAGGAAAGGGGAGCAAGCAGTGCATAGCCGCATTGAAAAAGAGTGCGCTATTCTTAAAAATCATGTTGCTACCTCGGTTGACAACCTTGAGTCTACAATAGTGAAGTGTTTGAAACGAAGAGATGCTCAGTTGGAAGACATGGTGGATGCTCGTCTACGTCAACCAGTTAAAACATCTACTCCCATATCACCTGAACATGTACCTAGCAAGTCTCATACAAAGCGCAGTTCACCCATTCCTTTTGACAAGTCGATGCCAGACGACAGCCAGAGGAGTGCCATTCACCCTGCCTATCACTTCAAACCTCCAGTCAATGTGGAGTTTCCTTGTTTTGGTGACAGGGGAAGTGACTTGGATCCAATCTCCTATCTGGAGAAGTGTGAAGAATTCTTGTCTGTCCGCCCCCTACCTGATCTTGACATCCTTGCAGCACTTAACTCAGTCCTGAGAGGAACTGCCAAAGATTGGTGGAAGGCCGAACGAAACAGAGTGCAGACCTGGAAGCAGTTTAGAGATGCCTTCTTGAGGTCCTTCTTGTCTGAGGACTATGAAGCGGAAGCCGAGATGCGGATCCGTGAGAGACGTCAAGAACCACAAGAGAGCATTCGAGATTTTGCTTTCCAGTTGCGAGCTCTTTGTCTTAGGTGGCAAGCCGATCTACCTGAGAGAACCATACTCCAGCACATTCTGCGCAATTGCAACCCTAGGCTAGCAAGTCTAGTCAGGGGCTCAGTGCATACAGTTGATGAGCTGGTGCGAGTGGGGACACTCATTGAGAAAGACTTGTTGGCCTCTAAGTCATACTGGTCTCAAGCTAACAAATCAGAGCAGCAGAAGAAAGCAGCTGGAGCCACAGCACCCATTGGGGGAAAGAAAACCCCTGGGAGCCTTTCTGTTGTTCAGTTAGCTGGGGCAAAGAGCAGACCTAGCGAGCCAATCATGCTGCCTATGCTCCTGAAGTCGTACCACTGTTGGGGTCTTCTGGATACCGGCTGTACTTACACTCTAGTGCAGGAGTCCTTGTGGAGACGTCTTAAAGGTCCCAGTGAGGGACTGAAGTCTTGCAATAATGGTGCGTTCATGATGGCTGACGGCAACATCAACAGTGCCGTCGGTCATGCAACATTAGACTGTATCTTTCATGGTCAACAGTACACAGTCGATGTCAAGGTCATGAAAGACGAGCACCTGGCCTTTCCAGTTGTAACTGGTTTAGACTTTATGTTCCTTACTGGCATCATCCTAGACTTCAAGAACTCCCGCTATGCCATCACTAGAGGGGACAAACTGGAATATCACCCTTTCACACACAAGAGCTTGACACTTGACACATTGCATGGTGCCCACTTGTATCTTGCTGTCCCAATGCCTCCTTCTAAAGGTACCTACACCAGCTGTCGACAGGAGGATGGAGGGAAGCAAGAAAGTGACCCATGTCTGGTAGACCTTGTACAGAGACTGGTTCGAGCAGCTTCTGCCAGTGAAGACGTTCAAGGGCAGCTAGAACAGCTGTTGCACGACTGGTCATCTGTTTGTACAGACTCTCTTGGTCACACCACTGTGGTCAGACACAGCATCTTAACCGACGATGAGGTTCCTATCCGTCGTCGGGCATACAGGATGTCACTGGAGAAACAGGAATACGTTGCAGGAGAGATTAAGGACATGTTGATCAAGGGAATCATCAGACCATCCACTTCACCATGGGCTGCACCAGTAGTCTTGGTGAAGAAGAAATGTGGAAACCTTCGATTCTGTGTTGATTACAGAGGGGTTAACGCTAAAACTCCATTGGATGCCTACCCCATGCCTCATATCCACGAGATCTTAGAGTCCATGCATGCTGCCACAGTGTTCAGTACACTTGACTTAAAGAGCGGATACTGGCAAGTGGAAATGGATCCTCGGAGCATCCCCAAGACCGCCTTTGCCACTTCTCAAGGTCTATTTGAATTCCTTGTTCTTCCTTTTGGGCTCAAGAATGCAGCGGCAACTTTCCAACGCCTCATGGAAACAGTCCTGAGAGAGCTGATAGGGAAGTTCTGCTTTGTCTACATTGACGACATAGTGATCTACTCACAGAACGATCAGCAGCACCTACAGCACCTGAGGGAGGTGTTTTCCAGGCTGCATAGCGCAGGACTCACCTTGAACTTGGGAAAGTGTAACCTCTTTCAGCGGTCTCTGACTTTCCTCAGCCACGAGGTGTCTGGTGAAGGAATTCACACAGAGGCAAAGAAGGTTGATTCTGTCTTATCTTTTCCGACACCTTCCTCAGTGAAGGACATCGAGAGGTTCTTGGGAATCGCTGGCTGGTACCACCGGTACATAGAACGGTTTTCTGAACGAGCCGCACCACTTAATGCGCTAAAAAAGAAGGGCACACCGTGGGTGTGGACTTCAGAGTGCCAAGCAGCATTCGAAGATATGAAGCAAGCTCTCACAACAGCTCCGGTGCTGATGGCACCTAACTTCAGCTTACCATTTAAGGTGCAGACAGATGCAAGTGGCATCGGTTTGGGAGCGGTGCTTACTCAGGATATGGACGGTGTTGAGAGAGTCATTGCTTATGCTTCCCGTGTTCTCAACCCTGCTGAGAGAAATTACTCTGTCTCAGAGAGAGAATGTCTTGCCGTTGTATGGGTGGTAGAGAAGTGGAGAGCATTTCTTGAAGGAAGGAAGTTCGAGGTGATCACTGACCATTCTGCCTTGGCGTGGGTCTTTAACCATCCGAAACCAAGTTCTAGACTGACACGTTGGACAATTAGGCTACAGGAATTCGACTTCAATGTCATTTACAGGAAGGGGCGATGCAATGTCGTTCCGGATGCCCTGTCAAGGACACCTGTCGGGATGGAAGATCTAGCCATACTGTGTGTTAACCGTACAGTTCACAGGCACCGATGCACCCTCCCTGTCGACTGGGCAGATATTGCTGCAGCTCAGCAGTACGATCCCGAAGTACAGGAATTGGTGAAAGAGGTGCAAGATGGAAAAGTCAAACACGGACGCATCCACTATGCTCTGGAAAATGGATTCCTCTATAGGATCATGCCTATCAAACAGGAAGGACAGAAATGGCAATTGTTCATCCCAAAAGGAATGAGGAACCAATTCCTACACTATTTCCACGACAGTCCACTTGGAGGACATCTAGGAAGGCTAAAGACCCTACTGAGACTTTTGGACGTTGCCTACTGGCCAGATGTGAGGAAGGATGTATGGGAGTACACCAAGAGCTGTGTCACATGCCAAAAATACAAGCCCCAACTGACTAAGCTGTCAGGCCACTTGCAATCGACTGCCGTGAAGGAGCCTGGTTTTATGCTAGGTGTTGACATCATGGGACCTTTTCCTAGGAGCAGGAAAGGTAACCAATACCTCTTGGTGGTGGTGGTCGATTATTTCTCGAAATATGTTGAGCTTTTTCCCATGCGAGAAGCGAAGTCACCAAAGATAGTTTCCTTGCTGATAGAGGAGATCTTCACAAGGTGGGGTACCCCCAAGTACTTGGTGTCGGACAGAGGAGCCCAATTTACTTCTCATCTGCTGACACAGATATGTCAACAGTGGGGTGTGGTCCAGAAACTAACCACTGCATACCATCCTCAGACAAACATGACCGAACGCGTCAATCGCAACCTGAAGACAATGATGGCATCTTTTGTCAAAGACAAACACAATACATGGGACATGTGGCTTGCTGAGTTCCGGTTCGCAATCAACTCGGCATGGCAGGAAACTACAGGCTTCACTCCAGCCGAGGTAGCCCTGGGACGCAAACTGAAAGGCCCACTAGAGAGGGTCCTGTGCCGAGCTCCTGATCCTGATGAGAGCGCTTATGCCCTGCTGGAAAGACAGCAAAGGTTAATTGAGAGTGTCAGACATAATGTGTCAAAAGCTCAAGAGAAACAGGGTCGCTATTATAATCTCAGGCGTCAGCAGGTCGCATTTGAACCTGTATTATTGGATGAATGAACAGTTCCATGGAGGATTATTATACGGACCTTGAATCTGAGATCAAGAGGTGGTAAGAGGGGAATTGCCATCCCCACCACATAGACTGAGTTCCTTTTGTTTCTTTTTTGGACATTTAAGTTGAATTATCAATAGTGCCTGGACACTTAAGCTGAAAGAGCTCCGTTTAGTTGACCCTTTTTGAGGACTTATTATTTGATTTTTGAGTAAGTGAACACTTTCTTATTTGAAACTTTATTTGTTTATTTACTTAATTCATTAATTTCAGCTAATGCTATTTTGCTAATTCCTTTTTGATTTATTCTATACTGACCCACCACCTCCCTCATTTCGCTATAACTAATGCTTCTGTTTATATACCAGCAACCGTTATACCGTTCCAGGATTTGTTTTGTCTCTCCGCATCACAGTCTGGAAAGCCACCTATCTCCAAGGGGAGGAACACGGCTTTCCAGCAAACCGTGGCTTCCGATTGGTCTGTGGTGCGGGGTGGGACAAATACACCAGTCTGTGGCTGGCTGATGACGTAGCTGCCCTAACCCTACTCTGATTCGTTGGAACAACACCCAATCAGCAACGACCTCGCTATGTCACAACGGATGTTCAGAAATGCGAGTCAACTGATTCATTTCCAGACTGTGATGCGGAGAAACAAAACAAATAGCGGAACGGAGCGAACAGGCTGGCACTAGAGATGGACCGATTGCAAAATTCTTGGCCGATTCCTATTTCCGGTTTTATTAAATTCTGATCTGCCGATACCGATTTTTCCGATACCGATTTTCTATCTAAGAAAGAACAATAATTATACAATACACCATATATTTTTTGGCTTGAGTACCCTTTCCATGATTTTTTTATCCAAGTACTCCCTTTCCCAGACAACATTTTGCTTATATAACTGCAATTAAAACCACAACTATGGTAGGCTATATGCATAACACCCCTGTTCAACAATATAACATCACAAATAAGAAATGGAGTGAGTTTCAAACAGTGCATCCTGAGCAGATTTATTTTCAACACTGACAATAAGATTCAGTCAGTTTTCATGTCAATAACTAGTAATCAACAACCAATCATCAACTGATCAACAAAATTCAAAAACACATCTCAGTTGGCTGGTATAGAGCATCGCAGCGGAAGTTGATTCCTGGGGTCACTACGTCATTCCCCATTCATTTTCGCCATAGACTTTTACAAAAATATTTACAACAATTATGTTAAGCCTCGAACCAAGCCATCCAGGATGGAGGTGAATCATGACCATATAACCTTTGATCCTATGTGAAAACATATTTTAATATTACATTATTTGATATACTACATTTAATAACTACCCTTTGTTTAGCGATTTTCAAAATGTTCTTTTCATAGAAAAAAAGGTTATATGGTCATGATTCACCTCCATCCTGGATGGCTTGGTTCGAGGCTTAACATAATTGTTATAAATATTTTTGTAAAAGTCTATGGCAAAAATGAATGGGGAATGACGTAGTGACCCCAGGAATCAACTTCCGCTGCGATGCTCTATTCTACCATGTAATTTCTTCAGTATCCCATGCAGTACCTCTGGGTATCACCAGGGGTACTCGTAGTACCCCAGTTAAACACTGGAATAGTTGACTTTCAATGTCACAATCAACAATTCTTTAAGCAGCACTGAGTTAACTTAAGAAAATAAAACTTGAACTCAATCTAGTGCAATGTTTGTACTTGAAAAATGAAAGCTGGTGCTATTTAACTATTATTATTATCATTGTTATTAATATGCTGGTGAAATTGGCTTGGCAATCCTTTCTGTTTTTATACTGTCATTAGTATCAACAAGCAACCCCTCTGGTTGCTTGTTTCTCTCTCAAAAACAAAACCTGGCAACATTGGGTGATCAGACCCAGAGAAGTGTTTATCTTAGCACAGGACGCTAAACAAGCAGGCTACAGTGGACACTCATGCTGCTCATGATTACATGCATTTATGTAGCGCAATATTTGGGATATGTGTGGCTGGCTACCAACAGGGAGGAAACATCGGAAAATCACTGTTGATAGCACGTAAAATAGACGATTCGCACGGAAAATAAAATAGACGCTTCACGGACATTTTTAGCGCTTCTTCGGCAGCCTTTGCTATAGATTTCAGCACTTTTGCTTCAGCACATAAAGCGTGTGCATTAATCTGGCCATTCTTTAGCATGATGTGAGTTTGTATGCCTTGTAGATCCGCTGTTTTCGACTAAACTCAGTCTCACGCAGCCAGCCACCACTGCTCTGCTGTTCGTTGTGGTTGTGAGAGTCAGAGTGTGTGTGGAGGGAGGGAGGGACGGGGAGAGAGAGCGAGAGAGATAGACGGAACACTATAGCCCCGTTCAGCTCGCATCGTTGCTTTTGTTCAGATGTACTGTAATGAGATGGAGTTATTTATTTGAGCGAACGGGTAATATCAATGCAAAGAGCGAGTTTTGGATCATCCTGGCACACAGTGAAAAGTCCAAATCTGCGACATGTTTTCTTCATGAGTCTGTTAGCGTTAGCTTCGCTGCTGCTTTGTTTTGGTCAGCGCGCGTTGAGCCACATGTTGCGTACTGCGAATGCGTGTCATTTTTGATCGGCGGAAAACCGGAAATTACGTTAGGACCGGCCGGTCACCGATTGAGGCCGATTTTATATAATACCGGCCGATTTTCGATACCGGCCGATACCGATGTCCATCTCTAGCTGGCACCCAGGCTAGTCTGAAAATACATACCGGTATGAACATGAATACAATACAACACAACACAACACTGATAACAATGCTGTCAAACAAGTCTACAAGTAAAACACCCTAAGGGCAAGAAGCGACCGTCAGGCCTCGCTGAAATAACAGAGCTTCTAAATACGGCACATCTAAGTAGCCCCGGTTGACAGAGCTGCGTTCTGTTAAACAGTGTGTTAAACAGCAATTCCCCCCAAAGAAGAAGACGTGAACTCCCTAAGCAGCGTGTTATAGAACAGCGACAGGAGAGACACAGCAGACTGAGCAGTGTTCGAGCAGTATTTTCAATGAAGTAACCCACACCGGTGGCGTCAGACCTGCGCAGGCGCGCGTCTGCCTCCTCGCCCACCTCACCGATATGCCGATATTTTTAGGCAATGTGCGGTGAAAATGTTTTCTCCCCTGGGGAAAATGGATGCGCCGCAGCGCGCCGCAGCGCGCCACATCCAGTTGGTGTTACCGTGCGGCACACACGCGCATCAATACCGCGGCGCGACGCTGCGCAGCCACCCGCATTCCCCTTGAGCTGTCTGTGAAAGCCACAGTCAATCAGCGACACGCCACAGACCCATGTGAGTGAGTGTTACACCAAATGTGTTACTTACAACTTTTTATGACCTGCCTTCATGAACAATGGGAGGGAGGCACTGAAGTCAATAGGTAACGAAATGTTGTGTATTAGCGTGACTAATGGACGGACGGAAATGAGGTGGTCGTTTTCAAACTAAAATGCTCGCAACGGTCGCAATAAAGCTATATCTGAAATCCACGAAAAAGGTTTAATCTGCAACACAATCTCATACAATATGTAGTGGGCGGTCCATAATTCACGTCTCGCTCAGCTAATTTCATTGACCTGCACCGACCTCACCCGCGCACCTGTTCATGTCAAGGACCCCCATCTATCGGTCGGACCACGCTGTTGAAAGGAGCTTGGGCCAGGGATCCGGAGACCCCCAGGGGTCCTTGGGGTGGGTTCCACCAAAACTAGCCTGCTGGCTAGGCCAGAGTAATATCACTGCATAGATATTAGGGTGAGGTCACTTCTCACCCTTATAGGGAGTCTTTACTGGTCTTAACAACTTTATATTTATTTTCAAAAATAGCTGTGCAAGCCTACAACGTGTCACTTTGATGTGCGCTGCAATTAAGCTTGTATATAATTCTACTCTTGAAAATATTTGAGGTCTGTGGCCA
>NC_137820.1:34850154-34962654 GCF_963921795.1 Nannobrachium achirus | reverse complement strand
TATTGTTTGTCACGAAAAAAAAAAAAAAAAAAAAAACGAAAATAATATTAAAATTAATTTCGGCGATTTTTCGAATAGTGTTTATAGTAATCGAATAGTGTTTTGATATTCGAATATTCGAATATTCGAATATTCGGTGAATGCCAAAGTATATATATATATATATATATATATATATATATACGATCTACATAAATATAATGAAACAAATAGGTTACAAAGTATGAATTAAAAATAAAATAAAAACATACCAAATTATAATATTTTATAAGATGTGAGCAGGTGAGCTTAGTAAACTGAAAATAGCCGGTCTACCATGCATCTCACAAGTCGTTGCAGTTCTGATTCTGATCTGCATTATTGACACAGTGCAATGGCAAAAAAGTATAAATTAGTAGTAGGAGGTCCTCAGAGTTACTACAGGGGGGCTGCTAAATCTTTGTTTGATAGGATTTTATATAATCTTTAAATTAACTCTATAGCATCAGCATCCCTATGCTGAGGAGAACTTTAACACCAGCCAAAAATAGCCGATCTACAAGCACTGTGAGCTCGTAGATCGGCTATCTTTGGGGAAGAGGTTTGATGTCATGGGGAAAAAAGAGCAGACAGAGTGAAAGGTTTAGTATTGAAGGTTCAAGTGGTTAAATGTCTGAAAATACAATAATTAATAATTAATTAAAAATTAATTAACATGAATGAAACACTGATGATAGTGCTGTAAAACAAGTCTGTGAAAGCCATCCTTGAAATCCATGAAAAAACCTGCAACACCAACACAATTGTATACAATATGTAGTGGGGGTCCCTGGCTCATCTCTCTCTCAGGCTAAGAGGTCCTTGGACTGAAAAACGTTGAAGACCCCTGGCCTGGTTTATTCTCAAAAACATAGACCTACTATAGAGATGACTTTTACACTCGGCTGTTGACAAATGGCGCCCCTCCATGGTGACATGTTCCAATAGGTCACCGATTTCTGTGTAACGGCTGAAACCTTGGCAACGGCTGACAAGTGGAGCAAAGTGGATCATCTGTGGGGATTTATTATACCTGAGTGTGACACTGATTGAATCCGCCTATCACATCTTTGGATTTATACCTGAGCGTGATTGAATCTGAATATCACATCTCTGGATTTATACCTGAACATGATTGAATCCACCTATCACATCTCAGATCAGTCTGGATTTTGGTGTCTGTGTGTGATTGAATCCAGATCAATCCATCTATCACATCTATGCATTTATAATGAATCCACCAATGACATTAATGGATTGAATGTAATTGAATCCACCGATCACATATATGGATTTATACCTGTGTACCGTGGTGGGAAAAGTACTCTCAACTCCGTAACTTGTCAAAGTATAATAATCCTGGTCAAATATTACTCAACTACAAGTTAAAGTTGCTCAGAAAAAAATGTTCTTCCGTCATAGTGTTGGAGTAGGCTATTAGGCCTCTGCTTTAAGAATTCAAAAGTACTTGCTTTAAAAGAACATATACTAAATATTAAAACGTAGACCTACATGCTTTCACAGGGCGCCCACTGGCCATATGACATACTGTGTTGCTCAGTGTAGCCTGACAGCGTGTCGCTGGTTCGATTCCCGATGCCAACTACCTTTGTTGTGTGTAACTCCCCATCTCTCTCCCCATTTCCTGTCAGTCTACTGTCCTATCAATAAGGTAGGGGTGCAACAATACATTTTAATAGCGATACGATACGCATCACGATACATGGTTGACAATATGATACATACATGGACGATATTGGTTCATTCATGGCGATAGGATTCGATTCAGTGATTTAAAATCAATAGCAACTATTTAGCAAAGAAATGTAATTAATCTGTGTGAAACGTGTCAAAAATCTAGATTATTATGGATATAAATAGGCCTAAGTAAATGCTGTGATTCTTTAGCAAATACATGGATTATTTGCATTGCAAAATGATTCGATACCGATTATCTGGATACGATACGATACAAAGTGAAAACGGTACGATATTTTGCTTTTGCAAACAATATAGTAGGCTAGGCTTAGATCATTGCGAATTAAAATATATTTTTCGATTCAGTTACTATATCGTTACACCTCTACAATAAAGGCATAAAAAAGCCCCACAACAAACCTAAAGTAGCAGTAACCATTGTGTTTGTTCAATAGGGGAATGAATTTCCAATTGGGTTACAAAATTTCAGCCAATCGGTAGAGAGTACCCAGCTATGATATTCCAGTTGCAATTTTGTCTGGTTGTTTTCTTCATCATCACTCCCTATTTCACTTGTTTAATCTGTATCTGTGTGAGTTCTCTCTCCTGATTGGATGAAATTGTGATGTGACGTGACGCATTGTGAGCTTCTCAAAAGATTTGAATACAATTTATTTGAAAACTTGTGAAATGAGACCTTTACTTCTACATTTTGAATTTTTTATACCAATACTTTTGTACTTTTACTCAGGTAAATTTAGAATTCCGAACAATTAGTATTTCTACCTCGATACTTCTACTTGTGATTGTCATCTAACACATTAAAGCCCAGTTGCATTTTGCACTGTGCATTGGGAGCTAAACGAAAACAACAACCAGTTATTTTGAGGAGCAGGAAAATGGTCCTCACAATTATCTAATTCCACATGTAGACATTTGGCCCTTGCAAGTGTGCGCACGCACACACACACACACACACACACACACACACACACACACACACACACACACACACACACACACACACACACAATTGACAATTCAAATGAGCATTATTGGCACGAGAAAACAATCTTTGTATTGTCAAAGCATGTGTCAAAATAATAGTCTATAATATATAACTAGCCCTTACCCGTTCAAAGATATGAGCTCCGAAATGATGTGCAGTGTGTGGATTATGGGATGTGCACTGTGCACACAGTATATGAGGGATGGAAAGTAACTTTAACTGGTGCTTGCATGCTAATATGTAGGATCATCAATGTAAGAAATACCCGTTCCATTTAACGGCTACAGAGATACTGTGTACCGATCTGCATGATTTTGGACAACATCTGTAACAGGGCCAGAACCAACCCCCCCCCCCCCCCCCCCCCCCCCCCGCCCGCCCGCCCCTGCCCGCCTGCACACACACACACTCCCCCCCCCCCCCCCCCCGTGTGTGAGTGTGTGTGTGTGTGTGTGGGTTTGTGTGTGATTGTGCATGGCCTGAACAACAGCGCCCCTCCCTTAACATGTGTGGTCACAAAAGGTACTGTAGGCTAAATAGATATAGATACACCATAAAAATGCAATTATACAGCATACGATTTGTGAAAGTGACAAACGGGCTTCACAGTTATGTCAGGTGTGTTCATATGCTGATGGTGATGCGATTTCAGATCAATTGCTCCAGCCACTGAGGAGAAACGCGGTTTCAGACAGACAGACAGACACTCAGACAGACAGACAGACATTCGGAAAATGATATGTTAGATAAACAGTTGAAAATGGGGAAAGCATACGGTAGTTGGAGTTGGTACAGCATTGTGTAAACAGAGCTGTCACATTGCGTCGTTACAGGGTATAAAGCTTTTTGAGACAAATAGCAGCAATCTTTGGGGCAAATAGCAGCATTTCTTCTCATATTAAAGCCTCAGATTTAAAATGTGTTTAAGGGTAGCAGCCTTGTTTGTGCAGTAGCTTTAGGTGTACTCGGGACACTCAATGGTTAGTAGTCCTTAGGGTGGTTGTATTCCATTATTGGCTAACCTTCTTTTATCACAACAGTTCACAAATCTTGCTGCTGTGGTCGCACGCGCACGTGTACACACACGCACACACACACGCACACGCACAAACACACACACACACACACACACACACACACACACACACACACACACACACACACACACACACACACACACACACACACACACACACACACACACCTCCAATACCTTTACATTGGCTACTGGTCTCCGCCCCCTGTCATTGTATTCCCATAAGAATGCAGTGTCAGCCTTTCATGCCCGTGCGCACACACGCACTTCCGCATGCATGCGCGCACACACACACACACACACACACACACACACACACACACACACACACACACACACACACACACACACACACACACACACACACAGAGAGAGAGAGAGTGTCAGCCTTTCACACCAATACAAAGCAGAGTTATCCAACACCACTGTCTCTCTCTCTCTTTCTCTCTCTCTCTCTCTCTCTCTCTGTGTGTGTGTGTGTGTGTGTGTGTGTGTGTGTGTGTGTGTGTGTGTGTGTGTGTGTGTGTGCGTGTGCGTGCGTGAGTGCGTGCGTGCGTGTGTGTGTTACATTGTCTTCATGTGTTGTGCTGAACAAACTACACATACTCAAGTACTACTAGATGGGAATCAGAATCATATGTATTGCAGGTATAGGAGCAGGGACGTGCAGAGTCTCAGAGATGTTAGAGAGACGGGCTGAAATTTCGAAAGGGGCCTTTTGGTGAAAATATCGAAAATAGCAGACCTCCAAGCTCACAACGCGTTGCAGCGTGGCGCGTTGTGAGCTTGGGGGTCGGCTATTTTCAGTAAACACTGAACTAAGCAAAATCAATTTCGTTCACCATAGTAAAAAGTAAAAATTGCATTCATGGTCTGGAGAGGGCACTTTTTACAGACGGGTAAAAGGGCAGGGGCTCAAGCCCCCTTTGATGTCCATGTGTGTACGTGCCTGTTTAGGGGTGTAAAACAGTGAGTGAAATGAAGTGTTGTTTCTATTAAAAAAAGAGAGAAAAGGAAGAAGAACAAGAGGGGGGCCAAGGGGAATATACGGTAATAAAACATTAAAACAACCTAAAATTTTAACCTTTTGTGGGGTTTTTTTGTGGGTATTTGTTGGGTTTGTAAACGAACACCCAACCTATTCATACTAGTGTCACACAAAAGCATCAAACATTGCAGATCTGCAAGCTTGAAAAGCTCGTACATCTGCATTTTTTCATACATTTTAATTTGAATCCTGAAAAGTAACAGTTTTGGGCATGTGACGTTTCCACCCGACAGACAATGTTTATCCAGTGGCGATATTGTCACTGTTCGGCAGAAACCTTGTATCTCCAAGTTTCTAATGTGTACGTTTTTTCGTCTAAAATAAAGCCCTGCTTCACCATACTAGTCTGTCGCACAAGACTAGTGAAAATAGCAAATCTACAAGCACACAATGCCTCGCACCGCGAGGCATTGTGTGCTTGTAGATCGTCTATTTTTGCTAGTTCAAATCATTTTTTAAAATGATAAATACAAAATGAACGGTTTTGGACATACAAGGCTTCCACTCAACAACAACAACAACGATATACTGTATGCTGAGGGTGGACATAAGGTGAATGGGTGGCGTTTGACCCGAGGGGGCACCAACTGCTGGGTCACACCCGTAGAGAAAGACCCCAGAGGGCCCCATTATTAGGTCTCCCCCCTGGGGGCCTCTAACGGCGTACCTGTTCAAATGACAAAACATTGAGCCCTTTTGTCCCCATGGCTGGGGCAGAACAGAGCACCGGCCTGTAATCTGACCTGTAATGTAATGGCCTGTGTACTCTGTAATATGACTTCTGACAGAGGAGTCCCCTGTTTGTTTCCTCCGTAGGGCATAGCAGTGCAGTTTGGTGGTGCCACTGACAGAAATCCAGTTAATTTCCGACAAAAATATTTATAATATTTATTTTAAGTCCGCACAGTGACTTAAAAAATAAAGAAAGCTCCCAGTCAAAGCGTTATTTGTCCTGGTGAACCATGACCATGAAACATTTGATTCTGTGTAAAGAATTATATTAAAACTGCTAAAAAATAATAATATATACTTAGGCTATAATATAATTAAATATTCAAGTACACAGAAACAAATGTTTATAGTTGTGATTCACCAGGAGGTTGGATGGCTTGGCCTCTGCCCCGGCCCGCAGGTTGAGCCAGTATTTGGGAAACACCTGCTGAGTGTGAAAATGTACTCGCATTGTTTACTTATCAATTGATAGATAGATACCTATCTGTAATACTGCATTGTAGAAACACTCAGTTACAAGTACAAGTCTGGAATTCAAAATGTGTAAAAGTATTGGCACCAAAATGTACTTAAAGTACCAAAAGCAAAAGTATGTCCCATTTCAAGATTTCAAATGTAGAACCATCATTTGAAAATAGCAGATCTACAAGCTCAAAATGCATCGCATCGAGACACATTGTGAGCTTGTAGATTGGGCCCTTTAGGGCGAGGTCGCTCCTCGCCCTTTAGAGCATCTTACTAGTTGTATAATTGTTTCCTTTGCTAGATGTTCTGTGTAAAGCGCCTTTCCTATGCCCTGCTGTGTGTGAGTCTTATGAAACACTACTTCATAACAGTGGTTAACAAAACTTTTCAAGTCAACGAAACTACATAATGACATGTACTTGGCTGTGGACTCCCATCTCAAAAATAGTTTGTGTCAGGGACCTCGAGAAGCAAAGATTTGAGGTTGAAAAAGAAAAAGAAAAATGTGTGTGTGTGTGTGTGTGTGTGTGTGTGTGTGTGTGTGTGTGTGTGTGTGTGTGTGTGTGTGTGTGTGTGTGTGTGTGTGATGATCCCATTCCCATAATATCCCAGCATGCCCTCAGTGTGTGAGGGGATATAGGTTACACAGCTCATTGCGTGCTCATTATGCACACTAGATTTAACTTATTGTCCAACAGCACCGTGTGTGTGTGTGTGTGTGTGTGTGTGTGTGTGTGTGTGTGTGTGTGTGTGTGTGTGTGTGTGTGTGCGTGACGTGTGCGTGTGCGTGTGTGTGTGTGTACCCTAAACGTATTCCTAGCCTTAACCTCAGTGTAAATGGTAACTCGTCCGATATACATCACTGGCCAGATGGCCAAGAATTGGCGCGACCTCGCATGTCGCCCTGAGGCGTCTTACTAGTTACTATTACTTGCGCAAGTACTGTAATCGGCTGGGTATGTATGTAGGTGTCTGACGTTTTTGAAGACCGCAGCGCTGAAATGGCTGGGATTCTAGGAATGTATTTATGTATGTATGTAGGTGTCTGCCTACAGCCAATGAGGGACCAGCATTCCTGGTGATGCCACTGGTGATGTCAGCAGAGTTTAGTACTGTATATAAGAATGTTCTTGGTAGTGTCAACGTCAGCAGGGCACACCTCGTGGTGCGCTCTTCTTCTTTTGTGCTCTGCTTGTGCACAAGTTGGCCATGTGTGCATGTGTGGCCTACTTGTGCGTGAGGCGCAAGTTGGCACCTCGACAGAGTGCAGTTCTAGCTATTATTATTATCAATCTTATCTACGGTATGTGGTGTTTCAAGTTTATGCTGACATCGGGAAATGCAGACAATCCCCAGAAGCAAGAACAAAAAGCACAGTATGGCTGACAAAGCACACTTGGCCCCATCTGTGACAAAAAAACGTGTAAAATGAATTAGTATTGAGCAAATACACATCATGGTCCATTTCTCACCTACACTGTTTGTTGTGCCTCCCTGGAAGAGAAGACTCACTCAACCAACCATGAAGTGACGAGAGTCATAATTATCTATCTAACTGTATGTGTATACTGGCACACAACGTACTGTAAAACCCAGGTGGTGCCACGTTTACAGCTCTGTGCCCTCCTATACCCCAGTGGTTCTCAACATGTGGGTCGGGACCTTTTGGGGGGGTCCCTAGATCAGGGGTTCCCAAATCTTTTTGGCTCAGGGCACCCCTATAAATATTCTTTTTCATCACCCCTACATTATATTCATAATTTTCACTCCAGATATTATGTTGTGAGGAAAACGTTGAGATAATGACTGAAAATACTGACTGAAAATAACGTTGTACATTGTTTAACTTTACTTTAATTTTTAAACTCCAAATATTATCAAATTAACTTGTGACACCCCTGCACCCAAGGGTGCCCCAGCACCCACTTTGAAAACCCCTGCCCTAGATGACAGTGAAGAAGACGATTTGAGGACTTTTAAGACCTTTTTAATATCTAAAAAATACTATTATTGATATTACAGTATCAACCGTAATCAACAAGCTATAGCCTACTTTAAACTCTGACAAACATTGACAAAATTGTCAATGATGTGAGAAACACAAGGCGTTGTGAGCTAGCAAGACATGCATTCCAAGCTGAGTGCCCGCTTTGTGCCAGCCAGGCCGGGGGGCACAGAGCTGCACAGAGTGTGGAACAGCGGAGCTGAAACCAGCTCTCTGGGTACAATGTCTGGCATGCAGGAGATCAGGCCTGCACACATTGTTCACTGATGTAGACACACACACACACACACACACACACACACACACACACACACACACACACACACACACTGAAGCTGAAACTTAAAGGGGAAAACCACCCATCTGTGTTGCCTAGAACTGGAGGATTGATTTTGTGGTTTGTATTGCAAAGTACACCGGTGTGATGTCATCACGGCAAAATAACTTAATTGGACCGGCGGATATTAGCGCTCTTGGGAGATGATGAAGAGCCTGTTTTAGCTGTGGGGAGGGATCAACAGATTTCAGAACAGAAGCAGCAATGAGGGAAATCCACCTAACCAGGTAGGAAGGTCTATGAAAACATGTACATTCAGGGGGGTCATGTTTTGGTCTGAACGTCTCCTTTAAATGGAACAATGACAGATATAGCACATGGACAATCGACATTTGACTGTGTCGTCATCATAAAGGCTATAACTCATTATCATGAGTAGTTCTTGGTACAGTAGTGCTGTACAGTAAACGTAGCAGCACATTCCTGACTCATCACGATAGCAGCAGTAAATTGACTCCTCCAGGCTGCCATGGTTTTCCACAGACCTCCCTGCTCGGGTGGTTAAGTAATGAAACAGATGAATGATTAAAGTGTGCAACTGTTTAGCATTGATTTACACTCCTTAATGCATGCTGGACAATGTCGGCTGGAAAAATCGTATGTCCAAAGCCCTTACTTTTGGAAAAATGTAGACACAATCTCTTGTTAATGCTTTTCACTGGTTTCATATGTTTCAAACGCACGCACGCACACACGCACGCACGCACGCACGCACGCACGCACGCACGCACGCACGCACGCACGCACACACACACACACACACACACACACACACACACACACTTATTACTTTTTCGTTGGCTGTCTTTTGAAAACAATTTGTTTAAAGGTCAAGGTCAGGTTTTATAGGGTTTTTGGCTGATTGGTGACTCTTATTATGATTATTATTTAAAAAAATGGATTCAGTAAAAGCAGCTGGCTAAGCAGACTGTGTTGTGAATGTGTACATCTCTTCTTTTTTTTTTTGTTGCAAAAGTAATATGTCATATAATATAATATGTAATATAAACAAACGTAAAATTTGGAAATACTGGAGATGCGAGGTTTCTTTGCTCGACGTCGACCAATAAATAAGCCGACCAGTGCTGACATCACACATACAGGAGCTCTCATCTTCATGAGTGCAGATCCATATGGCACGCGCACGCACACGTTTATGCTTAAGTAGCACATTATAGATCAGGGCCAAAAGAGGAGACACTTCAGGCCATTAAAAAAAAGAAATCGCTGTCGCCAGGCAGAAATCCTTGTATCTCTTTGTTTCAGCATTTTTACATTTAAATTAACTTCATCATGGTGTCGCACAAAAGTAGCGAAGAAAGCAGATCTACTGTACAAGCTCACAACGCAGCGCGACGCCTTGTGAGCTTGCCATTTTCTCTATTTTAATGTGAAAAAAGAATGTATAGGCTAATTAAAAAAGAAAATGGACATACAAGGTTTCCACATGACAGCGACGTAAATTTAATATACCGGCACTCTCTAGTCTACAGATAAAACTACACATCATTTTAATAGCAATTAATTCTATCGATTAGCTTTTAGATTAATAGATGGAGAAGCGCGTGCACGCACGTTTGCATGTGTGTGTGTGTGTGTGTGTGTGTGTGTGTCTCCAAAGTCTCTAATCAATAACAATTGATTATCCACTTAAATGCAGCCTGACAGATGGACACACACACACACACACACACACACACACACACACACACACACACACACACACACACACACACACACACACACACACACACACATGCGCAGTTGCGCACGTTCAAGTGCACCAAAAATAGCCAGCCTAGCTCACAACGCACCACAACAGAAGAGATTTTCAGTACTATTTTCACTACTATTAAAGGTAGGGTATGTGATTTACCTTTGTTAAAATAAGTACGTATGTTAAATAGCTATCGTGATAGTACTCATTGCTATAGAGCAGGGGTAGGCAACCTAGGCATGGGTGGCAATATTGGCACAGGGGAGGGCGATCTGGCACACATGTATAGCCTATATGGACAATCAAAATTTGTTGGAAATATAACATTTTGATGTAGTGGATAAACAACTGAAATTGGCAGTGATGTCATCATGTCACGAATAAATTACCAGATAAAATTGGGACTGTAACGCTATAAAATAGTTACCTGATAAATAGATACTCTCTCCCGATTGGCAGAAATGTGGCCATCCTCAAAAAAGTATTTTCTCCTTATTAAAGAGTTGGGGAGACCCCGGTCACTGACAAACTATAATGTTTATAGCACTCTGTACAATATAGTATTGGCATATAGAGCTATTTAACACTGGTACTGAACAAATACTCTTAGCAACACTCTTAGCAACATACTATCACAATATACTGTAGGGCTATTTAACAGTGACACCAGTAAACTGAATTAACACAGTTTAGCAATGATTACTATCACGATATAGAGCTATTTAACACTGCTACTGAACAAACACTCAATACCAGAGTATAGAGTTTACTAACACTGTTATTGAACAAACACTCTTTAGCAATGAATATCACAATTTAGAACATTAACCTCTGGCGTATTGCATTTTGCTTTAAAATACAAGTTCTAGAACCAAAGTTATTTTGGTGGAAAATGGGCCAGTGAGCCGTGTCAAGGTTCTCTACATTTTCTGAAGGTCACTGGCTAGAACCCCAACCAGGGTGTGCTACTGCAAAGCATCATCCAGAAAAGCACTAACAAAACTGCAAGAAAGAAAGAAAGAAAGAAAGAAAGAAATGGAGGAAGGAATGGTGGCCATGGTAATGTTATGGCTGCGTCTGTCTCTAAGCCATAGATCAAAGATCTCATTAACAGAACACTTTATGAGGAAGTGTGTGCATGCGCATCGGGGGGGGGGGGGGCTGTAAGTGCTTTCCTACAGTGAATTCTGAACACATCAATATACAGTATACTAGTAAGACGACTCAGGGCGCCAATTCTTGGCCATCTGGCCAGTGATGTATATCAGACCAGTTACCCATATATGGAGACCCCTGCATGATAGTCAACAATGTGATGTCAGAACATGCCCATATATGGGTATTGTGTCAACAAAGCATGTGGAATCATGAAAGATTCTCACCATCCCAACCACAGTCTGTTCAAGATGCTGCCTCATGGAAAACGTCTACGCAGTCTCAAAGCTACCAGCAACAGACTGCAAAAGAGCTTCTTTCCACGAACAGTCAGGCACATGAACGAACTGTCAAAAACGAGAAAGATCCAGGGAAAAAGGAATCGCTAGCGCCCCAGCCCCCAACCCCTTACGTTCCCTCCTTGTGAAGTTGAATTGCACCTACTGTACATACCCCTTACGTTCCCTCCTTGTGAAGTTGAATTGCATCTACTGTACATAAATGCATACTGTGAAGTTGAATATATTAATCTGTTGCACATAGAACACTCTGTGAAGATGTTTACAAAAGTTAAGTACAGTACAGTAGCAACTACTGGAAAAATATGCTGTTGGCGTATAGAATATGCCAAACTTTTTGCACATGTACATCTGAGGATGCTCTTTTCTTTTACTGTTGCTCTTTTTGCCTTTTGCACTCCTTTTTAGATTATTATTATTATTATTTTTAGATGTGGTTTGCTGTTATTATATTGTTTTTTTGATATATGACTGCATTGACTGAAGGATGCCAAACAAAAACAAATTTTACTCTTATGTACCTGTACAAAAGACGTAACAATAAAGTACAACCTTGAACCTTGAACCTTGATATATAGTCATAAAACGGACAAAGACGTAATTAATTTGCAAGTGTGACTCGTGATGACATCAGCGATCTCCATATATGGGCATATAAGGGACATCAAGCCAGAGTGTGATGCAAGTGTGACTTGTGATGACATCAGCGATCTCCATATATGGGCATAAAAGGGACATCAAGCCAGAGCGTGATGTCAGAGGATTTGGTCATTTCAAACAAGATTTCAAACTTTTTTGTCTGATTTTGTTTCTATTAGCTTGGAATTCCCATCGACGATGTCATCGGTAGGCAGAATATGTCTGTACAACAAATGTGTCCGTGGCAAAGACTTCATCTAGTACATGGCAAATTCTCTGTTTTACACATCATTATAATGTTCTATTTTTGATCAAAATACCCAATTACTGAATGTAATGTCTCCAGGTTTTCTTCAGAATATGTAGGCCTATGTATGTATGACACTGGTTTACTATGACACTATGGCACATTGCTAGTAGTAGTGATTCTCAAACGTTTTAAAGAACCCCCATAACTCTGAATGTAAAAATGGAATGGTCGATGACCACTGTCCACAGCCCACCATAATGAGCATTAGTGAGGACCAATTATATCAAGATTTTATCTTTAAATATTTCTTGCTAATGGGAAAACATACCTTAAGGTTGATATGACATGAGTACATTATGAGTTGAGCTTGCAGTGTTCAGGGATCTCCATATATGGGCATCTTTATTGCCATATCACAGGTTCACACAGGTTTGAAACAGTGGGTGAAATGTGTTTGCCAGACCCATGAAATGGGTAGGCCTACATAAGCAAATGTCGGTCTGTCCGGGTTTTCTATATAAAGGGTATATATGATGATGACATGATGATGACATGCCTACAAAAGGCATGATGTCATAAATGATGATGACAGACAGGGGGTCTGGCACAACCAGGTTGACCTGGTCTAGTTTTACTTACGCCAGCAGAGCACACAAATAGGGTGATGAGTGCTGTCTGTATGTGGTACCAATTAACCAATGAGGGAGCAGCATTGGCACCACTTATCCAATTGGCTAATTGTCTGTCTGTATGTGGCAGGTGCAGCACTCTGGTACAGCACTCATCACACTAACTCGACTGAGTGCAGTCTACTTGGGCAAGCTCCTGCGTTTTTTATGGTTTCCAGAAAGAATAGCAAAAGAAAGAAGGTCCAGGAGGAAAGCAAAAGTAAGGCCTGACAGGATGCTTTCAATGGAGCTGTTGTATTAAGCTACAATATGACGTTTACGGGGGCTAACTTCGAACTTCTTGAGGCTGCGAAACCAGCAAAGTCGCCGCAGGGCCTTTTTTCCACACGATAAAGAACAACAGACATCAGCTTCACTGTTTGGCTGACTGTTTGATCTGTTTCGCCAATTATTGGCTAAGCTTCGCATGACATTGTGCTGCCGCACCGAATAAATGACAGCATGCGCAAGAGCACCATAATTGTTATTTATAAGGAGCAGGAACGTGAGTGTTTCCCCCGAACTCAAGATTTTTTCTCATCCCGAGAAATGCTTTGCTGGACGATGCATCTGAACGGAGCGCCGAAGGACGAGGATAACGACGCCGCTGTGGCGGTGAGGCACGAGGTGTACATCTTTGGAGGCTTCAGGAACATTACCAATGAGGAGCGGATCGAGGTGCACGTCTTTAACACGGTGTCTTTGCACTGGATGAATCTGACGAAAAAGCGTTCCCCCGAGGTTCCCTCCACACGCTACTACCACACAGCCGTGCTGATAGACGACATCATCTACATCTGGGGGGGCCGCACTTGCACAGGGGTCCACTGCAATGTCCTTTATGCATTTGATGTCGACACCCGCAAGTGGTCCACGGCCAAGGTTTCTGGGGCGGTTCCGGTGGCGCGATGTGGCCACTCGGCCTGTGTTTTGGAGGACTTCATGTACGTGTATGGAGGATACACCCTGCTGAACGGATACTACACAAATGACATGTACAAGTTGGACACCACCACGATGGTTTGGTCTTTGATTAAAACCAGAGGCTCACCGCCACCTGCTTCATCACGCCACTCTGCCACCATCATCGGGACAAAGATGTTTATATTTGGGGGGTGGGAGGGCCCTGGGTGGGATTACTACAACAACATCAGAGTGTTTGACACAGAGACCAACCGTTGGCTGAACATGCCTTCTTCCCAGCTTCTTCCAGAAAGACGCAAAGCTCATTCTGCCTTTGTCTACAATGGAGAGCTGTACATATTTGGTGGAAACAACTTTAAGACCTTCAAAACCTTCAATGACCTGTGGAAATTCAATACAGAGACTTTCTCCTGGAAGAAGGTTCAGCCCAAGGGGAAAGGACCGTCTCAGATTAATTTGATGCGCTGTTGCATGGTCAAAGATCGTTGTATCTTCTTTGCCGGATACAAAGGATCCGACACACCCGCTGATGACCTTTACATTCTAGACTTAAGTCCTAGTCTGAAGACAGTATGCAAGCTAGCAGTTATAAAGTATAACCTGGATCAGTCGGAACTCCCACACAACATCAGGTGGGAACTGATAGCCATGCCTTGACCCAGGAAGCCTTGGAGGTGTCATTTGGTGTTGCGCTGAGCAGTTTGTGGGCAGGTGTGTGTGGCAAAGGGGTTCTGGGACTTGAGGTGCATGAGCTGTGGTGTCTCTCTTACGATCTCATGGAGGAGGCGGGATTCACTCGTAGCATGGCTTCCTCTCATTCTGCCTCTGCTGGAGCGATTCCAGTGAGAACATGCAGTTGGTTAGTTGGAGTGGCTCGTAAGCATCCAGAGACAGTCCGTAGGGCGGTGCTGAGGGAAGTATCCAGCGTCTTGACGTGTGTTCTACGGCACCCGAACCAGAGCACAGTACTATGCGGCGGGGAATTCCATGGGCCTCAGTGGAAATGGGAAATGTCTTTGTGGTGGCTCCATATGTAGTACCGGCTAGATGGTGTTCTGTCGAGCTCCACACTGAGGTACGTGGGGAAAGGATGAAACTGAGCCGGCCATTGTCAACCATGACGTTCATTTTGCACATTGCTTCTTTGTTGTACAGGTGAGAGAACATTGATACAGACTTATCAACGCTGAGCTTGAAGTGCCAGCCAGGTCTTCAGGTATGAAGACAGGATGTTCAGGATGGCTTGCTGAGTAGAACAAGCAGGTCATCTGTGTAGCTGTACTTCCTTGAGTGAGTGAGAGAGGACGATTACTGAGAGAATATGACTGAAAAATGGAAACCTAATTTTTTTGTTAATGTATTTTTCTTTCTCTTTTGTTCTCTGACACATGTGAGGTAATATCAAAGCAACGGTGCTTTGACCTTGAGCTTGTCGATCTGCTGTTTGGCACGTGACACTGTGCAACGGAGCATAAATAAAGTCGGACAAGTGCCATAGTCAAAGATTATGTCTATAGAAAATAATAGCCAATGAGTAGTGTTGCCCATTTAAAAACGTAATTTGCCTCTTAGGCTATATACCTATGGGATATTGATTCACAGAGGATGAAGAAGCACATGTTGTCTTGTTTATATACTGGTCTAAAATCACCAAACATAGTCTTTAAGGGTAATCAACCTTTATTTATGATAATATATGTTTGCGTCTCTGATATAATTTAGTTAAATCTGGCAGACAACTGAATTATTGCTAACAAGGTGATCAGCAATCAAATATATCAATTTAAAAACATATTTTTGTAAAATACACAGAAAATGTATTATAATTGAATTTCTGCATCTATGTCTTGGTGGTGGCACCTCGACCCATGATGGACTTCTTGGTGTTTCTCTCAGGTTTCAAAATGATTATATAACACTTTGGTCCAAACAACGCCACCAAAAGGCCAAAACTAGACGCTAAAATAGCAAATACCTCCACCACATCTGCATATTTGCCCGGAGAGCTGACATACGCTGGGATGAAGGCGATCCACACGGCACAGAAGATCAACATGCTGAAAGTGATCAACTTGGCTTCGTTGAAGTTGTCTGGAAGATTCCTTGCCATGAATGCCAGAACGAAGCTGAGGAGTGCCAGTAAACCAATATAACCCAGTAACACTGCAAAACCAAGCGTTGATCCCACATCACACTCATAGACTATCTCACTGTTGTATTGTGTGTTTTTATGAGGAGTTGGTGACGCAGACACAAGCCAGACAATGCAGACTATTCCCTGGATGGATGTAAGAGCCAGAACGGTTCCTCTCTGTTGGACAACACTGAAGAACTTCATAATGTCTGCTCCTCCAGGCTTGGAGGTCTTGAACACGGCCAACACCACCATAGTCTTTACCAAAATACATGAAACACACAAAACAAAGCTAATCCCAAATATTGCGTGCCTCAGCTGGCAGGTCCACATTCTGGGACGACCAATGAACAGCAGGGAGCACAGGAAACATAACTTAAGTGACATCAGAAGTTGATAGCTGAGTTCTGAGTTGTTGGCGCGCACCATGGGCGTGTCTCTGTGATAGATGAAGATTCCCATGACCACGGCGCAGATAAGCGTGCCTAGCAACGAGATGGTTGTCAAGGAGATACCCAGGCCCTCGTGGAAGGAGAGGAACTCCACGCTCTTGGGGACACAGTGGTCACGCTGGGGACTGGACCAGAAGTCCTCTCGACAACTGGTGCACTCTGTGGAGTCTGACGAAGAAGAGAATATTAAAGGGACAGTATCATCCTAAAGATAACCTACTGTACCTACAGACAGTACACAATGCAAACCTACCAGTCTCGTTGCTGATCTCTCCCTCAGAACAAGCGATGCAGTCAAAGCAGCAGACAGGTTCTCCTTTCCTTCTGGCCAGACGGGTTCCAGGGGAACAGCTCTCACTGCACACTGACCGAGGAGGCTACAGGGGAAAGTAACAATGATCAGTTTCAGTCTAAACACATTAGATTCACATCATAAACTCAACTTTAGGTATTTTAGTCAGCCCAAAGAGACCTTTTTGGTTTCAAAGTTCCAGAAGATTCCGTCTTCATCAAGGATGAGTTCTTCTCCCGCGGATTCTGACTTCTTGAAGAAACCTACATTCTGAACCTTTATGCTTCCATCAGGGAACCACACCCAGTTCATGACATCACAGATTGGTAAGGCGTCGCTATTCTCATCAAATAATACTGGATCACCAAACGATGTGGTGAAGTTGATCTTTTGCAGGTAATAAACAAGCTAGAAATGATGATGAACAACACAATTATGAAGAAGAAGAGACATGACATCTGACATCCACTTCTCGTAATTTTCCCTGCAAAGTTCTTGTGAACTGTTTATTAATACAACACCTGCCATGGCTGTATTGCCTGAAAACTGGCACAGCTGTGCCCAGTGAAAGGACCTCTTCCTGGCACACATTGCAACATGTCATGGAGGGCATGGGCCAGAGCATACACAGCCTTGTACACATTGTACTCTATCCTGAGGTCAGACACATCCAACAGGGTGGTATCTGCTGTTCCCAGGTCCTCTTGTCCAGTACAAACCCTTCCACCAGCCTCCACCCACTCTGATGGAAAGGGTGAAAATTTACACCCAAATGCGTGCTCCCAAAACTGCCTCACCTGAAGGAACAAAATCAAGACTTGACAGAAATATAATACCAAACAGACATGAGATTTAAATTGCAGCTTAATTACAAAATTCATCTTGTGGACAACCGAATGCGTCGATCTTCCCTCCAACCAAAACCTTTCGGACCAATGCCATGGCACCAACTTAAACGATGAACACTGTGCCAGCAAAGCTGGCAGAATCATCAAAGATTGTGGTCACTCCAACCACAGATTGTTTCAGAAGATGTAAAGTGACTGCACACTACATGGGGCAGCAGTGGCCCACGAGGTAGACCGGAAGGTTCCCAGTTCGATCCCGGGCTCCCCAAGCCCCGACAGTATGTACCTGAACACAAGATTTTAACAATAATGACAATAATAATAACCTTTAAAGTAACCAGAAAGACTCACTATGATGTTTCCATGGCTGTTGTCACGGTCGTTTTCAGGCCTTATCTTCAACAAGAAGTCCTTGAGGCCTGGAATCTCTCCACGACGGACTACAACACCCAGGGTGCCTCTCAGGTAGGGTGTGTAGCGAGGAATCTGGAGGCTTGAGTCTGTTGTCCAGGCCACGTCGGCTATCCACTGCAGGCCAGTCACCTTCTGCTTTACCACCTGTTGATGTATATCCCATTAAGACCTGGCTGAGGCCAATTCTTACAGATGTCTTCTAAATCCTAACCGTTTTCTGAAAAAGAACATAATATTTCTACATCAATGGTTCTCAAACAAAACAAAAACAAAAACACTTAGATAGCAAACAATTTTTTTATATATATGAAAGGCATTTCTTCACTTCAATTTCATTTCAGATTCCTTTACAAATCAACATGGATCATAACCCCAACCTCGTCCATGAGTTTGATCGCACGGGTCCCATATTCAATTACAACGACCACTCTAGCTGTGGATTCCTTCATCGCCAAGACGATCCTCTGGAGTTCAGCAGGGTCGCTGTCCCAGGGCAGAACCTCCACATAGGCCAGGCAACCCCATCCAGACTGGACCAGCTCCGACTGGAAGATCTGGGCAACATCATGACCGTAGGCATCATTCTTAAACAGCAATCCCACCCAGGTCCACTCGAACCGTCTCATGATCTGGAGCATAGCTCGTACCTAATTGGATAAAGAATTGTCGGACGAGTGATAAATTAATTCATTCACATAATGCAGTGGTTCTCAAACCTTTTCATGTCAAGGACCCCCAAATTGACACTTATTAGCCCGCGGACCCCCATTTGAAAAGATATGTCAGGGACCCCCATCTAAGAGAAGATACAAATAAGGGTCCATTTGGTTCCTCTGTCAGTCAGTGGGCCTGTCACAATTATCGCTGTTATTTGAGATAAATATACTTCCCATAATTGTTTCCATGTTGAAAAATGTTTCATATATTAAGAAAAGCAGAAATGGCAGATCTACAAGCTTACAAGGCATCAGTGTGCGTTAGTGCCTGTAGATCAGCTATATACAATTATTAAATATGTAAATACATTATTTGTCTGCCCTGTGCAATTTTTGATTAGTAATCACAATCATTTGAGTGACAATTAATCGTGAACATAAATTTGTAATCGTGACAGCCCTGTCAGTCAGTCTGACGGTCTGTCTATCTGCTGAATCTCCTATACAGATTCCACAAGAATAATTCTCTTTTGATGCTGTCAGCAGAGACCTTATAGGCTACAGTAATTTCACACAAGCAAAATGAGAGGTGACATGCAATATCAATTACACTCACTAGAGGGAAGTATTCATCATGTGTGTGGAATGTGTACTACCACTTAGAGAGGGCTACTCAACTTGGCTCAGGGGCTAAAATAGTCCAAGGACTGCAAGCAAAAAAAAATATGACTAGTCCAAAAATTAAGGAAACACAAAGAAAACAGACATATGGCCAAACCTCATTGAACAAAAAGATTGTCATGGAATGATTAATGATGAAATGATGAAGTTACAAAATGAGGCTTTATTCACAAAATGTGAAGAGAACATTACTGTTGCAATAAATCAGAGGACAATAGAGGTAGGTAAGAGTAGAACACTGAAAGTAGAACAAAAATATTTGTATTGGTATGACTATGACAGGCCGCATAGACATGCCGCAGGAGCCGTAGGCTGAATAGCGCTGACTTAAGAGGTTCACCTGGATGGTGGTACTCATGATGGTTCTGAAGAAGGAAGGGTACTTGTTCCGGTCACTCAGACAGGCGCACATGGCATAGTAGCTTACCTGAAAAACACACACTTTGTTGTAAAGTCTGTTGTTTTACTCATTTTCCCTGCGAGTAAAGCACGTGAGTGGAGCGACGACTGACTAATCAGGTTGTTCTAGAATTGTATATAAATAAACTGTAATAAATAAATGAATAAATACACACAGGTGCACCCTTAAACACTTTGGACGCAAATACCATCCGATCCAGGAGCTTGTGTAACATAATTGTGCTTTTAATGTATGTTATAATCTTGTAATATGTTGTAAAACATTCTGAATATGACACCAAATATCTTACTCCCCAACAAAACCATATGTGACCAATAGACCAGTCTGACGCAGGGCCTTGGAATTCTTACTTCTCAGGTCCAGGATGAATCAAACCTGGAACACGGATGCATGGCACTATGACTTATGAATACCATTCGAAATATGCCTGCTCCACTCAATGTGTCTTTTGTCCAAAATAACGTGTTTTTAGAACAACACAATACTGCCTCATCGACGCTGGCATGGTGACTCTATACATTGTCAGATAGTTGAATGTGTCCTTATATTATCTTCACTTTACCCAAATACAGTTCAAGTCTGGAGGTAGGAGGTTTTTGATCACATGAAAAAAATAAATGTGAAATGTGGAAAAAAGAAAAGAAAAATGTCCAAAATTGGAGTTGACTGACAGATTTGAGGATCCAATAGATTTAGGAGGTTTAGTCAAAAGCTTTTAATTGGTTCGCAATAATTTTACAATAAATGTACCCTCATTGAACAACTTAAAAGTACTGTAGTACACTTACCATGGGGACTCTGTACAAACCTACTACACTAGAGATGGCAATAGAATTGGCTGACGATTCAGCACCCACAATTCTGAGCACTGGAGGAGAGCCAACACAGCTCTCGTCCAATTGAATCCGCTGCTCTCTCCCACCGACCAATGACAGCGACGCACGGAATGCAACTCCGAGCGTGAAACAGGTATCGTAGAGAAGATACCCCAATGTGACGTTGGGGAGCAGGCTGGGGTTTCTGTTGATCTCTGCAACGGCAAAAGCCAAGGTCTGGGCCCGCCTGAAGGCATTGATGAAGAAACTAACACAAAGAAATGCCACCTTTCATTTCACCTTTGTAGAAATAAACAACATCAACTAAGTCTATACCACACATCAAATCAATGTCCCTGTTCTCTTGCTTGCTGTTGTATCTGTTATACTCACCCATAGCAAACAGGGTCCTTTTGCTCTGAGGTGAAAGACAGATCAGGGAAGACAGAGGAGAGGTGGATGTCAAACAAACCACCCAGAACCACGTCCCCAGGCTTGTAAATGCTGTTGTGATTAAAAGGTGCCTGTAACTTACAAAAAGAAGATGAGGAAGACAAAGGAGAGAAAGAAGAGAACAATATTAAGTATGGAAGCAGGTGTGTGTCTAGAGAAGCCCTCATGACTGTCCTGCTCTGTCTAACCCCCTCCCCCTTCTCTAAATCCATTGTCCAGTTGTTACGTTTTATACACAGTGCTGTGCCATCCCCTGTGCCACCTTATGGCATTACGTAATCTTTCACAACGCCCATCTGGGCAGAGGGAGAGGGTGGCACAGGGGATGGCACACAGCCCCGGGTAGCCTTTCACATTGAGTACTAACACACTGGGTTGGCGGCGGTTCAGCGGCCGCTTGGGAACCGGAAGGTTCCCAGTTCGATCCCAGGCTCCCACAGAGTTAGTGTCAAAGTGTCCTTGAGCAAGACATGTCCATTTGATTATCAACTCTCAATCATTTAGCTGGGGGCCACCTAGAACCCCCTCAAGAACCACTGGTGGTCCCCGGACCACTGGTTGAGAACCACTGGTATACGGGATGGATACATAAAATATGGGGCACGACAGCAGTGTTGCAACAGTGTTTAACACTTCAAATAACCATTGCTCTGATTAGCCTAATGAAGGACTAGACTAGATTTGAGGCTGCTTGGAGGCCTGGAAATCTGGTTAGTTAAAGCAAATAGCAGTATACTAGTAGTAATAATAATCTGTATTTTTATAGTGCTTTTCCAAGTGCTCAAAGCGCTTTACAATTGTTCATTCATTCATACATTGGGAGGCGAAGTGGCAAACGGTTGACGCCAGCGTCCTCACTTCCCACATTCACACACCAATGGTGGCAAGCTGATACCGACCGACTATTTGGAGGCAATGTGGGGTTCAGTGTCTTGCCCAAGGACACTTCAACATGTGGACAGGAGGAGCCAGGATTCGAACTGCCGACCTAGGACCTGCTCTACCTCCTGAGCCACAGCTGCCGATCGTCACCGAGCAGTCTAGTGATACTGCTTGTTGCGTAGACTTATATAGTGTGTGACACCTGTCTTGTCAGAAAGTGACCGAGGTCGCACAGGACGGAATTTGCACAGGACGGAATTCATTTGCAGTGTGATTCGAGTTGAGGTTGGTTGTTTAAGTTGGACAAAATGTACCAATGTACAAGAGTACCCAGATGCAGACACATGGAGGACCTCACACGTTTAAAGAACTCCGCGAGTGGCAGGAAGTCACAGCGGCCCTAGTCCTGCCGCTTGTGTTGTTCCTGCCCCTTGTGGAGGTGTGAGGTCCTCCATGTGTCTGCAGCTAGATCCTTCTCTGTTTTTCAGGCAAAGGACCCCCTTAGCTGATGGAGAGATACAGCAGCGACCCCCCCATGCTATTGTATACAATTTTGTTGCAAATTAAACCTTTCATACATTTCTTACATTCTTAAATTGATGGCGGCCCCACCAGTAGTATCTCTGAGGACACCATAGGGGTCCCGGACCCCATTTTTGAAGACCCCAAGAGGAACAGGTTGTTTGTGATCTTATTTCCAGTGAGTCTCTAAACAATTCACTCGGCTAGAGAATGATGCAATCTCTCAGCTTTCATTGCTAAAATTGGAAGGAAATTATTAGGAACAGACATTGCAGAACCATTAGGCTTGTGACATGATTGGTTTGTAAAGCAGTGGGCATGGCTTTGTGTTCTTGCAACTACCTCGCATCCAGAAGTCCAGATGTATGGGGTAGGCAGACATCTCTAATCATCTGACAACTATACCCAGAACTACTGATGACTATAATACCCGGGTGGATAATTAAACATCAGCTGGGCAAGCAAAGCGTTGTTGTTTGATGGAAACCTTGTAAGTCCAAAACCGTTCATTTTGTATTTATCTTTTTAAAAATGATTTAAAATAGTGAAAATAGACGATTTACGAGCACACAACACCTCGGACTGTGAGGCGTTGTGCTTGTACATCTGCTATTTTCACTAGTCTCGTATGACAGTCTTGCATGATGAAGCAGGGTTTAACTTTACAGAAAAAGAAATTTGAAACTTGGAGATAAGAGGTTTCTGCCCAACAGTGACAAAAGTTATTTGTTTACCACTGATGTGACCCAGGGGTGATGAAATAGTGTCTTAACAGGTGCAGCAATGGAAGATAATTAATTGTCACGTCTAATGAGGGAAATGAGTCCCTGGAGATCTTTTCAAAACATGTTGCTCAAATTCATTTACAACGTGCGAGATAAAATGTATAGATATCGTCTATGTCGGGTGGATAACTTGTATGTTACTTTTCAGAAAAAAAAGTTAAATTAAATAAATTGTATTTATGTTCCAATGTGTCCAATGTTAAGTCAAAAGATCTTGTTAATAAATTGGTTCGATATTGATAAAACCTGCACACACACTTGAGAACTTTCATTCAGGCCCGGATTAAGATTACTATGCATTTTTGAAAAGCTCTATATCTGTTATATATGATAACCCTTTCTGAGACACAGCTAAATTGCTTTTTTGTGACAAACTCAAAAAGTACTGTATGTGTTTGCGTCGTGGAAAAAGTGGGGAAAAGATTTTCACAGCAATGATCTGTTCAAATGATTCGTTCGTGTTCACCGTTCAAGCGCTATTGTCTACTGTCGTCGGAACAGCCCGATTTCAAAGGAATACACCTTGTGTTCCACTGCTATACGTATACTCTCCTCTTTGGTCCTCCATCCAGATGTAACGTCCAGCAGAACATTTCTAAAAGCAGCACCACTGCAGGCAAAAATGTGATTCTTTAAACCTTGCTCTGAACAACAATGGAGTTCTATTGTTCACGCTACCATTTATATCGGTTTAGTTCCACATATATCAAGCACAATTCGACATTCACTACATTGTACACATCACATTCTTAGCTTCCATGTACAAAAAAGTGCAACAATACCATATTATATTATATTTTATAATGATACCAGTTACATTTCATAATACTGTATAATACCAGTTACGGAAGATATTCCCATCACCATAGTCCTTCATTTGATTTACGTGGACACAATCTGTGTGTGTCTGTGAGTGTGTCACCGGCCTATCTCGCTGGCTGCACGACCGATTTCAACCTTGGCGAGTACACCGCCAACGACCGAGGAGTGCGATGTGCCGAGTGGGAAGTCGCCGGATCAGAGATTCTCCAGAAATATCTATACATACATATAAATCCACAAATCTCTTCTGTGCCTTTTATGCCCATATACAGAGCTCCCTGACGTCATCAACATGATGTCATGGTATTGACATCATAGAACGGACTACCAGCACTTTGATAAGTACATACTCAGATAACGGGTACAACGGGTATTGCATATGGAATCCATGGCCGTAATAGCAGAGTCACTGTCTGGTCTGAACCATCTTATAAGAGCATCGAGGTACTGATGTCACTCCTGACGTAACCTTGGTCACAGAAGTATTTTTGAGCAGTGCTAGCAGCTCCAATCCGTGACGTCCATGTGTATATGTACGTCCCTATTCGCATGTCGCTATTCTGATTGGACAATATGCCCCCTGTGACATCATGCACATTAGCCATATTGGGCCTCTTCCTTACCTCCTTCAGCTCTTACCAATTATTATAGGCCTACTAATTAATCTTCTGTTCCATTTTTGTGTAGCACATGGAACCAATGGGCTTACACACCCGCAAGGGTCCATTTGGACCCTCCTAAAGGAACCATGAGGGTCCCTGGACCACACTTTGAGACTGATGTAGCAGAGTGTTTCCACTGAGCCATCATGCACAATATCCGCACCCTGACTCTGATTGACCAGAATGGAACAGAGCCTTCATTAGTATCACATTGGTAACACCTGAAGGAAGTAACATGAAGTCCAATGTGGCTGCTGTGCTTAGAGCCCATTGCGTATATACTTGCGTGTAGTGAAAATACTTGAGAGCACAGTCTATTCACAGTAAACCATCTCATAGAGTCTAACTTTGACTCCAATTTGTAACATCATCCAGAGCACAAAAACACACATACAGTACTATGGTGTAATATACTGTACATATACAGTACTATGGTATAACACAGTGGTTCTCAACTTTTTTCTGGATCAGGGCCCACTTTAAAATCTCAAAAGCGTTCGTTTTAAAAGTCTTGTTTTGTTGTTTTATTATTTCCATCGTTAAAACCAAACATAAACGTGCGGAAGCAGCATTTAGTTGCTATACACCACATATCTGAAACTAACTCTCAGAAAACGGCAGGAATCTTATTTCTTTTAAAACACAACTAAAGACCATTCTTTTGTTCTCATGTGTAAAGCCCATTGAATTGCCTTGTTGTTGAAATGTGCTGTACAAATACAACTGCCTTGCCTATTGATGTGATATTATCATCACAAGAATTTTGAGTTTAGCTTATAATTTGAGGGCCCACTTGGAACACCCCAGCGGGCCAAGGCCCACAGGTTGAGAACCACTAGTATAGTACACACGTACAGTACGTTATTTAAAGTGTCTGATAACTAGTACAAAACTGTACATTCCAGAACAAAACTGTACATTCCAGAACAGAGTGTGCAGAGGGTCAGGTTGTCAGCAGTGTAAATGTCAGTGCAGTCATACAGGGGGCAGTTTCCCCAAGGGAACCACAGCTCCCCCTAGCGGTCAGATAGGGCAGTTTCCCCTGAGCGAACCACTGCTCCCCTAGTGGTCACACGGGGCAGTTCCCCAGAGCGAACCACTGCTCACGGTTGAGCCACTCCTCGTCCAGTTTAATGTTGGTGGCGGCCACGAACACCTTCTTGCTTTTCACGGTCACCTCCAGAACCTTCTCGTGAACAGACGTCACGTCCTTGTACACCAGCTGTCAACAAACAGGAGACACAAGCTTGTATTTTATTATTTCGTTCGATGTATCTGTACGTCCAGTGTGTCTGTGTTTAAGTCAGTCAATGGGAAAACCCTTGAAAAAACACAGGGTGACGTCACCAGTGACGTCACCAACAACAAGTGCGACCTGATATAAATGACAAGGCACAAGTTGGCAGTGTTGTACCCGAATGCGTTCAATGAACGATCGATCGTTCACGAACACATTCATATTTTGGGCGAACGTGAACTGAACGTTCTTTGTTTCCGCTTGATGAACGCTATGGTCGAACGCGTTCATTCTGACGTCCATGAACGGCACTCGTCGGCTAGTTCGCTCGTTCGGTCCGCGGTCTTCTGTCCTCACGTCTTTCTTTTCATTCACATTTCATATTATGCTCCAATAACACCCAGCTGCAGACTTGAAGCCTCGCGAAAGTTGATATGTGAGCGGACTGAGTGCCTCGGTGCGCTCACTGCGCTGGGTCTGGGTGCTTCTCTTCCTCGTTACGTCTCGCAACGCAAGTAAAGCCTGACTACTTCATCGTATGATGTGTGTTGCATGCCGAAAATAACTGATCTGCAAGCTCACAACGCGTCGCATCCACAAGACAATGTGAGCTTGTAGAGCAGCTATTTTAACCAACGCTTAAACATGCAGATGGGCACAACGTTTAGAAACCTCTGACTTCACAATAAGCCCCTTTTCGACTGCGGCTTTAGCACCACACCACACCACACCAGACACCACACAACACCACACCACACTGCACCACATCAAAATATCGACATTTTCCATTACACAAACGTAGCCCTATTGGTAAGAAACAAATTGACCCTTAAATGTGATTGTAATACAATATAAATTTGTATTACAACTATCCTAATAAATTATAATACACTATAATGGATTATAACTGTGATGATAATACACTATAAAGTATTAATGTATTACTATGATAATTATAATACACTATAATATGATGATATGATAGTGGTTATAACACAATAGAATATATTATCATGTATTACACCTATATCCTGGTGGTCTAAATGAAAAGTGTGTTCAGTCATTATGAGGGTGCAGGAAGACTGGGCACTAGTGGTGGGCACCTAAATATTGTGGGCACTTCAATGTTAAATTGGATCTCTCTAGGTCGTCCTCAGGATGAAATACGCTCATTGCCGTGTGTGGTTCTATTTGGGCAGTGTCAATAATTTTGACAAATAATAGCTTGCAGCAACGTAAAAAAAAGAAGAAAAAAAACATTTGAATAGCCAAAAGTATAAAAATATTATGGTTAAAAAAAGAACTAAAAAGAACTAAGTTAGTTCATTTTGGGGAACCATGAACTTTAGTTCAAAATGTAGAATTATGAACTAGGAAATGAACTAGTTCATTTTAGAAGTTTTGAACTTGAACTAGTTCGTTTTGAAAGTGAACTTTCCCAAAACTGCAAGTTGGCACCTCGACAGAGTGCCAACTTTCCCAAACACGTATACAGAAAGCTCTGAAAAGCACCGATCTCAGTACTTGCTCGCTCTGCTGGCACACAAGTAGGCCATATATGACGAGTGTACAAGGAGCAAGTTGGCACCTCGACAGACAGAGTGAAGTCTAGTTTAATCTGTATCCTGTCTGAGTTCTCCATCCTGATTGGATCAAGTCGGTATCCCAACCTGGAAAAGTATTTCTGTTTAATAAAGAGCTGCTATATTGTTATAGCAGCAATGATTACTATCACAATATAGAGCTATTTAACACTGTTACTGAGCAAACACTCAATAGCAATGGCTATTGTCGTCACCCACTCGACACCATGTATAAAATGACAAGAAGAGATCCAATCTCTTCTCCACTCGTCCCTCATTAACATTTTAGTCTAGTTTAATTTGTTGACAGAATTGTCAATATATTTGTCATAGTTTTAGTCATCATAGATTAGCTTTTATTTAGTGAAAAAAGGTCATCGACAGAAATGTTTTGTCAGTTTTCATCGAACAAATTAACACTGCTCCCGATGTTTTGCATTTACAATCTCCTGCCTACCAGTTCGTTGAAGGTGGGACTGTCGTTGTTGCGGACCACCTTGGTCTTCCTCTTGGAGCGTTTGTGGGGGTCTGGTCTCAGACGGGTCACCACATACGCATCGGGGTTTGAACCGTTAGCCAATCGCTGTCGGAGGAAAGATGATCAGTTTGTTGAATACAACACAGAACCAGGTCAGGTCAAACAAACCAACATAGATCTTCCATCTTCCACCGTCTCCTAAGTAAACTTTTTTTTGCCGTGTTATTCCTCCCACTGTTTTGAAGGCACGCACTTCGGCCATATTACAAATCGAGCGGTCTCATCGGAACACACATGCGTACTATTTTGCTAAGAGATACGTTATATAGTTTAATTTGTATGAATTTAATTGCGTGAATTAACTTTCTCCATTGACTTTAACCCTTACGTTCTGTTCAGATTCACTTCACCTTCGTTCTGTTCGCGGGTCATTTTGACCTGGGGCATATTTGGTTAAAAAAAACAACACTAATATAAATTGGTCATCATACATTGACTTTGTCTCAATTTTAAACAATTCATATGATATACTGTCTATGGTAAATGTTTGCATTTATGCTTTGCTATATCACATTAATCACTGAAAGAGCGAGGCGTTTTTACTGATAGCTGAAATTCATGTAAAATAAGAGCTAAACACACATATGAACATGAGGACAGACATTAATGTCACAATGAATGTACACGTGTATGTATATACTAGGAAGCACATGCTTCACAAACACGGACTGCATGTGAGGCACAGATGAGCTTCTTGCACCTCCTGCAAGCAGTCTGTCTTCCTGTCTGCTGTTGTAGGACACACTGAACAGAGCTTTCTCTTGCCCGATGCTTCAACTCTAAGATCACTGTTTATTTTACCATTTCTATCATTTGGATTGTTTGGAATTGAGACAAAGTCAATGTATGATGATGATTTGTTAAGTAAAATGTTATATTAGCATTGTTTTTTTTAAACCAAATATCCCCCGGGTCAAAATGACCCACGAACAGCATTAGAGGGTCAAAAAAGTGGAAGGGGTGTAGCATGGGTGTAGTGCAAAAATGTTTATTTTTTACAAAAAAAAACTTCTACCTTCTTCTTTCAAATGAAAATGCAAAACGGGTCAACTTGACCCGAACAGAACTTAACACAACGGAAGCCAAGGTTTCTAACATTTCTAGCTGTTGCTGGTGCCGCCGTTCACTTACGCTTTATTTTGAAGAGCCTCGGAAGCTTTGTGCGTGTGCACGTGAGTGTCCGCTGACGATTGAGGAAGATAATCCATTTGTTTACAAACGCTCGCGAAACTAAAATCCAAACAGGGGCCGACCATCGCGGTAAAGTGTCGCCGTGAAAACAATCAGATCTCTGCTTCCCTGGCGCTCTTTGCACCTTATTCATAGATAAAGCCCTTTTTGGACATTTTGCCGCACCCCGCCACAGTTTTAGCCATAAAACAAACATCAGAGATAAAGGGTGTTAAAGATGGGGAAATGCATTGGAGTATATGGAGAAAAACGGCCGCACGATGCTCTCAGCGTCGACTCGAAGCGACTAGCGGCTAATGGGCTACATCCATGCGTAGCCCCAACCTAGCGGTGAGATTTAAAGTTAATACTGTATACAGTAAACACGTCAAAACATTGTGGGCCTCCAGCGACATCAAAGAGACTGTCGTGTAGACACCTCGTGGGCATCCCATGAGTTAATGAAATTAACTCATAGCACTGCTCACTTCACACTGTGTGTGATTTTTTATTAATGTCAGAAAAATGACTTCCATTATATAACATGCTAACATTCCCGGAATAGAAAGCCTGCAGTTTAAAAAACATGTTGTTGCATTACTAAGCCATTCATTTGAGGAGACTCTTTGTGTCTCCATAGGGAACAAAGCAGGCCCTTTGTGTCTCCATAGGGAACAAAGCAGGCTCTTTGTGTCTCCATAGGGAACAAAGCAGGCTCTTTGTGTCTCCATAGGGAACTAATGCTGCTCATCAAATTATTGGCATAGGAATGCGACAAAAACTAAAAAGAATCCATGAATTCAAGTCTGCATGGGGTGAGTAATTGATAGAACTATCCTTTTAATCTAATCTGAGTTTTGAAAGTAGTCGAACTCACAATGTTCTTGAGGTGTTTGACCAGGACGGACAGTTTACGCTCTGAGTAGGACATGCGGAGCTGGATCTGAGGACTTCCTTCTGGTTCTGGAAGACACAGAGGACATGATGTCATCAATACAACTTCAGAGAGAAGCATGATGCTATCAGTCAAGAAAATAACACGCATATGTGCTCACGCGCACACACAATCACACGCACGCACTCACGCACACACAGTCAGAGAACATTACCTCTCACCACGTTGTTGTCCATTGTCTTCGGTCCGTCCAGGAATAAACTACAGACAAACTCATTCTGTAGAGAGACAGACACACAGACAGTTACACCGAGAGATAGACCTTAAAGGAGTAGTTCACCCCAAAATGACTTTTTCTCTATTGATTACTCATGCCATGGAGAGTAGAGTTCAATAATATTTTTTGGTTTTTGTCACATTCCTAAGACAACAATTTAATTAGAGTAAATTTACCCCCATTGATTCCGGATGGTGACCCGTTTCAAAACGGGTCACCATCCGGAATGAATGGGGGTAAATGTATTGTTATCACATTTTTGTCTTAGGAATGTGTCAAAAACCAAAAAATATTATTGAACTCTACTCTCCATGGCATGAGTAATCAATAGAAAAAAAGTCATTTTGGGGGTGAACTACTCCTTTAAGGGAGTAGTTCACCCCCCAAAAATGGGTGTCTTTGAGTCTCCTCCGGTCATCAAATTATTGGCTTAGGAATGCCACAAAAACACAACGAATTAAATAAAAAAATGAATCTCTATGAGTTCAAGGCTTCATGGGGTGCGTAATTGATAGAAAATAACTACTTCTTTAAGACAACAGAGAGAAACACATGATGAGACATTAGAAGCAGTTACACATAGAGACAGACAGACAGACAGACAGACAGACAGACAGACAGACAGACAGACAGACAGACAGACAGACAGACAGATGACTCACTCCTTTGCACGGGCCATCAAACAGCTCCTTCAGGTATTTGTTGAGGAGAACCATCTTCCTGTTGGCTGTGAACGACATCCTGTACCACGATGGAAACCTAAACCATTAAAATATGACATCACTTCCTGTTACACATTACATCACTTCCTGTCCGCTGTGGCATGTCCTGTGGAGGACATGGATGGACTTCACAGGCTATACGTAGATCATGTGGATGGACTCACTGGGGTAGAACTGAACAAAGCTATATATCATGTGGATGGACTCACTGTGGTAGACTAGACTCAATGAAGTGCTTCTGCAGCTGTTTGTGGATCAGCTCAAACTGCGCACAGGTCTTCTCACTGTTCAGAAAGCCGTCATCAATGGTCACCTTCAGCTGATACACCTACCAATCAACAGACAGGATTCAGTAAACATCTGGTTGAAATCTTCAGGGTCACTTGTAAGATTCTTCATCAAAGGTTTTTTCACCAAATCATGTTAAAACTGTTCAGGAATTACAACTAGTCTACATATGACAGCAACATCTATACATAGTTTGTGCGTATGTTTGTGGGTATGATAGACATTGTATTTATTTATTTTGGCCTGTTTTTTTCCCTGCTTGAAGTCTCACTTCAGAATCTCTCTTAAACTAACATGCTTAAGATCAAGAGGACTCCTATTTCTAGCTAAATGCATTGAAGAGAGCTTATTGACACCCCCAGCCTTACATTCAATTTGTTTCATATTTCTCTTGTGTTCTGAACAGCGTCATGCAGGACCTTATGTATTAGGGCTCTTGCTGCTGAAGATGAATCATCCGCTATCTGCTCATGTGACTTATTCTTTATGTTCCTCTGACAAGTTGCTCTTACAGGATATCCCGCCTCACACTTGTCATTTCAGCGATGGCTGAGAGAAGAAAGGGTATACATTTCTGAGTAATTGTTATTTTGGAAGAAGTACTACTGGCCTTTTGCATGTGTTTATCTGCTATTTAATTTGTATGTGTTAAGAAACATTGGTCTAGGGACGGGCAAGTCAGTCTGTGTTGTGTGCTTTGTTGGTGTAGGATGTATGTGTAATTGTGTATGTTGTGTGACTGTTACAGCGCTGTGAATACATCTTTATATAATCATTTAATATCGTATCCGAGTCAAGGTTGCTTGTTCTTTGAGAGTTTCCATTCCACTAGACTTTTGGCTGGAGTCTAAGTAAGGATTTCCACGTCAGGCCTCTTACCAGATCCCTTTAAACCTTAAATGTAATGAGCAGGGTGATCTCACCGGATCCCTTTAAATTTTAAATGTTATGAGCAGAGGGGTCTGGCTCACCAGGTCCCTGCCGGTGCCACTGAAGCCACGGATGACAACTTCCTGGATGTTGGTGTTGGCCGCCATGGCGGTCTGGGTGGGCGGGGCCACGGTGGCGCTCTGCGTCTGGGGGGCAGGGCCTGGCTTCTTGCCCTGGGCCAGGATGTGGGTCAGGAAGTTGAGTTTGACGGCGAAACAGTCCATGCTCTCCTTGATCTTCCTGTCGGAGGACAGAGGACACAAAGTACAGTTTAGAGCAGGGGTCTTCAACAGGGGGTCCGGGACCCCTAAAGCACTATTGCCTGGGTCGGGAACCATTTGTTTTGCCAGGCGTGAAAAGGTGTCAGGTGTGAATTGGCCTTGTTTCACACCCGACAAACCAGGAACAACAATGGGACGGGACGGGAAAGATCAGGAAAAGTGAAGAGAAGTGTGAAGAGGACAGAGGTCATGTCTGTAATGGTGATGATGTAATGATGACATCATACTTGGTGAAGTAGGAGGTGGCCTCCAGGTCGGAGTCCTGTGGTCTCAGGTTGTTCTGGACGTACTGAAGCTCCTGAGAGTCCTTCAGCCCTGGCATGCCTGCATCTAACATCTAGCACACACACGCACGCACGCACGCACGCACGCACGCACGCATGCACACACACACACACACACACACACACACACACACACACACACACACACACACACACACACACACACACACACACAGCAGGGCTGTCACGATTATGATATTTTACCTGACAATTAATTGTCACATTGTCAAACAATTGTGATTAACGATTACATTTTGTTTTATTACCTAGGTGCTAAAGTACCAATGTCTTAAGGATGCTATTATACAGCTTGGTTAATGATGTAAACCGCTTGTGTTCATACTTGGAAGACTCGGCAATGGGCATATGAGAGGCCTGCAGATTGCAGGAATGCCCAAGCCGAGAGCTAAGGCACACTGGCTAAATTCTGTTCTGTGTGATAATTGGCAGTTGCCACATATGGAGGAGACGATGCTTCCTGTGTGTGTGTGCGTGTGCCTCACCAGCTGCAGCAGGCTGAGCACCAGGGCGGAGCGTCGTCGGATGACGTTGAAGGCGTCGCAGCAGAGCTCCACGAAGCGGTGCAGCCTCTGGGGCTTCTGACCTCCGCCCGTGATGAAGTGCTGCATCTCTGAGCTGAACACAAACGGAGTCCTGTCCCTGTAGCGCACGCACGCACGCACACACGCGCACGCACGCACACACGCACACACGCACACACACACACACACACACACACACACACACACACACACAAACATGTTTGTATTACTTATGAGAACATCAGCATTTTAGGACAACGATTTTATGAATGCCATTCTTACCCCTTTTTTGCTATTTTCTTTTAGGATGGGATGTTGGGAACCACTTTTGGGGTTCTTGCCATGTACAGTATATAGCAACAGAATGTTTTTACTTCGGTTTTAGAGCCAAAACAATAGCAGATCTACAAGCTTAGTGCATAACACTGGCAAGCAAGTAAGCAAGTAAGCATCTCTGAGCTGAACACGAAGGGAGTCCTGTCACTGTAGACCAAGGTGGCAAGCAGTGATAGTTTCGTCGACTAAGACTATGACGGAAAATGTTCGTTGACTATCTTTTTTCACTAAATAAAATAAAAATAAAAACCAAGTTATGATGACTAAAACTGGGACTGAGACTTGACAATTTCATCAAGAAATAAAAACTACACTAATGTTATTCCCCCTCCTGCCTGCTGCCAGAGGAGTTACCATGCCATTGGTTGCAATGGGAATTTTACAGGACTTCACACTTGATTTTATTACCTTAGTAAACATTTTCAGCTTTCATTCGCTAGTTTAAAGTCTTCTTTCAATTATCATGATACCGTATGTGTTTTCTTAGTTATGACCCGCGGCACCGCCACTCACTGCCCTTTCAGCCAATAGCATTCATTGCTTTTCAGGACTGGAAGTTCCAGGATGGTGGATTCGAATTTGCCGAAAAATGTCTATACACTCTATATCACTGGTTCCCAAACACTGGGTCGGGACACATTTGTGGGTCGCGGACATATTTTTATGGTTCCCTTAATTTTTGGTTTCCTAAATGTTGTTTTAAATTATTATTATTTCCTTCATTAATAAATAAATGAAAAATCTAAGAAATTCCCTGAATTAGATTATAATTTTTTTAACAATAGCCGATCTACAAGCTCACAACGCCGCACGAAGCGACGCGTTGTGAGCTTGTAGATGGTCTATTTTCTCTTTTGGGTCTTGAGCTGAAAAGTTTGGGAACCACTAGTCTATATGGCGTTACCTTTTGATGGTGCCAAACTTTTGTGCGTTGCCCATGATCTTGCCAAAGTCGATGTGGAACATGTGGCCGCTGTGTTTGAGCATGATGTTGTCGTTGTGCCGGTCACAGATGCCCAGGATGAACGTGGCCACGCACCAACCCGCGCACGAGTGCAGGAAGTTCATCACCGCCTGGAGGGAAATGATACGTCACAGAGTTTATTATATGGGGAAAATAATAGTTTATTTCAGCCTATAGGAATCATAATACAGTTTATTACAGACTAGAGCAGTGGTTCAGGCCGCAAACCCCAAAAATAATCATATTTGAAATGGGGAGCCACCCAAAATAATAATATTTTCCCCCCAAAATCCATAATGATAGTAATAACAATAATAAAAACATAATAGTAATAACAAATAATGAATATAGTAATTTAACCAAGAATCCCAATAAGACTTGATCGTCCTTTTACTCTGTATAGCTGTTGTTTTTAAACAGTTTCTTAAACGTACCCATCTATACATACATTTAAGAACTGCAGCCAGCGGTTTTTGTTTGGTAGTAGTACCAACAGACCAAATGCAGCACTCCAATTGGCTAGGACTGATCACTGTCATCTCATTTATTACCTGGAAGGTAATAAATGAGATGACAGGGCGGAAGAGGGCCAAGGAGGGCCAGGTTGAGGGACACAGCCCAGAAGAGAGAGTGGCAACATGGTTCGACCACTTCCAAAGGCTCCTGGGAACATCAGTGGAAGAGGGAGAAGAGGAAAATATACCAGCAGTCCTCCAGGGCCTGAACATCGACGATGGACCCTTCACAATCAGCGAGCTCGCCAGGGCAAAATCCACCCTGAGAGAGGGAAAAAGTGCTGGGCCGGATGGCATACCCCCAGAGGTCTTGAAGAACTGCGACCTAGACGACCTCATCCTAGACTTTTGCAACAATGCTCTACAGCACAACAAGCAACCTGAAATATGGTCTCTGTCTAACATCATCCCGGTGCCTAAAGCTGGGGACCTCTCAAAGCCAGACAACTACAGAGGCATCAGCCTGACATGTATCACTGCTAAGGTCTTCAACCGAATGATACTGAACAGGATACGGCATGCCATCGACCCTCACCTGAGAGAGAACCAAAATGGTTTTCGAGAGGAGAGAACAACCGTAGCACAGATCCTGGCATTAAGGAGATTAATAGAGGAGGTGAAAAAGGACAACCTAGCAGCTGTACTGTGCTTCATTGACTTCAAAAAGGCTTTTGATTCTATCCACAGAAGCAAGATGGTGAAGATCCTTGAGGCCTACAATGTCCCTCCCAACATTCTCCGGGCTATCGAGAACATGTACGCAAGAACAAGGGCCAAAGTGGTGACCCCAGACGGCAGCAGTGAGGTGTTTGACATCCGAGCTGGTGTAATGCAAGGAGACACCCTAGCCCCCTACCTCTTCGTCATAGTTCTAGATTATGCGCTCAGGAAAGCCATAGGTGGACGAGAACAAGAGCTTGGCTTCACGCTAACACCAAGGAGGTCAAGGCGGCATCCCGCAGTAGTTCTGACAGACCTGGACTATGCGGACGACATCAGCCTGCTCTCCGACAGCATGGAACAAGCACAAGAACTCCTGAACAGGGTGGAGATAGAGTGTGCCAAAGTTGGTCTCAAGCTAAATGCTAAGAAAACTGAGGTTATCACCTATAACCTACCTGATCACTCACCTCTGACAACAACAGAAGGAGCTGTGTTGAAGGAAGTCAAGGACTTCAAGTACCTGGGCGCATGGGTCGACTCAACTGAGAAAGACCTCAAAGTAAGGAAGGCACTCGCTTGGAGGGCCCTGAACGGCATGAACAGTGTATGGAACTCTAGCCTCCCCCGCCAAATCAAACTTAGCTTCTTCTTTGCAACAGTGGAGTCTGTTCTCCTCTATGGCAGTGAATGCTGGACCCTGAAGCCAACCCTGCAGAAGTCTCTAAATGGGTGCTACACTAGAATGTTGCGTGCAGTACTCAACATCAACAGGAGTGCACATGTTACCAACAGGAGCCTGTATGAGGGAATACCAAGGGTAAGCGAAAAAATTGCCACCAGAAGAATGAGACTAGCAGGACACTGCCAAAGACACCAGGAGCTTCCAGCCAGCAAATTGGTACTGTGGGAGCCAACACATGGGCACCGGTCGCGAGGACGTCCCACAAAAACATACGTGGACGTACTCAAGGAAGACGTAGGGACACAGAACACCAATGAGCTGGCCAGATGTATGGAGAACCGAGATGACTGGAAACAACGATGGAGGGCTCGTCTGAGGACGACCTAGATAGACTGATCACGTGGCACACGGAGTTCCTAACCGGAAGTGCGTCCGACGGTCAAATATGTCCGACCGGAAACGTGCGCTGCGGCACAATAGTTCCGCCACAATAGTTCCCCCCCCCAATTTTTTTTTTTTTTTTTTTTTTTTTTAACTAGATGTGAGCGGGCCGAAGGCCCGCGAACCTCTAGTATTTATACATTCTTATGTGAAATGTTATATGTGTACGTTTGTGAAACTGTTTATGTTCTGACCTCTTCGTAGTCCTCCTCTGTCTTGTTGCACATGTGGAACCATTTCTCTAGGGTGTCCTCACGCAGCGGACCCCCCAGACCCCACTCCTGTTGGATCTTACCCAGCGTCACCGCCTCTGGTACCACCTCCACCAGACCTGCACACACACACACACACACACACACACACACACACACACACACACACACACACGCACGCACGCACGCACGCACAAACACACACACACACACACACGCACACACACACACGCACGCACACACACGCACATTGAATATCGAACCCTCAAATTATGACTGGTAGCCTATTCTCGTTTTGTATCATTGTGTATTGTGGGATCTGTCTGTGTTTGTGTATTATGTGTCCTGATGGCAGCTTATCAACCTATCATAGAAATGTGGGACATTGTTCGGTTCAAGCAGGACGCGGGACACATCTTCGGGACTGTCCCGGGAAATGTGTAAGACAAAGTGACCCTGGTGGAGAGACATTAAAGAGAGAAAATGTACCCCCAAATGCATTTGGGTCCCCAGCATCCGGAAACAATGGGGGTAATCAAAGGATTGTTTTAGGAATGCAACAAAAAACAAAAACAATATGATTGAACTCAAGTCTCCATGGCGAGAGTAATCAAAGAAATAATGTCATTTTGGGGGTGAACTACTCCTTTAAGACAAAGTGACCCTGGTGGACAGACATGAAGACAGACTGACCCTGGTCCGTGCCAGTGGACAGACATCTGTAGGTGACCATGCGCATGTCCAGCCCCTCCTGAAGCCACACCCTGTCCATCACCCGGACGATCTGCAAGACCAGCATGTCCTGCCGCAGGTTGTCCCCTGTCTGTAACACACAACTACACATTAACACACAAACACACAGCTTATGGATCGTCTATTTTCGCTACTTTTGTGCGGCACTCTTATATGACCAAGTAGTGGGGCATTCAATTACAAGAACACACAAAAAGTAGAAATGTAACAACATTGAACCAGATGTTACAGACAGAGGGTACAAAAGGGTGCAAAAGTAGCAGATCGACAAGCTCAATATGTGTTGCTCGAGCTTGTAGATCTGCTACTTTTGAAGCTTTTGTGTGACACTGTACTATGATCAAGTAGGAGTATTCATTTAAAAAAGAAACACGAAACGTTATGCAGTGATGTTATGGAGATACAAGATTTCTGTGCGACAACAGCGATATTGAATATTGACCTCTCGAATTATGACTGGTAGTCTATTCTCGTTTTGTATCATGTTGTCAGTGTGAATTGTGAGATTGTGCTTGTGTATTATGTGTTATTATTTTGTATCCTGATGGTTGCTTGGTGCAAACAGAATTTCCGCAAGGACAGAATAAAGCATTTATTTATCTATCTATGTAACCCACCTTGCAGATGACACTGATGTTCTTGGCCAGGGGGTCGCTGCAGATGAAGGAGATCCCCAGCGGAGCTGCGTTGGAGTTGTAGAACTTACAGGCCTGCAGGGGGAGACAGAGAGCAGGTGAAGAGTGCGTGACTAGCAGTGGTGGAAAGTAACTTAGTACATTTACAATCAGTACAGTACAGTACAATTTTGTGGTATTTGTACTTTACTGGAGTGTTTCCCATTTCCCATTCCCACTTCCATTTATTTGAAAACTTTAGTTACTAGTTACTTTGTAAGTAAGTAAGCCTTGCTGAGCCATGGGGCCAATAGGGCAGGAGCCTATCTCCTGTTTCTGTAGCGTGAGACACGCTAGTTACTTAGATTAGAGTTACGTAGATTTTGATTATTATTACAAAACATACACTAACCACTTCAACCCTATATACATGTTGGCCATTTGAAAATAGCCGTACAAGCTCACAATGTGATGCATTGTGAGCTTGTAGATCGTCTATTTAAAAGAAAATACGCTGTTCTTACATCCACGTCCAGGGCTTTCACGTGCACAGCCGGGTCCACAGGCAGGCGGCACGTCATCCCGTCTTTGAAGAAAGACTCCAGCTTACATTTCTCTTTCTTCAAAACCTCCTGCGGTCAAAACAATACATGGAACACACGTGAAACGTTATTTATATGACAATGACAATGGGGCAATGTATCATCGACTCATCACTTTTCATCTATCACTAAAGCTAACGACTATATTACCTATGAACGTGCACAGGGAACAGCTAGTGATTTAAAACCCGGAACTGTAGTGTAGTTTTCCGACTTTTTCCGGCAGAATTAATTCAATTTCCTCCAGAAACAAATTATATCAAATGTGAATGAGTACCCACTAAGCAATTTGGGGGTTAAATCGCGTTCAGATGACGTCTTCGCCTAAACCGGACGTATAGCTAGATCCAGTCTGTGACGAGTTTAAATGTTAAAGTTTTTTCACCGTCTATGCCAAGCCAAGCCATTGTATCACCGTCATTTAAACGCCTTTAGCGGCCCCTAGCGGCCGCCGAAAGTAGTGAAAATTTAGTGAAAATGATGGCAGCCAGCAGGATTTAAAATCATTTTTCCTTAGCTCTGAGAGCCGTATCCTACCCGTACCACCGCAGCTGATCGTATTTGTGATGATTTCTTGCAATGTTATTATTTGACACTGGGAGTCGACGGGGTTCGAACTCAGGATCTACTGTACTTGAAACCTGCGCGCTAACCGCTCGACCACGGCAGCTTGTGATTCAAAGGGGTTCCAGCAGCTATTAGTAGTTGACATATCGCTTCCCGCTGTTCGTTTGAGGTCGGTGCATTTGTTTGACAACACAAACTAACTTTATATTGATGCATAGCTATAAAACGATTTTATTTAATCATTATCGTATGGTGGGGGTGACATGCAGTCTTGTGTGTTTGTGGCTGTTGGTGTCAGAATGAATTATGTAACTCAGAGAAGTAATAGTATGCTGTCATGAGCAGCGTACCACGGCATTATGCAATTATTTAATACACTTTTAGAATTTTTCAAAGGTATTGACCAGCACGTCTTTTAGACGGCTATAAGATGTGCAATGGCCAGAAACTGCTCAGTGGATGCAATCAACTATTAAGGTAAAACCGGGAGATACTGTTAGCATCCGATAATGAACAACTTGATAAAAATGTATTTAAAAAAAAAGATGGTCTAACACACGTTTGTCCTGAACGGTAATATATCGTTATTATGGAAGCGTTCAGATGACGGCTACAACTCAACTAGACTATATAGTGAAATTGGTTCTTAAAATTACTTTAGTCCAATATTTGAAAACCAGGTGTGGATATTAAAGCTGTTTTTTTAATCAACAAGTATGGAATAATGGATTAAATGTAATCAGCTACAATCGGTCTATAGACAGACTGACGATAGACGGTTCAAATGAGGGCTAAACATAACCATTGGGCTAAATGACGGCTTGTGTTTACTGGGTATCATAAACGATGCAGAAACAACCCCCTGACAGAAATGCCCGGATGATTTGTTTATCACAGTTCTTATATGACGTGATTCAAGATCCCCCCTTTTTGGTGAAGCCCATTGTAACGTAAGAGGTTTGGGTAAGGGGTTAGGGGTTTAGGGGCGGGGTACCTTGCGTCGGGTCTTGTCGGCGGTTCGGACCTTCTCAGCGGTCTGCATGAGCAGGGACACCAGGCGGGCCTCGTTCTCCAGCTCCTGGCGGAGTGCGCGTCCAGCGCTGTGTCTGAGAGCGGCCAGGACCTTACAGTACCAGCTCTGGTAGCGAGCATCTCCCTGAGCGTCATGCAGCAGCCTGCACACGTTACAGTACAATACAATACAATACAATACAATACACGCACGCACCAGCGCACGCACCAGCGCACGCAGCAGCGCACGCACGCACGCACGCACGCACGCACGCACGCACACACACACACACACACACACACACACACACACACACACAAAATATGAATGATCCATTTAACTTTCAATGTCTAAACCTCATGTACTGTACCTGATAAATATATGTGTTAATATTATGTACTTTTTTTTTTGATCTGCAAGCTCAAAGTGACACGTTTTGAGCTAGCAAATATTAAAAAGCTGTTTAAAAAAAATCTGAATCCTGACAAGTTACAGTTTTGAACATAATGAGGTTTGCCCCCGACAGAGGCGATATGCGATCCTTACCAGTACAGCTGCTGGCCGATCCTCATGTTCTTCAGTGACCTGGCCAACAGCAGGCTGACCAGAGGACCATCCAACTGCCACTCATTCTTCAATGCCTGGGGGACAAGGACACACCGTTTGGTTGTTGTCAGACAGAAACACAGACAGACAGACAGACAGACAGACAGACAGACAGACAGACAGACAGACAGACAGACAGACAGACAGACAGACAGACAGACAAGCTGTTTCTTTGTTCAAATGGTTTTTTTTTTCCAATATAATTTTGGGGTGTTGCGGCTTGAAAAGTTTGCATGGGAACCCTAGCAATAAGGCAGGGGTCTTCAACGGGGGGTCCGGGACGCCTAGGGGGTCCCCAGAGTTACTACAGGGGGTCCTCCAAATCTTTGAGTGATACAACTTTTTTTCCTCCTTTTTTGAGCGGTGCTAACCGCTCCTATAGACCGCTTTTTTACCAAAACCATGATGTCACAAATGATGATGACATGAGTCCGCTAGACCAATGAAACACTTCGATTCTGTTGATCTGTCCATGATGTCATAGTCACATAGGCACCCGATTGGTTAACTCTGATTTAGAACGCGTTTAGGCCGCCTAAATACGTCATAAAAAATTATTGAGCGGTGCTAACCTTGAATTTCAAAATTGTATTAGATCAGGACAGGACAGGAGTCAGGTCAGGACGTTCTTTGAATTTCTCAATTGTATGAGTCATGTATTTATCTATAATACATGAAAACAAACCACACTTTTAGACAGAGCGCTTTAATCACAGGGCCCTGTCTAAAAGTGTGGTTTGTTTTCATGTATTATAGAGATATCCAGCTCTAGACAATTTTGAAATTCAAAGAATATAAATAAACAGCTTATGATTATCATGTAGATCGAAGTACGAGCTTTACCACGCCTAACCAACCCCATATCCTGGACACTTCATGGGAGCGAAAATACAGTAGAACCTCCTTCTCCTCTTTGGATCTGCAACTACTGTTGAATTTTGTACATCGGTCTCTCATCTTGCCGGCCTTCTGGCTAAACTGCGACAGTGATCATGAAGGTGATACCTATAATAATGTCATGTTTGGCAGATCCTTGCGGATGTCAGCACTGAGTGACAGAGAGAATGTTTGCAAGATGTCTAGAATGTCTAGAACCACTCCACAGCAGATGTGGGAAAGTCTCCACCAAACAAGTCCAGTATTTGTCTGCAACTCTACAGATCCGTTTGTCATTGTCAAGTAAAGCAATAGAAACTGTGCATGACATTCCAGCTGCTCTTCATGCTCTTTGGTCTTGGGCTTCTCAGCCATCATTTTGCAAGAAGACATCAAATATCGTCCCAACAGAAATAACACTCTGCCACATGCCAGACTTGTCTTTTCGAATGACTTTGTCTTCAAAGTATCTGAACATGACCTTTCAGGGTCATTAGAATGCACTATCCTCATGTATTCTAATCTTTAGGTACCGGTATGTAGACATGGCAAAATCCAGCTTATGGTCCTTATGGTCCATGCGGCGGATCTCAGACATGTTCCTCATTTGCTGCTGGACCAGCGAGGCCTCAAACACCACCAGCATGAAGAGTGTGAACACACTGTAGTACCAGTACTCATCCAGACACCACAGCCCCACACAGAACACCTGGAACACAAAGAAGGGGGCGGTGGCTCTCTCCCTGAAGAGCTCCAGGAAATCAGGCACCATCATCTCAGCGCGGTTGGTGCCGTATCGCTTCTCTGCCGCTCTCAGGTCTGTCTCCTCCTGGTAGCCACGCCACACCTGGAAGTGGCTCATTGGGTGGCTGATGGGGAACGCCACCGGGAGGAAACATTTCTTCTCCTCTCGGTCGAAGACGTAGCGGATCTTCTGAAACTCAAAGGACAGAATCTCCTCGCCATCCTCACCCTGGTCCCTCTGGAGAGCCACGAGCTCAGCAGAACCGTTATTTGGCGTATGTACCAACTTTGCCAGGGTGGCCTTTTGTGGGTCAGGTTCCTTGGAGCAGGTGAGCCAGCAGTGCACGTGCACGGACCAATAGCCCCCCCTCAAAAGCTCCTAGTTAGATCTCGGGACCTAGCTGACAGTCCTCCGCCAGGCAGGCCACGCAACGTCTATCCCATCCCCTGCCTTCTGTTCTCTTTCTGGCAGAGACTTTGCCCGAGGCTCCTCTTGCTGGCTAACTGGCTGTTAGCAGTGCACTAAATTTCAAACCGATACAGGTTTAAAGATGAAGTGCCATGATTTCACTCCCCCTAAAATACGATCATCAGGTATTATACTAGTACAAAACTGTGGCACCACCTCTTTAACAACACTGTCTTCTGACCCTAACCCTAACCCTAACCTTAACCCTATTATGGAGACTTCCTAATTGTTGGAAGTCTGATCATGTTTCCTATATATCATCTATTGTGATGTAGAAATGACATCATGTAAATGATTGAATGGAATTGGTTTATATTGATGATGTATATTGTGAATATTAATTATTAACCCAGTGATTGTGAATGCTAGCTTGACGATGCTGATAAATGCTGACTTGGCGATTGTGAATACTAAACTGCTCATGTTGAATTCGGCTAATTCATGGTTAGAACAGCTATTGATTGATCACGGCCATTTGATTGAAGACACACAAAGCATATATGATTATTTAAAGAAAAACAAGGCTTGAAAATTGTCCACAATGTATCTCCCTAAATATATTTGCACCGCTCACTTCGCACGGGTGCGATTTTTATATTAACTACTTGAACCCTAGCGTCCATATTCTGAGAACTTTAGCCAAAAATAGCAGATCTACAAGCTCACAACGCCTCGCACTGCGAGGCGTTGTGAGCATGTAGATCAGCTATTTTTGGCAAAGAGCTTTGGTGTAGAGGGGAAAAAGAGCAGACTAAATACAGAGTGAAAGGTCAAGTTTATTAAATATTGATAGTTAAAGTAAATACCTGAAAACACAAATTGACATGAATCCAAAATACACTGATGATTGTGCTGTCAAACAATGAAACTATATGGAATCTTTGAACAGGTTGTGGGCGTCCCTGCTTCATGTCTCTCTCAACTAAGGGGTTCTTGGCTTGTTGAAGTCCCCTGCAATAAGGGATATGCTTCACAGTTTCCAAATAAGGGGCCGTTCCTTATTTCAAGGGACCGGGTGACAACCCTACCTGGACCAGCTGCGGCAGGAACTCTTCCAGGTCTCGGTCACAGATCTGCTCAAAGTATTGGATTGCAGCACCCCTCACTGTCTGGTCATGGAAACTGTGAGACAGAGAAAACATCATATCATCATATCATCATATCTAGCCTGGGTGCCAGCCTGCTCGCTCCATTCCGCAAAGTGTTTTGTCTCTCTGCATGGAAAGCCTCATATCTCCAAGGGGAGGTGGGACATAGAAAGCGTCTGGAACACAACTGTGGCTTTCGATTGGTCTGTGGTGCGGGGCGGGACAAATACACCAGTGTGTGTATTGGCTGGCTGATGACGTAGCTACCCTAACCCTACTCTGATTCGTTGGAACAACATCCAATCAGCAACGAGGTCGCCTACGTCACAACTGACGTTCAGAAATATGAGTCAACGGAATCATTTCCAGACTGTGATGCGGAGAGACAAAACAAATCGCGGAACGGAGCGAGCTGGCTGGCACCCAGGCTACATCATATCTGTGTCTGCCCAATGTTGGCCTCAAAATGTGATATCCCACTTTGAGAAACGTTGATCTAGGCACATGCTATGGCGTAGAACATCTGCCCTATCCTTGGTCATGCTTCTCATGAACCTACCTGTCAGTGAGCAGGAACAGCGCCTCCTCTGGCTGGAGGAGAGCCCAGTGTTCTAGGATGGTGTAGATCTCTGTCAGGTCGTCGGGCGTCCAGCGGGGGGCACCACCGAGCACCAGGTGCAGGAAGGTGTTCCCTCCGTCTGCGCTGTGGCGCTTCCCCCACAGGAAGGCCTTCTCATTCTCTGATAGGCTGAAAGGCAGTCACCTGGAATTAATCCCATTCTCTGATAGGCTGAACGGCAATGGCCTAAATTAACTCATTGCCGGGGACGTAATATGACGAAAGGCACTTTGTAACGGTTCGTTCTGTTCAGTTATCCTAAAAGTCCAGTTTATGACAGTTAGACAGTGCTCCAAGTTAGCTTAAACTCAGCATACCGGTATTTATTTCTTACATCTTATCAGGATACAAAAGGGAATATTCCCCACATCATGAATATGAACAGCAAATGAATGATAGTAATACAAAATACAAGCCTGAAATTTCACAATGTTTAAGTCGTTCAACAACAGACAGGGGACAATGTCCTGCCAACTGGGTTGTCTGCACATTGGAGAATTCTAACTCTCCCGTTATTTCGGAAGTCATTATATCAAAACTGTCTCGGGCTGGCCTCTCACTTCTAATTGGCCAGCCCAGCAGTACTCAGTGAACGCTCTTTAAACTAATGGTTGCTGAGGCTTAAAGGAATAGTTCACACATTTTCCCATCATTTGGGAAAAACACGTTCCATTCTCTTCTGTTCAAAACACTGTCTGGAACAGCCTTCATTGAACACAATGTAACTTTGTATGGGATTTATTATCGAAACTGGACAATTTTAGCGCATTCTCTCGTCTCTAGTAAAACAATAAATACGTACACTTTCGTTACTCACCAAAACAAAGACATGACTCACAAACAGAGACAGTGACTCACAAACAGAGGCAGTGCTTCTTGGAGACCTCGGACAGTTTCTTGCGGAGTTCCTCACACGGTGGACTGAAGAGTGCAGAGTCTGGGTGAGCTGCAGGTCTCTGGTATCTCCACTCTGTCTGGTCTGGAAAATCCAGCTGGAGATGGCATGGCATATAGATGACATGAGATAGCACGAGATGACATGAGATGGCATGAGATGGCATGAGATGACATGAGATGACATGAGATGACATGAGATGGCATGAGATGACATGAGATGACATGAGATGACATGAGATGACATGAGATGGCATGAGATGACATGAGATGAGATGAGATGACATGACATGACATGACATGACATGACATGACATGACATGACATGACATGACATGACATGACATGACATGAGATGATATGAGATGACATGAGATGACATGAGATGATATGAGATGATATGTCCAGCAGGGAGCAGAGTAGAGCACAGACCTGTAGGATCACTCCAGTTGGCTGTCTGTGGCTGTCCGTCAGGGCGGGGGTGGGGCATGGAGGCAGGTCAGCAGGCATGGACATGCTAAGTAAAACTGTGCCATTCACCAGAGTCCTGATTTCACACACACGCACACACACACACACACACACACACACACACACACACACACACACACACACACACACACACACACACACACACACACACACACACACACACACACACTTGTAAACATGTCCTTTGGCTCTGTACTGTGTCTGATATGTTTTATCCCTATACACCAAACATCAGACACGTTGTGAGCTTGTAGATCGGCTATTTTCGGCAAATGTTCACCCCAGAATAGGGATGCTTTGAGTACATTTTGATGCTCAAAGTAAATCTTGAATTGTAGACATTTACTTTTAACAGAGTATGTGTTTCTTCATTGCAGTATTGATACTATTACTTAAGTAAAAAATGTTGAGTACTTTTCCCACCACTGTACATTTCTGACTAATAGAGTGTTCATCTATGAATCAGTCATATTAGGGAATTTAAGCAATGACGGCTACGGCAGACCACTCTGGTAACCGGAAATGGATCAGTATGTACTATCATCTGTAATATCATCTGTACTGTACTTCCGCCTAGCGGAGCCGTCCTGAAAACCATCCTGGCTTAAATGCCCTATTACCGGTACCTGTGGCTGTACAGGGGCAGCACAGCCCATCGCAGCAGTTCAGGGCTCTTGCCCTGTTTAGAGGCCAGCAGGCGAAACGTCAACATGGACTCATATGGAAGCTGGTTGATGGGGACTGGAAACACCATCCTTAACACACACACACACACACACACACACACACACACACACACACACACACACACACACACACACACACACACACACACACACACACACACACACACACACACACACACACACACATTATATCTTTATTAAACATAATCAAACAAACAAACGCTGGATCAGATTATTAAACATCTCAATCTATCCTGTCCTTACAAGCGGTCACACTGGATCTTGTTGCCTAGCGACAGGGCGCTGCTGATGTTCTCCGAGACCGCCGTGTCGCTGATCTTCTTCCCGCCGAACGACAGCACACAGGAAATGGAGAAGTAGTCAAAACTACAAAATAAAACACAGCACAGGAAATGGAGAATTAGTCGAAACTACAAAATAAAACACAACACACAGGAAATGGAGAATTAGTCCAAACTACAAAATAAAACGGCAAACAGGGAATGGAGAAGTAGTCAAAACTACAACATAAAACACAGTAAACAGGGAAAGGAGTAATAGGCAAAACAAAAAAATAAACATTAAAATAACAGCATACAGGAAATGTAGATGTAGTCAAAACTACAAAATAAAAAGTCGCCCTTGATTAAGATCGTCTGCTAATTGCCTAAATTGTAAAGTGTGCGTGCGTGTGTGTGTGTGTACCCGATGATCCATCCAGGCTGCAGTTTGTACAGCGCGGCCACGTTGAACTGCAGGATCTCCTGGTTCTGCAGAGCGTCGCGGCTGGGTGGGCGGGGCGTGACCTCCTGACCCCTGAAGTCCGACTGGAAGTTGTGGAAGAAGACCTGCAGCGCCGCCCTCAGCGCCTGGTGCAGTATCACCATGGCTACCACGCGCACACACACACACGCACGCACGCACGCACGCACGCACGCACGCACGCACGCACACACACACACACACACACACACACACACACACACACACACACACACACACACACACACACACACACACACACACACACACACACACACACAGAGGTGTCAAAAAATAAATAAGTTTCCATAGCCCTATTTCTAGAATACCAAGAATAGTTGATCCACAAGCTCTCAACGCATCGCCAAACAACAAGTTGAGCGCTTGTGGATCAACTATTTTCACAATTTGTTTGGGGGCGAAAAGGATCGCCAATAATGTAATTCCCGAAATAGTGAATTACATTATTAAATAAACAATTGCATAACATTGCTCAAGGACTTCGACACTAACTCTGGGGGAGCCCGGGATCGGACTGGTTCAAGGACCCCCAAATTGACACGTATTAGCCCGCTGATTGATCTCCATTTGAAAAAAGATGCATACAGGTCCATTTGGTTCCTAACAATCATTTAACTGGGGTCCCCCTGGAACTCCCTCAAGGACCTCTGGGGGTCCCCGGACCACACTTTGAGAACCAATGCTCTACGGGGGTCTACCGTGGGTCATAGACAAGGTCAGAGAGGGAGCCAACCCAGGGAAAGGAAAGAGGAGAACCACCTACGTAGTGAGACACAGACAGCAGAGCTAACAACATTGCAGAGCTCAAGACCAGACAGAAGGGCATGGAGGGCAGCAATTCAGGAGTCTGCACTCTCACATCGCATCGCAAATATGAATAAAAACATAGAAATAAAAACAAAGTTTGTCTGTGGCAAAAACCCATTGTGTCTCCACCTTGCTAGTTCCCCTGTGTAGCCAACTAACCCACCAGTAGGGGTCAGCAGAGACGAGGGAATACAATATGAGGGAAATTGGAATCAAAATTAAAACATTGAGGGAAAGGGTGGGGAAAACTAAAACAGAACATGACAATAAAATCAGCACACATTGATCACTGTGTGGTGATGGTGGTATAACATAAGACATCATAGTGTCTTATGTTATAGACCACACAAGACTCACACAATATGTCCATATAAGGGCATTCCAAGCTATTGATGACATCAGGGATCTCCATATATGGGCATACAAGGGACAAGGACAAAATTAATTTACAAGTGTGACACGTGTCGGGGCAGTCACACTGGTTAGACTGACCCACCGTCTGACAGACAAGTTGTGCCGATTTTCATAGTTAACTGCGACTTACAGTCGAGATGAAATGTTAGCAAACTTACCGGTCTCACAGTCACACATCTCTTCATGACTCTAAGAGGAAATAACATACACATACACATGCGCACGCACACGCACACGCACACACACACACACACACACACACACACACACACACACACACACACACACACACACACACACACACAGCTTCAATGGAATGAGGAGATAACATATCATCGCACAACAAGTGGCTCATATCACACATAGATCAGCTTGTAGATTGTTTTTTAATGAACAAAATCAATAGCCAAAAACAATGTAATTCCAGGAATTGAATGGCCGTGGGAACCCTACAGTGACAAATACCACAAAGGAGTATGAACTATTTATTATTGTTATATTGCTTGTGCCGTATTTGGTGAGGATTGGAGCAGCAATTTTGACAGCAATGTTTTATGCAGTTTTAGTCATTGGTCTTTTGAATAAAATTTCAATTCGTTTTTGTCTAGTTTTAGTCGACTAAATTTCGTAAGATTTTAGTTGAATAAATCTATAGTTCATTTTGTGCCTTCTACATCCTACCTACGTTTCCAGAAGGAGAAAAAAAAGATACTATTTGAAAATATTCCTGTTGCTACGTATGAGATGCTTTCCCCGGGTATAACATAAATGTATAACACAATAGGCTTCCCCTGTCTTAATGGGTTAAATCAATTCTTGAACAATGGCTTTTACTGCACTCAAGAGTATTTCTAAAATGTGGTATAGCTACTTTTATTTAAGTAAAGGCACGTGTACCACCAGTACACAGCTTGATCGAATGAGGAGGTAAACAGCATATCTGTGGTGGAACACAAGGTGCGGCACATAATATATGAGGGCTGCTATAAAACACTGACGTCACTGCGAGGAACCATTAAAACACGCACACACGCACGCACACACGCACAAACACCCGCACCACTAAGCATGTCAGGACAGGATCACTTTGAGAAACCCTGCGGCTAGGAAATGTTTAACCCCAGTCATTCTCAAAATGTCTCATGTCAAGGACCCCCAAATTAAAGGACAACTTTGTTTCTTTACAACATGGGTTCATATTTTAGATTGTAATTAGAGAAAAGAAAATATGAGTGTTAAAATGTTTTCATTTACTGCTTTCTATTGTTTTAGCGAGTTTAGTATTTTGATTTCACTGAGTACAAGTACTAAAAATACTAAATATGTATTTTTAGACAAAATAAGCCAGCAATTTATTTGTTACTACACCAGCCTCCATAAGTCACATCTGCCCATGAAAGATTGCGGTGCATCTTGGGAATGGGCTTATTTGTGTCTAAAAATACATATTTAGCCACTTGCATGCAAATCAAAATCGTTAAAATCACTAAAACAATAGAAAGAAGTCAAATTAAAACATTTTAACACTCATCTTTTTTTCTCTCTAATGACTATCTAAAATATGAACCCTTGTTGTAAAAAAAAAACAAAGTTGTCCTTTAATATGTATATGGCTGCGGACCCCCATCTGAAAATAGTTAGTGCCAGGGACCATTCTGTGTAGTTAGAATGTTTCATATGCAAAAAAGTGATTACAATTACGTCGATGCTGCATTTATCTCCTCGTGACATCCTGGACGAGTTATTCCCAATGGTCCAGTTGTTTGTTTGTTTGTTTAAAAGATTTCTAAAACTATTTTATTTTTTATGAGATGCGAGCCTGCCTGCCTGACTGTGTGCGTGCCTACGTACTACGTAGTGTGTGCATGTGTGCGTTCCTACCATTGCAGTGGGTTTGACTCGGTTCAGTCTGCCGATTGCTTCCTCCAGCTCCTGGGAGGAGAGCCCACAGATCAGACTGCTGACGGTCCTCACCTGGTCCACCAACACGTTGATGTTCAGCCCTGTCTGGGGACGCAAACACCACTATGTGTTAACATGATCCCGGGTCCACCACATCACTATGGCAACTACAACACAATGTAGGCATTTAGCACAGTGGGTCTCAAGCTTTTCAGGCCTCGACCAATGCCTTAAATTCAAGGCGCCACTTAGAAGACCATTTGTGGGATTTGTGTTCCATGTCACCTCTAGTGGCTCCAATTGGGATGGTGTATCTTCCTAAATTAAAAATCTTTGGTGAAGCTTTCACTCACCTTACTTCTCAGAAGCTGTTTAACCTCTCTGCTGTAGCTGTTCAGAACATCCTGTATGCTCAACCTGACAGACAGACAGACAGACAGACAGACAGACAGACAGACAGACAGACAGACAGACAGACAGACAGACAGACAGACCGGTTAATTAATTAGAACAGGCTGACAGAGGAAGGTGTGCACTACATTCCCCCTCCTGCTCTCTCTTTTTTTATCCTGTATCCTTTCCAAGTTCTCTATACTGATTGGATAACATTGGTATCCCCGACCTGGAAATGCATCTTCTGTTTAACGAAGCGCTCGAGAGACAGACTCCTGTTACTGACACTTTATAGCAAAGTTTAATATCAGATAAGAATATAGTGCTATTTAACACTTAAAATCACTACACCTGTCCCAGACCACTGGCTTAGCGGCCCGGGCATTTAGGCTCTAATGTAGCCTAACAGCGTGTCGCAGGTTCAAGTGACTCGAGTCCCGTTCCCCAAGACCTTTGCTGTTTCTCTCTCCCCATATCTCTCTTGCTCTTCACGATCTGTCTTCACTTAAAAAATAAACTATCAATAAGAACAGAAAAATAATAATACTAATCCACACAACGTGACGTGTTGTGAGCTTCTAGATCAGCGCAAATCTTCTCTGATTGGTCCCTGGCACAAAATCATTTCAGATGGGGGTCTGCAGCCAAACACAGATTAAATTGGGGGTCCTTGAAGTGAAAAGAACTGTTCTAAACGTAGTGTCGGTGTCACCTGGAGACGTTGAGGGCGCAGGCTGATCCCAGGAGCTGGTAGAGATGACACGGAGCTGCTGCATCTTCTGCCTGAGATTAAAGCACAATGTTAATGACTGGGATTAAAGCACAATGTTAATGACTGGGATTAAAGCACAATGTTAACAAAATCATACAATATTCCCAAAATGTTCCCAATAAAATTGCTTTTTAGACACACGGACGCCGGCGCCCACTTGACCATTTGTAGGATTTGTGTCCCATTTCGCTATCTTCTAAAATTAAAAATCTTTGCTTACATTTCGGTGGAGTGTGTGTCGGAGCTGGTCCGTGTGCAGCAGGCGAACGGGGACGTCCATGTTGAACTTGTGGTACATCTGAACGCTCTCATGCAAACCCAGCAGTTCATCACTGCAAATAAATAGAAATTAGCTTTTTTCACTGACGAAAACCAAACCAAAACTAAACTATGGTGACTGAAGCTATGACAAATACTGTATTCATGGGTTGCATTTGTAGTCCTAAACGGCCATGTTGAGGACCAACACAGGTGTTTCTATTTGTCTGATTGGCACAGAACAAATGTTCTACGCCAATCAAAACACCTTTGTTGGTCCTCAACATGGCCGGTGTAGGACTACAAATGCAACCCATGAATGGACAATCTCGGAGTCACCTAAAAACAGACTAAATGTCAGGGAGGGACTAGTGGAGAAGAGTTTCAGTAGAAATAAGACAAGACATTTTATGCTTGGTCGAGTAAATCAACTGTAGATTTAGACTAACTAGACTAAACTAGACTAAGACTACAACTAAAACGTAATCAAACTTTGTTGTCAAACATTCTGGCACCACCCGAGCACTCATCATGCTTTATGAACTGCTCTATTTTAAGCATAGTCATAAGCAGTCCACTATACTTGTGGACACATGCACACGCGCACACACACTCACAGACGCACACACTCACGGACGCGCGCACACACACACACACACACACACACACACACACACACACACACACACACACACACACACACACACACACACAGACGCACACACACACACACACACACACACACACACACACACACACAGACGCACACACACTCACGGACACACACACACACACGCTTACTTGTGCAGGAACTCCTCGGAGTCGCACAGTTTGAGGACGTAGCGCCCGCTAGTGGCCACATCCATGTCCAGCAGACGGAATATCGTCTCGATCAGGCTCCGCACCGTACGGTTCACTGGAGGTCAGAAGGTCAAAGGTCACAGGTGACTCACTCAAGCACTATTATGGATCCCACATCAGTTGACAGTTGTCATTTTTGCAACTATGCCTAAACCTAACCTTAAAGGGGGACGAGGCAAGTCTGTGTGAATACAAATACATTCCCCCTCCCCCTCCGCTCTATGACAGGCATCAAACAGGTAGTTGTCTTTGATGCTTTCATTGATAAGAGAGATCACTAACGAGCACTTGACACTTTAGTGGACCAATCTATTACCTCAGTGCACAACCCCTTTGAAGTTCAAATAGCAATTAAGAGCTCTGGCCAGCTCCCCCTGACAAAAATGTCCCTCCAAGGGATGAATGTCAACAAAAACAGTGGAACAGAACCAAAATACAGACAGGGGGGTGTTTCTTTCTGCAAGGAAACACCACAGCACAATAATATAGTATAACCTCAGTAAAACTATGCCTAAACCTAACCCTAAAGCCCTTTGCACACAGGCGCATTTATCCGCACGGATAAAATGGCCAATTTAATATTTTTTAAAGGAAAACAATGATTCTCTACGACCTCATGCACACCGGATCCGAATTAGCCGTGCAGAATCCATGTTTTGTTTGTATATTGTTTATTGCGAGCTGCAGAAGTAGAACAGATTATATATTTTTCAGCAGGGAATACATTTGCAGGAACACCAAACATCCAGGGAACTTCACAGGGCAGAACTCCCATCGTTCGTGACAAGGCTTGTCACGAACTTGTCACGGATGAGTAAGCCTGGCTACGCCAGGTTAGAACTCATGTGGAATTCACAATCACTCCTCCCTGTGTGTGTGTGTGTGTGTGTGTGTGTGTGTGTGTGTGTGTGTGTGTGTGTGTGTGTGTGTGTGTGTGTGTGTGTGTGTGTGTGTGTGTGTGTGTGTGTGCGCTCGCGGGTGTGTGCGTGTGTGTGTGTGTGTTTCTCTCACAGGGTGTGGGGATGGGGATCTGGGGGTGTGTGTCCCAGTCGGTCGTTACGGTGATGGTGGCCTGGGCTCTCTGCAGCAAGGCAGGGTGGATGGACAGAATCCGACTCCGCACCACGCCCGAGCTGTTGCACCCGTCTGTCTGAGGAAGACTGGAGACCAGCCTGACACACGCACGCACGCACGCACGCACGCACGCACGAACACACACACACACACACACACACACACACACACACACACACGCACAGAAATGTTTGAAATGTGAAAATGTACCGGTATCTATCAACCAGACAGACAAATAGACTGTCTAATAGACATACCTTAACAAGCAGGGAGACAGATAGACAGACAGTACCTGGAGGTCAAGGTGCACAGGGAGGTCAGGTCTTGGGTGCTGCCCTGAGGAGCATCGGTCAGGGCGATGCTCCACGCATCGTTGTCCTGTCAATCAAATCAAATAATCATGTTAATGAAGTATTCAGTCAATGGATCAATTCACTTCCTTGCTAACACGTGCTTCCTGCCTTGCTAACCAGACCGATCTACAAGCTCGCGATGCAACGCATTGTGAGCTTCTATAGATTTGCTATTTTCAAAAGATTTTTATACATTTGAAAATGTGAAATGGGACATTCAGCATAATGAGTACTTTAAGTACATGTTGATGCCAATACTTTTGTACATTTACTCAAGTACATTTTAAATTACGGACTTGTACTTGTAACAGAGTATTTCTACATTGCAGTAGGCCTATTGATACTATCGATTAATTCACCCCATGGAGACTTGATTCCGGATGGAAACCCAAATACATTTGCTTCTCCATCCGGAATCAATGGGGGCAGATTTATTATAATCAAATTATTGGCTTAGGAATGCGACAAAAAACAAAATAAAAATATTATTGAACTCAAGCTTGTGTGTAATCGATAGAAAAAAAAGGTCATTTATGGGGGTGAACTACTCCTTTTAGTAATGTGAGTACTTTTTCCACCACTGCCCTTTACTCACCTGACCGTCCACCTCCGTGTTGCTTCGGTTCAGCTTGATCCCCGGTACGGTGAGGTCACAGCTGAACCTCTTTGTCCGGGGCGGAATGGGGGGTGGGAGGGTGCCCGAGCGGTTGGGTAAGAGCTGGGGTGCCCCGCCGTTGGACTGCTCCGTCTGCTGCTGCTGCTGTTGGTTCAAATCCCCCGCCGCCGTGCCCATGGACTCGTACACGCCCTCGTCTTCACAGAACACCTTCAGCACAGGAGGGGTGGAAAAGTACATTCACTTAAAATTACATTTTAAGAATCTACCTCAGGTCTTAATGGGTTAATTTAAAATCTAACTATTGATTTAGCGAATGTCTGTCCGTCCGTCTGACCATCTGTCTGTCTGCATACTACTCTGACGTCATACTGACATCACAGGTTGGCCTGGACACGGAACACCAACATTACTTCTGAGACTCCTACATTCAATCCCTTAGATACTGTGCACACGTACACACCCCCCCGGGCACAGGACTAGTAATACATAAAAGTGTACTTTTTCCACCACTGTCCAGCACACTGACCTCCAGGTAGTCGTGGAGAAGAAAGCTGCGTCTGGCCAGTCGGCCCAGCGTCTGGTCGTAATGTCCGCCGGGCGGGTCCATCTTGACCGGGTCCGTGACTTCCCGCAGCAGCCAGTCTGATAGATGCTTGTTTGTTGATTTTTTTTTTTTTTTTACCAAAGCATACAGTGTGTCTGTAACGGTTGTTATTACTGCAAGAGAAATGTTAACATGCATGAACTCATCTGATTAAGGGAACATGTTGTGACGATGCCACACGTGTCTACAATGCACACCTGGGAGTACGAAATGACAAAATGGCCAACTTAGGCTATGGAGAAAATGTATGTCTACTTACTGGAGTGAAAGTCATTTTTTTTTCTTTTTAAAGTTTTATATTGTAATCAGCGAAACAATTCAGTGTTTCGTTTATGTTTTTTTTAATGGTGCCTGTCTTTTTTAAACATCTGTGATGAAGCTGTGATACGGGACGCACTTTGTCCCGTATTTTAAGATCGGGGAATAAATATGAATATCCGCCATACTTAAGTAAGTAATGTCGCCACAAAATTTCGGCACGTAATAAGTGCCGCACGATTTACGCCACCGCCGCAATATATACATCAAAACGTGCGGCTCGGCCGGGAATGGGGTGCTATTACTTTTCTAAGAGAAAAGTTGTATCGTTTAATTGATATTAATTTATTAGTGAATTAATTTTACCCATTGACTTATAATGGGAATCGCAAAAACTCACATTCAATATTTTTTTTCTCGCAAACCATAGGGGCTACAGTTTCAAAACTTGGAGAGGAGATTTATAATGATATCAAGGATTAAATAAAAAATAATTTCGTCAGTTGGCCTCATGGTGGCGCTATAACAGTCCACTTTACCTTTCGGCCTGTAACTCTTGAACCGTGGGTCGGAAAATTAAAATCCCTTTTTCCCTGGATTCCTTGGGTCATGACGCATCTCCTCATATAGGCCACGCCCATTTGCGTCAGGATAGATTTTCCGCCATTTTGAATTTTCTTCAAAACACACTTTTTGCTCCTTTTCCTACATATTTTCTCCAAATGTCACAAAAATCGATACACACGATCTATGGACTCATGCGATAAACATATTTAAACGATATTTTGATAGCGAGCTGCAGGCACACTTAAAATTTCTTAGAAATTTTAAGTGTGCCTGCAGCTCGCTAAGTCCCCTGAAAAACACGTTTTGGCATGAAACGGTTACGTTTTGCACGTTTGTGGTGCCCCCTATGGGTCGAAGTGGAAATGCTTTTGGTTATATGTTCAGTATAGCGCCCCCCACTTGTGGTTAAAATGTGGTGTTGACTGGATGTTTCGTTTGTGATTTATGGCTACTTCTTACAAAACGGGCTCCTCCCGCTAACTTTGGAACCCTGTTAAGGAAGAACGGTATGGACTATCAAAATATCGTTTAAATAAGTTTATCGCATGAGTCCATAGATCGTGTGTATCGATTTTTGTGACATTTGGAGAAAATATGTAGGAAAAGGAGCAAAAAGTGTGTTTTGAAGAAAATTCAAAATGGCGGAAAATCTATCCTGACGCAAATGGGCGTGGCCTATATGAGGAGATGCGTCATGACCCAAGGAATCCAGGGAAAAAGGAATTTTAATTTTCCGACCCACGGTTCAAGAGTTACAGGCCGAAAGGTAAAGTGGACTGTTATAGCGCCACCATGAGGCCAACTGACGAAATTATTTTTTATTTAATCCTTGATATCATTATAAATCTCCTCTCCAAGTTTTGAAACTGTAGCCCCTATGGTTTGCGAGAAAAAAAATATTGAATGTGAGTTTTTGCGATTCCCATTATAAGTCAATGGGTAAAATTAATTCACTAATAAATTAATATCAATTAAACGATACAACTTTTCTCTTAGAAAAATAATAGCACCCCATTCCCGGCCGAGCCGCACGTTTTGATGTATATATTGCGGCGGTGGCGTAAATCGTGCGGCACTTATTACGTGCCGAAATTTTGTGGCGACATTACTTACTTAAGTATGGCGGATTACAATAAGTGTTTTGCCATTGCATGGCAGGCACACTTAATGACAGGGCGAATTTAATAGAGAAATGACGGCGATTTTGCTGTCAGCTTCAACTCTGCTCTGAGAGCAATGCGACAGTACCCGGCTCAGAACATTTAATATCTAAAACTAAAACTAAAAGACTGAGATGTCAGAAGTATAGCACTGAGCGGGGAAAAAAATAAGCGTGCCTATAACGTGTGACAGAAGATGATGTACAAACAGATTAGACATTGAATCCATTATAGCCTAAACCAACAAATAGCATAGAAGCCATGGGACCGGGAGCACTGACACAGTAGCCTACTACAGTACTGCCAACTTAAGCGACTGGCTAACAAACATGATATGTGAAATAACATAAGCATGTTGATTTTGTTTTTCAAACCTAATGGTTGTTACTGTTGCTGTATGCCAATATGATTAAACTAGTTTAAGGTATCTAGCAGAGTGGGCACATGAGAACCAGGTATACCGGTATGCTTTGGAAAATGGTGAGAAATAAGGTAAAATATAGACGACATGATTTGAAGGTAACAGGTTAGGTGGGCACCAAGGAAGAGTGGGCCGTGTTAAATTGGCAATTCTTTTTTTATACATATATACAGGCCTACACATACAAAAGTAAGGGGACTGCCCATAAGTCCGAAATCTCATTAGTCCTACATCTCATTAGTCCGAATTTAGTTAGGGTTAGATTTTAGGGTTAGGTTTAGGCATAGTTTTACTGAGGTTAGGGTTAGGGTCATGGTTTGGGTTAAGTTTAGGCATAGTTTTACGGAGGTTAGATTTAGGTTTAGGCATAGCATAGTATTTTTCACCAAGTTAACATCACCAGATTCTGACTAATGGGATGTAGGAACAATGAGATTTCTGACAAATGCCATGGCACCAAAACATGCTTAAACATTCACTAATTAAGGGGGTAATATTTCTACAAATTGCTACAAAACAAGAATAGTACAGGCATTCTATAGATAATAAGGGGTTAACCTAGGACAAATTGCAACAGAAACTATTTCAACTTAAAATATGTGCACAGATGTCCGTAGTACCCACCAACCCCATATACGATTAGAACTTGTTGAACATATCACATTTAAGGCCTCATTTCAACAATTGCTATAAAACCTGTCGATGTCATAATGGCATAAACACTACATTGTGGAGGTTCAAATCATTTATCAAGCAATTTATTATTTATTTTTGCAGTTTTACATTGGCAGTTGTTAGCAAAATGTGAAAACATTGAGGTGAAAGTTATATTGCTTAACATCAATGAGTTTGTTTTCTTAAAAAGCTATGAACCGAGAACCAGGGTTTTAGTCTGCTATCTGCTGAGATAAGACTGGTATTCAAGGAGGGTGCACAGCTAAGAGACAGCCTTTGTTTTATGACTGGACAGTCAGGGATGAGCCAGTCAGTCTGTCTTGTCTGTGTCTTGGTGTAGGGCGTATATATTTGTGTGTGACTGTTACAGCGCTGTAAATGTTTTCTATTGTCTTTTAACATTGTTTCTGAGTCAAGGTTTGCTGATTTTTTTGAGAGTTTCAATTCTGCTATAGACTCTCTTAGCCATGGAGTCCATAAATTACCGGTAAGTATCATTTCCACAGTCAACATACATACACAATACATATCTGGTGTATGACTGAAGCATTGCATTTCATGTCCTTGTGATTATGGTCTGAATAGAATAGAACTTGTTACAACCATGCTAGTTGTGATGTAGTAGCCTAATGCAGGTGTATGTAAGCCATGTTGTGTTTGTATAGTGTGTTCCCTTATTTGAAACTCTGGGAGTTGGCAACCCTAGATGAAACTGAAATATAAACAATGTCTTACCACTTTCTCCACAGTTGTTTTTTGTGCTAATATACAGAAGAAGGGGTTCGAACTCCAGGATCCGCTGATGTCCTCTTCTCCCACAGTCAGGCCACCAGTATATGTATACAGGCCTACACACACATTTAAAAAAAGTGAGAATGTTGTGGTGTTAAAAGTTGCCGCGCGTTCCACACACTCTGACCATGACAGACTAGGAGTTCAGTTAGTCTAATAATTAACTGGCCTTTCAAAAGGTAACACAGGGCGTCTCTCTCTCTCTCTCTCTCTCTCTCTCTCTCTCTCTCTCTCTCTCTCTCTCTCTCTCTCTCTCTCTGTGTGTGTGTGTGTGTGTGTGTGTGTGTGTGTGTGTGTGTGTGTGTGTGTGTGTGTGTGTGTGTGTGCGTGTGTGTGTGTGTGTGTGTGTGTGTGTGTGTGTGTGTGTGTGTCTGTGTGTGTGAGAGAGAGAGAGAGAAGAGAGAGAGAGAGAGAGAGAGAGAGAGGAAGGGAGTGTGCGTGCGTGCGTGCATGTCTGTGTGTGTGCACGTGCGCGTGTGCGTGCGCGTGTGCGTGCGTGTGCGTGTGCGTGTGTGTGTGTGTGTGTGTGTCACTATGACCATAACATGAGCACAGCACTCCCTGTTTCCAGTGTAAACATTGAACACAATAATAATAAATGTCAAAGCTTTCATTTGAACCCTTACATACATTTATCAGCTTATTGATCAACGTGACAATAAAACCATAATCTATCATACATAATGCCACATGTAAATGTTTACATAGACTATGGAACGGAGTGCTTTAGAAATACTTTATTAACACAGTACAAGCAATACATAGTAGAATGAAAACAATAGAGCAGACTTACTATACAGTATATTGGCCTACACTAAAAGCACTGTAAAAATCCTTAGTGTGCATTTAACTCTGAGAGTGTACAAATGGAAATTTCATTCTATTTGGTTCCATTTGTGCACTCTCAGTACCAGCTCTTATGCCTTAACTTAAAGGCCTGTCCATACCGTCTCCGACCACCAAACCTTTCGTTGGAGAGTTCTGACTTTCTGACATGCAGCTTTCCGAACTCTAATTTGGGGTAATGCTTTTCAGAAGATGCGTGACGTCGAGTGACGTCATTTTGTAGTTGAACCGGACCTTTCCGAATAAATGTACGGTGGTCGGAGACAGTATGGACAGATCTTTAAATTAAGGCCTAAGAGCTGGTACTTAAGACAATCAAAATAGAGTCCTCAGAGTTACAGCTCACAGCATGCCACTTCGTGCCACGCTGCAAGCTTGTACGTCTGCTATGTTTGTACATTTTAGGGATTTCTTTTTTTTGAAAGAGTGAGAACTACTGGTTTAAAAGCAATTTGTAGAATCGGTCCTCAGGTCTTAAAGGAGTAGTTCCCCCAAAGAAATGACATCATTCTATCAATTTAATCACCCCATGAAGCAAGTTTTTGTCACATTCCTAAGCCAATAATTAGGAGGAGATTCAAATGCACGTCAATTGAGACTCCGCCAGTCATCAAATTATGTTAGGAATGTAACAAAAACAAAAACAAAATTCTCAATGAATTAAAGGCTTGATTGGGTGTGTTAATTGAAAGAAAATACTTTTTCGGGGTGAACTACTCCTTTAATAAGCCTCAGATAGTAGATTTTAAAGTAAATATGCACTCACCAGGCGGGCAGGCAGACTGTGATAGATGTCGTGTCCTCAGTGCACTGACTGAACGACGCCCGAAACCTGTTCAACCTGAAATCTAGGACTTCCCATCATCCTCTCTGTCTTTCTGCCTGTCTGTCTTTCTCTCCCTCTGTCTGTCTGTATGTCTGTCTGTCTGTCTCCCTGTTTGTCTGTCTGTCTCTCTCCCATCTGCATTAAGTGAATGTAAAGTGAATGGAAGGTTACAAACACTGTCAAATATCTATTCTAATTTAATCGAATCAAGCAAGGTAAATCTTGAGGGGAAACACAAAAGCCAAAGTAGACGTTAAAATGACCTCCACAAGCGCTTTATGCAATGTCCAATTTTGCATTACCATTTTATTTTTTATTTTTTTATACCACAATTTTGTGACCCATTTTTCGCTATCTAATTTGTCAATTATCTAATGTATTCCTGGGGGCTACACTCCCTCTGCCAACCTGGGGAGACAACTGCCTGACCTCAAGCTTCCTTCTATGCATGACTCCTCATACATCCAAGCAGCTTCTTTTCATCTGACAGGGGGGAGTTTCCCTGGCTAGACGTTGGGCGTGGAAGGAACGCATTATTCCAACCAGTTCCTTTCCCCTCCATCAAGCGCACCAGCTGACCAGGGGGAGGCGGTATAGAGACCAGGATAACTGCATGTTTTTGTGAGGGTACCATATACCCTATAGGCACTGATGACGCACCCCCAACGCCCTATGGTCCCCAGCTGGAATCGAACCCAGAACCTTCTAGCTTTGAGGCGACAGCACTGACCCCTAATAGCTTATCATTAGTATGGAGATGGGGGAATAATCCTGCAAACAAAATATTCTCCATTCATTATTTTGCAGGTTTAGTTGATAGATTTATTGAGTCAATTGTACATTACAGTATATTTTGTGTGTGTGTGTGTGTGTGTGTGTGTGTGTGTGTCTGTGTGTGTGTGTGTGTGTGTGTGTGTGTGTGTGTGTGTGTGTGTGTGTGTGTGTGTGTGTGTGTGTGTGCATTAGCATGCTGTTCAATCAACACCTTGCCCTGTGTGTGGCCCTCCATGCGCCATCATGTGGCAACTGTCTCCCTCTTCTCTGCCGAGAGTCAAGGACAACTGGACAAGCATCTAGACTGGAAAAGTGTCTGTATCATTCATTATCAAGTTGTTTCAGACAAAGTGACACACAATGATGTACAGGTTGATTCAATCGGACACTTTTACAATCTTAAACTATACTTTGTTGACCTGATTTATTTAACATTCTGGATTTTATGTGCGGTTTCACCATCTTTCTCAGCTGACTTCTGACCGGACACATTGTAACGGTTTCCTTTCCACTGAATTGATTTTGTATTAGTAGGGGTGCCAGCCGGTATAGTCTACCAGAGAAAAAGTAAGTCTACCAGGTTTGGGCACTATTTGCCCAAACCAAGTTACAGTTGATTTGGAAGTAGTTTTGATGTGCTCAGAGGAGATAACGACACATTAGAAGAATGAAGAAGTAAAGGTTGCCATCTGGTGGCCAACAACACTACAGTATACTCAGACATTGAACCTTCATAATGGGTTTTTGATGACGCACAAAACATGTTCTGTGTGAGACTTCTTGTGGCGAGATCAAAGAGTGTCGTAAGGTTCTCTTTTAACAGGTCTCGAGATTTAACACTAAATATGAACAATTTATTATTTAATTTTATTTATTTCCATTTTACATAGAATTGTTAAAAATAAAATAAAAAATAAAGCAACTCTAAATATTAACAATGATAATAATAATAATTTGAACAGTTTGATCAATACATGTGTAGTCTACATGAAAAATTATATAAAATCTGAATGTTTTTCTGCAGTTTTCCCATTGTGTATGACAATAGTAGGCCTATATTGAATTAGTCATTTTAACATTGTTTATCTACAGTAAAGCAAGACTTTTCAAATTTGAAATAATAAATCATCTCCAAGCTCCATGTATGTGTGAAGTTACAGAGGCAGACCAAACAGAGGTGACCAGAAGGGGGTGCTGTAACTGTAGTTGTCACTCCTTGTCTTTAATAACATTTGTCAGCTTTAGTATGATGTCTGCTGGCAGCCCCAGTTTGACCAGTTCTTCTTTAAGCTGGAAGTGGAGGGAAAAAATGTTTTTGATTTACGATAACGGCTGTGTTATCTTTTGTTTCATCTGGTTTCGATGGTGTACTTGGAAGGAAGTCAAGCTGGAGAAATAGTTTGACTGATAAATATCATGTCATTGCGTGTTCAGTAAGTTAATACTATCAGGTAACTTTCAGTCCGATAATCATTATAGTGCCATCAAAGTCCTGTCAAATAGCTTGCAAGACGTGCAGTGAAAATATGATTTGTACATTTGTAAAGTTAATTGTTAAAGACAACACAAAATGACAAAATGTTCACACTCCTATAGCATATCCATCCATGGTCATAAAGGAGAAACACAAAACGCAAAACATATTTTTACGTCAGAAGTTCCCAAAAATCCAATCTCAATCACTTCCTGTCAAACATCAGCAAGCCCCTATGAATAATCATGAATCATAATTACATTCTCTCTCTCTCTCTCTCTCTCTCTCTCTCTCTCATCATGTATCAGTGTGATTACAGTACCTGTGGCAACACAATATTCTCGATGTCCTCTTCGGTTAAAGACGCCAATGAGGAGAGCCCCACCCTCAGACCGATGACGTGACCTACAGGTAAAAGATCCCGGAATTAGAATACAGACCGGAATGATATTGTTGATGATGAGGGTAGAATAATTTGGGGTGCATCCAACCGAACAATCTCCTTTTTTGGGGGAGCCCGTGGCACTATAGCTGCCTGGTCTGGCGATATAAATCACGATAATATCATAATAATAACATTATTGTCAGCCATCATTATTAGTTGCTCCATTCATTGAGTGGAGAAGTATCATATATCTCAAAGCATTGTGAAACAGGTCTCAGAAATCACACTGTTAATTAAAATACGAACAAACAATAGTCTACCATTATGTAAGTCCAAGGATCCATCGTGCTACACAAACCAATATCAGGTAACCCATGTGACAGTGATGATAATATAGGTGAAATAGAAGTAGCAGGACCAGTTTTCTTATATAATGGCAGAATCACCACTTCCACCATGACTTCCACACTTGCTCTATTGAGACATTTTAAGGAAGGAAAAAACTAAAGAACATGTTATTACACTTACGAGATCCAGGAATGTCAGTTGTGTGTTCTGTTTCGGGCGGTGGGGTTGTTACGGGTGGAGATGTCCCTTTTGTAGTTGGTGTTGTAGTTGGTATAGTAGTAGGTGTTGTAGTTGGTGTTGTAGTTGGTATAGTAGTAGGTGTTGTAGTTGGTGTTGTAGTTGGTATAGTAGTAGGTGTTGGTGTTGTAGTTGGTGTGGTTGTCGCTCCTGTGGTTGTCGGGACAGTGGTTGTGGTTGTCGGTTCAGTGGTTGTGGTTGTCAGTTCAGTGGTTGTCAGTTCAGTGGTTGTGGTTGTCGGTTCAGTGGTTGTGGTTGTCAGTTCAGTGGTTGTCAGTTCAGTGGTTGTGGTTGTCGGTTCAGTGGTTGTGGTTGTCGGGACAGTGGTTGTGGTTGTCAGTTCAGTGGTTGTCAGTTCAGTGGTTGTGGTTGTCAGTTCAGTGGTTGTGGTTGTCGGGACAGTGGTTGTGGTTGTCGGGACAGTGGTTGTGGTTGTCGGGACAGTGGTTGTGGTTGTCGGGACAGTGGTTGTCGGTTGAGTGGTTGTGGTTGTCGGTTCAGTGGTTGTGGTTGTCGGTTGAGTGGTTGTGGTTGTAGGTTCAGTGGTTGTCGGTTCAGTAGTTGTGGTTGTCGGGACAGTGGTTGTGGTTGTCGGTTCAGTGGTTGTGGTTGTAGGTTCTGCAGGTGGGGGGGGGGGGGGGGGATCATAAACATACAGATTTATTGTGAGCCTCCTCACAACAGATCATCACTGATGTAATGTGAACAATGGTACAGTGGGGTGTGGAGAGGTGTGGCTTCACGTACCATTTGAGACACTGACAATGACACAGCGAAGCTCCGAGTCATACTTGGTTGTACTGGGGAAAACAAATATGTTTGATAAACATATAGTTTTGTTTTCTTGTGATGTAAAAACGACCACAGTAAATTTGATTTAGATACATTTTGCCATAATCATGCAGCTCTATTACAATGACACAGCCATAACAGCAATGTTTAAAAATGTAAAAGGTCATAAAAGACAGATGATGTAAGTGAGTGTTCACCTCAAGGTGGCCTGAGAGACAAAGCAGACGGGGTGATGCTCTCCATCCTCTGACTGCAATGGCGTCCATCTCAGGGTGAACGGTCCCTGTCCTGACCCAGTCAGGTTCATGTTGTGGGGTCCACTGAACCACAGATTAGACACCCTACAATGCCACCAAAGATTGTCTTAAATTACATCTTCAGGCTTTCAGAAACAAAACAACGGTACATTACTTTGCATTACTTCATTTGATACATCAGATGTTTAGCAACATTTAGATACACCAAAGGACAAGCTGAGATACATTATTTGGTGCATTAACAATTCAATCACCACAGGATAGGAAAGGACAATTCAAATGGTTTCATTTGGTCCATTGGAAGTTCAAGAATTCTGAGGTACAGTAGTCGGGATTCTTCCAGAACGAATAAAGAAGTTGCCACTAGAACTTATCCAGGGTTCAGGGTAGGGTATACTAGATTTCTGGCCTCAGTAAAAGACTGAAGGAATTAAGAAAGTCCTGCCGCTGATAGGTTCGATCCGGGCGCTGTGCGGTGTAGCACCAATCTCTGAGAGGTTCCAGATGGAAGTATGAGGAACTCAATATGCCACCATCTGGTGGAGTCAGGTTAGATTTAGTTAACATCTGTGTGGAACTCAGGTTAGCTCTCTAACGTCTTGCTGTGTTTGACTCACGTGGAGATTGTTGCCGTTGGGTTGACAGTGATTTCCAGAGTCTGACCAACAAAGGCGTATAGCTGTGCTCTGTTAGCCGGGGTCGGAGACAGGAACCTGGGTAGATACTGTCCCTCTGTACAGCTGGCTACTGCTCCATCCACTGAGCACAAAGGGTAAATTAACAAGTAAAATACACAAATGTATGGCTGTATATCAGATTATTTTGTTAAGTAAGTTTGATTTAGTTGTGTTTATTTATCTATTGTATTTATGTATTAACAACTCTAAATGTATAGATGAACTAAGAATTTAGTTTTATACCCCTGACAACAAACTGCAGAGGTATTTTGCTGAGAGCGTTGCTTGTTGTCCTACTGGTCTGAGATCCATCAGTCTGTGTGAGGGTGATAGACTGGTTGGGAAAGTCCTCCATATAGATCTGGACGATGTATGGGCCATTAACAGCGCCAGAGGGGGCAGCATACGACAAAGTGCAAGACTGAAAAATAGTGAGAAGTGAGCAGAAAGATGGCAAGGCTGGAGAAGAAAAAAAACTGTAACTAAATAGGCCTATATATTAACTAATTTGATGAGGTGGAAACACGTCAATCTCTTTGATGTCTCTGGAGGCCCACGACGCGTTTGACACGTTGTACAGTATCTATACTGTACTGTACTGTACTGTACATTGCTACCGCAGTGAAGGACTACCGCGGTGATCAAAAACCAATGAGAAAAAAAAATCAAACCTCGGTTCGAATTGAAGCGGTGGACAGATAAAACTTCTATTCTGAATGTATTTGGAGAGCTGGTATGACAGTTGGTATAATAGGTTTAAAAAATAAAATAGATTAAAACACACATTAAAATAAGAATTTGTAATTAAATAAATACATAAATAAATATAAAGTGTTTAAATAAGACAGATAAACCCTGAAGGCCAAATTATCATGTGAAGCTTGACCAATCCTCAAAGTATCCATTCATCTGACCGGGAGGGACACCGCACACATATTCTAGATGTACAGGACATATAAAGCCTATTCATTCTGAACTGAAATGACCATATATGGACATGGGACACACATTTTGCTTTTTGAAAAAGCCTATTCATTCTGGACTGATATTTTACACGTACGGGACAGGAAAAACCTGTTCATTCTGGCCTGGAGTGACCATATATGGACATAAGGTAACGGACATTCTGTTTTTGAAAAACCCTGTTCATTCTGGACTGAGATCACCATATATGGTAATTAAACGGACATTCTGTTTTTGAAAAAGCCTGTTCATTCTGGACTGAAATGACCATATATGGGCGTGATACACACAAAGCCATTCATTGGAAGCGGTTTCCACCGCTTCAAAAAAACTATATGGGAAAAACACTACATTTCCCAAAATGCAGCGCGGTATCACGTGACCAGGAAGTGTAGTCTCCCTGCAGCCAATCACAAGCTTCCACTGCCTTAACCCTGTTGCGTTTTTGATACACTTTTTGATACACAGACCTGCTCTCCCCCCTCACACGCAGCAGTTTTACGCTGGTGCATTTTTCTCCTGATCTAGCTTTTTCATCACCTCCATGTTCAAAACGCGGTCTTTTCTACCGCCCGTGACACAAACGCTGTGGCCCAGGATTGGTAAAAAGCGGTCCTGACTGAAAGAAAAGAAACACTAACATTAGAGTCAGTATTTTAGGGTAAAAATATATGAGTGTATGAGACTCACGGTTGAGATGCTGAGAACAGAAGGTGGAGTGCAGGGGTTACACTCACTTCCTGTACCAACCCTGCATTTAACCTGGTCTCCATCCGGGTCAAAAGCCAACAGGTTGAAGTTCCTCACACAGTTAGAAGGGACTCTTAGAGACAAAGAGAGTGTGAAAGAAAATAAGGAATGAGAGAGAGTGAGATGGTATACATGCTATTATACAACAAGTAGTCCGGCTCTCAATGGAAAACAGGCTCTCCAACCGTGCATCAAACGAGCACAGATGCACTGCTAGACCTGGGCCTAATCACATGAAGAATGTATCACTCCGCCACTGCACCTGATTATCCCATATATGGCACAGCTGCGCCCTCTGGAGGAAAAAACACAGTAGCAGCTTGCGGTGCAAAGGAAGAGCTCGACAAGTTAGAGTTAAGGTTTGAACTCAATACAGCCAGGACAACTACTTGGGCTGTGAAATGTTTCCGGGACTTGTTGTTGTCATACAATGGTATCGTGCAGCGAAAATAGCCGATCTACAAGTAGCAACGCGTTGTTGTAGATCGGCTATTTTCGCTGCGCGATACGGTCGTACGGCGGAGCATAGCCTATTGGAACTGACAGCTCAGCTGTGCGGTGATTGCTGCCTCGGTGACTGCGCTCACAGCAGCTCTTTTTAATCAACAACAGGGACTATTTAATGTCAGTCAAACTCTTCCAAGGAATCAGATTAGCGATTGTTTAAATTGTGAATTGCCCCACAGTGTGAATAGCCTATACTTTGATGGGTTTTGTTTGTTGGTTGTTGTATAATTGCAATATTACACGAGAGGGTGTGGGATAACTGAATTATTTGCACTCCTGTGATGCTCGGCGGAACTCGCCTACGGCTCGTTCCTGACGCATCACAGTCGTGCAAATAATTCAGTTATCCCACACCCTCTCGTGTAATATTGCTTAATTATTGAGTATTAAAGGGATATTTCACTTTTATTAATTAATCGCAATTAATCACATTTTAATCACATATTAATATTTGACCCGAGAAGCATTTTTTTCAAGTAAAACACATTTTGTTGTATGAGTGAATCAACGAGTGAGTTTTTTAAATCTAAATTTCGCATCCACTGGGCCAAGCAAAGCACTCTGATCGGCTACTTCTCCCTTTGCGTTTGTTGTCTCTTCTTGGTTGGTGCATCGCTATGATCGGTATGCCCGAAACTGAAGGTTCTGTGGTGCAAAAACTAAGTGCGATTAAAATGCGTTAATTTTATGTAATTAATTAATCGCAATTAATCAGTTAAAGTCCCAGCATTAATATATATATATATATATATATATATGAAAAAAGTAATCAAAATCAAAAAGTAATCAAAAACCTCTGCCCCCTTTCTCGTATTTTGAGTCACCAGAACCAAGGACGGGTGTTTTTGATTAATCTAACATGGTTTAAGTTTGAAGTTACTATGGGTATGTATAGAAGGATAACATGAATAACAAATATCAAAATACTGAATCGAGCGACTGGCTGGGGTGTTTACAAAAGCCTGAGTAGAAAAATATCTCTTAAAGGCAAAAGGGAAGTGTTTTACATTACCGTAGTGACGGTATGATGGTGGTCTGAGGAGACCTGTTGGCTTTCCCAGTGTCTGATCTGGTCCTGAGGTCCACCAGCGTTACAGCTTTCCACGATCTTATGTTATTTACAGGGTTACTTATCCAGTTACCACCCTCTAACCTGTGGACGATATAGCACAGTAATAATAATAATAGTAATAATAGTAACAATAAAGGGGATTTTGTCAGAAAACAGAATTAAAAAAATTAACCGAATACAGACTATTGGGCCTGTTATACATTATTTCTTAATCGTTTCACCCAAAAGGCCTTTGATTTAGGAAATCACCATTGTTTTAGGAAGTGACACTGATTGAACCTATGTAGAGCATTAAGGCCTTTGCACACGGGGTCCAATTTTCTGTGCAGAAAAAAACGGACAAAATTGGTACCCGGTTTGCATGAGGTCATAGAGACACCATGTGTTCATTTATGGTCCGTTTTCCTCTTTTTATGTGTGTGCGGAAAACCGGACCTTGTGTGCAAAGGCCTCCCACTGAGCATTGCAATAGTCGTCTATTAGACGTCTAGCTAAAATACATCTAATATACGTCTAGATTTGAACGTTTATTAGACGTCTAAGCTAAGACTAGACCTTGATTTAATAGATGTTATTTCAACAGCTACATATAGTAAAAGATGAAAATCACGTTTAAAATCAAATTGCTTTTTGCTGTGTCTTCACTCACTTCAGCTGGAAGGGAGCGTTGCTGCTAAGCAGTCGACTCATGATCCCTTCTCGTTGACACCACTGTTCTACTGTGTTCTCCTGTACTGTGTTCTCCTCCAGGGCTGTCTGACTGCCACACGACCCGCTGTTGCATACCCACAAGGCATCTGTGCATGAATGAAAGCCTGTCTTGTACCGCAGGACCACCTGTAAATATGATCGTATCATAAATTAAGTTGTTATAGAACACAGGAATACATTGAAAGAAAAACTTCAAGAAGCCATGGTGGAAAAAGTACTAAAATTGAAAGGTCCGCTGTCAGCCCCGAAATTATAATAGTATCATACAGTAGTTCATGTGGTCTCTCTCCCGTGTGGATCCTCAAACAGTCTGAAACTGTCTCAGTGTAACCCTAGGGCTCCACCAAAATGACGGCGTCGACGCTGACGTTGACGTCGGCAGTGGAGCACCCTTCATTAATTAAAACGGGAGCGTTCCCAGCGTTGACGTTGACGCGACGCTCGACGCGCCCGGTGGAGCCGGGGCGTAATCTGTCCAACAACAGCTGACCAGTACAGTAAGTAGTCATACAGTCAGGCTATACAGACAATTCATTTGATTGGCTTATAAGTGCACATCCCCACAATGACATCATAAAAATATTAACTTGTTTTTTTTAAGATGATTCTTAAAGTGACAAACCGTTTAGGTGACAGGCCCCTTTAAGTAAAAGTATCAATACTCTGTTCAAAGTAAATGTACGGAATTAAAAAAGTACAAAAAGATATTGGCATCTAAATGCAAAAACAAGTTTTCATGTATAAAAATCTTTTGAAAATATCTACAAGCTCACAATGCATCGCATCGGCTATTTTCAAATGGCTTAAATGTATATAGGGTTGAAGTTATTAATGTATGTGATTTTCACTGCTGAGAAGAAGAGATAATGCAGGGGTGTCCAAACCTTTTTCAAGGGGGGCACATATTAACTCATTTGCCGCGATGCCCGTAGCGCCCGTAAATTTTCCGCTGTACGGCCCTGCCATGCCCGTAAATCCCGTAAATGTGCTTTTAAATTATGTAATGCTAAATTACACTCTTCCCCAGCCCCTGAAAAAGTTCGAGCCTTCTATCATATAGGGAAACCAAAATATCACACATCAAACCTAGTGTGTTTGAAAACAAGAGTGTAATAAATGTATAAATCTCAATAAAAGTGTATAATTCTCCCCATAATCCACAGTGAAGGAACAGTGATGGCATTTCGCACGCACCGCTGCAGCCTGGCTGGCTACAGGCAGCACAACGCCGTTCTTTTTTTTTTTTTTTTTTCTCAGCCTCCTCACTCCAACATGCAGCCATGCCATTCACACACACCCCCATTCCTACACAAATCCTTGACCTAACATCTATGGAAATGCCAAGTGAATCTCTGAATGGCAAGATGTCAGAATGGAGAATGCCCCCCAAGCGAGGCAGTAGCTACAACAGTGCAGCTCGATCTAACTATAGAGACCATTATAAATAAATCAAACACAATCCGGTGACATTTTCACTTGAAAAGCCCTGAAGTTGAACTGCCATGGGCCAATATACACAGCTCCATAAAGCCCCAGAAATATCCACAACAAAATAGGAGCGACTTTTGTCGCAGCCACAACAACAGTTAGCAGGGATGTCACAAGGGGGGGGGAAGTAGAACGTGGGGCTGAGTTACTAGGGCCCAAGGTGGAAGGGCCTTTGATATTTTATACTTTTGCTATTGAAAAATAGCAGATCTACAAGCTCACAGCACGGCACTGAGTGCCGCGCTGCGAGCTTGTAGATCTGCTATTTTTTAAATCCCCATATGAAGAACATTCATGGGGGGCCCACAGTGAATCCTTGTACCCAGGGCCCAGAACCGACACCTTTGCTTTAAATCAATACCACCACAGACACACCACATATACGTACCGCGGCTTCCTCAGAGTTGGAATATCCACCGATTTCGTGGTCCCGGGGGTGGCAAAAGAGGTCAATGGACTAATATAAAAGAGACTTGTTTTCCGACTCCCTGGCCAACCTCTGTGGAGTGAGTCGCTCCGGTCGAGATGATGATGGACGAGCGACATCTCCCCAGTCTCCGGACAGCTACATAGTAGACAAAAAGTCAATGGTCGCCTGGACTGGGCTCCCCGGGGGACCCCTTCCTCCTTCGCCGCTGGTCACATCTTGTCCACCCATCTTGCAGCAACCTGCGAGCAGTGCCTGATCATGGTGGCTCACGGAAATCGCGTCGGTAAAAATATATCCTCGTGTGGTGTGTCCATACAATCCCAAGCATTATGTCGCCTCGATCCTTTGTATAATGAGCTGTCTGAAACATACGATGACGATGGATCCCAGTAACAGTGAGGCCGAATATGAGGAAGAAGGGCGACGATCGTTCCATTTGCTGTAAATTTCTTTTTTCACTTTCATCCTAACTTTGTGCTGTGGGCCGTTTCGGACGGTAGCAGCCAGGGCAGTACCCGTGGAAAACTTGGAGCTGTATGCTGTGGTGGAATCCTGGCTAATCAGTGATCCGTTCTGAAGCCCGCCTACTGTATCCGGTTTTGTACAAACTCACATACACGCAAGAAACGTTTCCGTATCCGATATAGACCCAGACCGGATCAGCAACGGCTTTGATTGATTGATTGATTGGCCTATGGCGATGGAGCTTTATTGGCACGAGAGCACGACCAGAGGTGTCAATTGGGTATGGCAAGCTATGGCAGCTGCCATACCTTGGCTACAGGGGAAAATAATAAAATGTACTGTAATCGTGCCTGTTGCTAAGGTATGGCAACATGACTGGTGACACCAGTCATGTTGCCATACCTTAGCTTTTTCTGAACTGACGCCGCTGAGCACGACGTAGTTCTCGCCAAGCAAGTGTCAAGTGTGTGTGTGTGTGTGTGTGTGTGTGTGTGTGTGTGTGTGTGCGCGCGCGTGTGTGTGTGTGTGTGAGGAGGTACTGCAGACCATCGTGGGCCAGTCCAATATAAAAAGCGTATTTCTCTTTGTGTGAAGTAAGACGCCCTAAGGGCAAGAGGTGACCTATTACAGCACTATTACACAATTCCAGTTATACACAATTACACTTATTACACTAGTACACTCATCTGCTAAGTGCCTGAAGCCATAAATACATATCAAGTGCATTATGTGCTTGAAAAAAGACATTCACAAAAACCTAAATAACTCCCTTTCATTAGATTTTCAAGCTCGGAAAATCAAAAAACAAGGGTTTTGAAATGGTACATTGTAAATACAAAATTATATTTTTTTGGTGAAACTAGAGCTTGTCCTCTTTCATTTTCATTACTGTATGACATTGTCGTGCAAATACAGAATTTAGGAAAAATGTAAATATAAAAAAATATATCATTGTACAAAATGGCAGAAAAGCCATACAGTACAATGTTAAAATGGCAGCAAATGAGTTAAGGGCCGACTACATCTCCTGACATAATGTACCTCAGGAAGGTACCCTAACCCTAACCCTAACCATAACAAAGTCACATACTGTATTGCATCAGTATTTAATATCAATGGTCTTTTGTCAGGTGTGTGCTCTGAACAAAACACAAATAACTCAGCCTTATCTCACATTACCAAATGTAACCAGACGTGCAAGGTAAATAATCCTGACAAAATATACCCTGGGAAAATATTCTTGTTTGACGGTGCCGGTGAGCCGTTTATGAACACCGCAATTTGCCCCCTTGCCGCACTTTGGGCACCCCTGAGATAATTAGGTCAGCGATTCCCCATTGGTTTTGGCCGTCAGGATATTAAGTTAGAATATCCTGACGGCCATTCTAAGTGGGCTCCCAAATAATTGGCAAAACACTATACAAGATTTTATTGATAATATAACATAAAAATATATGAACAAAGTGTATGTAAAAACTTGTTATTTTTTAAAAACCTTTAAAAACTAGTCTCCATTCTGATGATAAATAGCAACTTATAATACATACATTACGAGGGCTTGGCACAAAGGGCGTAAGTGAAATTCTCTGAATTTTACAAGATAACTCCATTGATTGTAATTGTAATTAAAAACAATATTTTTGGGGAAATCTATATTTTAATGCAGATTAGGCTTAATGATGTTTTTAATTAAATTATTACAATTAATGAAAAGCATGAGTAAAAGTATTAAAGTGTTGCCATCAAAATGTACTTAAAGTACCAAAAGTAAAAGTATAAAATCTTTGAAAATAGCCAATCTTCAAGCTCACACCGCGTATTGACAAAAGGTTAGAACATTAAGTACATTCATTTGTACCATTAAGTCACAAAATAAACACATTTACACTGGAGTGAAATAATGATAAAAACATTGAATGATTACAGAACAGGGATTTAGTTTGGACTGGAGAATTGCAAATTAGCAATTAGCATTATCAATGTTAATCAATGCATATTAAATGCAGAAAGAAAAGACACCCTGTACCTACCGAGACAGCTCCATTTGGGTGCGTGTCCTTTGGGTCAAAGGCTATGACCGTTCCATAAAAGTGGGACGCCTGAGCCCCGCAGAGCAACAGCAACAGGAATGGTATTGAAAAGAGACACATGGTCTGGTGAGTGATGAACAGTAAGTAAGAAAGACCCAATTCAGGCAACCAAGTTATGTACTGTTGCTTGGTATGAGGAAAGTATGAGGAAATCACCCTAGCAACAAACTGTTAGAGATGATGGGAAGCAGGAATGCCAAACAGGAAAGGAATGAGCTCTGAATGTGGCCATTAGGGCTGTCACGATTGCAACATGTAATTTGATGATTCATTGTGACACAAATAATTGCGATTAACGATTTAATTGTGTTGCTGCGTTGAACTTTGGAACATTATGAATGAAAATGATATTTCTCATTGGTTTTTAGGCTAAAAAGGGACAAAAGGGCAGATATGACGAATAAATTACATGATTTGATAAATGTTTTGCGATTATCTCAAAGAATTGAAATTAAGGCGATTACCTACAGTATGTAATGATTGTGAATAAAACTAAAACGGAAAACATAAATCAATTAATGTATATGCTTGATCACTTGTTCTTTCAAGCAAACAAACACACGCAAGCACGAAAAACAATATAGTCAATAGACTTGCTAATCCAAAAAAAGCTGACTCATTCTGGGTGTACTGTATTTTATGTTGACACATAAAGCACTTTGTAACCATGTTTTGAAATGCGCTTTATAAATAAAGTGTATTCTTATATTCTTATATAATGACTGACCGTGTAGTGCACAACAGAGGAGTTCAATCTACTCCAGAATCACTGAGTTACTGAGTTAGTTACCAAGCTCACAACGCTGTGACCTGAAGATTTAACAGAATATTGTATGTTTGCCTGAGAATAGGGACACTAGGGTTCATGTGGGTAAAGCCCTTTGCACACAGGACATTTGCGTTTTTTTCGTTTGCTGCATGAATAAAACGCATTGGATTTGGTGTGCAATGCTGTGCGGAATCGGCGCTGCGGATCCCAAAAGGAGTCATAAAAGGAGTGAAGAGTTTTTTACCGCATGCGACAAGACGCACGAATCGAACTGGGTTCGATCGAGAAAAAGACGCACGGCCGCAGCCACTCGTCGCACGGCCAATTCGGATCCGGTGTGCATGAGGTCGTAGAGAATCATTGTTTTCTTTTAAAAAAGTGAAATTGTCCGTTTTATCCGCACGGATAAACGCGCCTGTGTGCAAAGGGCTTAACTCTGTTATCCCTGCTTGGGGCGAGAGTGGCCCCAGGTCGGCCTTATGAAGGTCCCTGGTCGAAATGTCTTTGAGCAAGACACTGGACCACTAATTGGCATAGTCATAGGCCACATTCTCACATATAATTCTTTATAGTTGGTGCGATTTGGAGAGGTGAAGTTGCAACATTCTTGCATATTTAATTAATGCGTTTGCACCCACACTGCACTTTGTCAACCGCAACAAGGAATGGCTTAGACCACGCCTGTCCACGGGACATGTATGTTTTATCTAAGCTGCCATCTCCCTGTGTTTATTCATTCTTCAAGTTCAACCCACAATGTTACCGCAGAACCCGTTACCCCCACAGGCGGTAGCCTATTTACCTGCGGTCCTTTTATCTGACTGTGAGCAACTCCTCACAAATAAACTATGCACGATCAAGGGAGCGGTGATCAGAAATGAAATCACTGAGGGGACGACCACGGGCCGTAGGCTAATGGTCAGAAATCTAATGGGAACGGATGGTCGGGAGGGGGATTTAAACTATTATATATTTAACCCGTACAACGCTCTATATACCACAATGTTTCATTGCCTGTATTTGAGGCGGATGCATTCACACCAACCGCATGCTGTATCGAATCGAAACCACAGTTTTTTGGGGGATTTGCATTCGTTTCTTTGATTCGCAAAAGAATACAGATGTGTCTTCACACATGCCCAAACTATGCACATTTTCAGACAATACGCTACAGGATTCGTTTTAATCGCAATAAAAGCTGCCTATGTGAATGTCACCTTAAGCACATTCTGGAGTTTAAACTCAGTCATGAACTAATCTTCCATGTCCCTGTGTCTTATAACTCAATGCACTTCCAAAACCTCCATCATAAAAATCTGCAGGTGACACATTGTAAACAACAACAAGCCAGACACCTGAAAAACAGGATGCCTCAAATTTCACTCTGACACGTACGGCACAAAGTCATTTTGCACAATAGCAGACAATAAAAAATATGTTACAATTCTCCTGACGCATTCCCGTGTGGTTTAACACCAACTTCAGGGAGACACTGAAATGTTTGTGTCTGTGTGAAAAAACCCTGAGACTTCTAGTGATTGGTATAGGCCTCAAGCCAGGCCCTGCAGAACTGAAAAGTAGATTAGCTAATGGTCATGTGAGCCCGCAACATGTTGAAGAGAAAAGCACAATACAATAAAGTAACGACAGAGGACTAGGGTTAGCTACAGTAGGCCTATGCATCATATACATCAAACATATAATTTTCCGAATGTCTGAGTGTCTGTCTGAAACAGCGTTTCTCCTCAGTGGCTGGAGCAATTGATCTGAAATTGCATCACCATTAGCATATGAACACACCTAACATAACTGTGAAGCCCGTTTGTCACTTTCACAAATCATATGCTGTATATTAGCATTTTTATGGTGTATCTACTATCTATTCTGCACACAGTATCTCTGTAGCCATTAAACGAAACGGGTATTTCTTACATTGATGCGCCTACATATTATCATGCAAACACCAGTTAAAGTTACTTTCCATCCCTCATATACTGTGTGCACAGTGCACACATCCCATAACCCACACACTGCACATCATTTCGGAGCTCATAAAAGGGCTAGTTCCTTATAACTTAAAGGTAGGAACTGGCAGGACAGGAGGCCTATGCATTGGTGGACATGGGAGTTTAGTCATTACTTTTTTAATCCACTAGAGGGTGCTATAACCATGTCACACTAAACTGAAAAAATATTGGCCATTGGAGCAGCCTCAAAACCAGTCTCTTCCTGCCTTAGAACAGAAGATGGGAGGAGTCAGTTTACTAGGCTAGAGCAGACTTGGCATGAAAAATAAAATGGCTCACACCAGCTCTCTCTCTCTCTCTCTCTCTCTCTCTCTCTCTCTCTCTATACAGTATATATATATATATATATATATATATATATATATATATATATATATATATATATATTCATATAAGCTTATTATTTTGGTTGATTATATATTTGTTGTATGGACCAATACTGTTGAAAATGACATGACATCACACCGTTCATTTAGATAGGACATATAGATGACATTAGATAGATATTTTAACTTTAAGTGCTGAAACGCAGCCTTAACTTAGAACAGTGGTTCCCAAACTGGGGGTCGGGATCCCCAGGGCGTCCCCCAAATTATTTTGGGGGGTCCCCAGATGATTAGCAAACTGTAAACAAGCCAACATACAGTATAGGTGTATACAGGGCATCTGCACATTTCCAAAGTTACGATTTAATTACTTTTAAAACCTTGTTAATACAAATTTGTCAAATATTGAAATGGGCAAACATTGTCAAAATAGCCAATCTACAAGTACCCCTTAGTAGTGCCTCTATTTTCACAATATTTATCAGTGCAACCGAGTCAACCTAAATGTAATGCCTACATTTCCATGTTCTTGTCAGGGTGGGGGGGTTCCCAGTTAAACATGATAAAAATTTTAAAAACGCTCACAAATATTCCAAAATTGTCACTAGAAAAACACAAAAATTACGTAAAATCGTAGATCTACAAGGATGATCCCCCCCAACCGCAGTAAATCCAGCCCACCCTTCATCCTCCTCCTCCTCCTCCTCCTCTTCCTCCTCATCATCATCATCATCATGGTCCAGCGTTACAGAGTCTTTTTGTCTTCAGCGTTCTGTTGGGGGCACACACACACACACACACACACACACACACACACACACACACACACACACACACACACACAGACACACACACACACACACACACACACACACACACACACACACACACACACAGGCATCGAGATGAAAACACACAAACAAGTTTTCACGATTTTCAACTTGTATATCTGTATATTTTTTCATAGTTAAATCATAAAATAATGGTTAAAGTAATAACGTGTTCCAGGTCTTAATGGGCTGGCAGTAGTAGGCCATGGACACCTAGAGAAGCTGGTTCTTAAAACGTTTTTCATGTCAGATCCATGCAGGTGGCCACGGACCCCCATCTGAGAATGTTTTGTTTCAGGGACCCCAGAAGAGGAGATCCGTATTAAGAAACTAACTAATATTTAAAATGTCCCAAACATTTTCGAGATTGTTCCATTCATTATTTAAAAAAATAAGGAGGTATACAAAGCAGCGCAAAGTGACACGTTGTGATTTTGTAGATATGCTATTTTTTAATAGTAAACATACACATGGATAAAGTGGTTGAAATGACTGTGATGCGTCATTAACAAATACAGTATACAGATGCTGCATTAACAATGTGGGGTCTGTGGACCCACAGGGGTCCTAGGGGGCTTCCAGGGAGTCCCCAGTTAATAGAGCATCACAATCATCATCATGTTTTCTTTGATATGTATCGTTTCATTTTGTTTGTATTTTAACAATGTGATCAACGTATCAACCAGGCCCCTAATGGTACTTGTTTCTGTCTAATACAGTATTCAATCAATCAACGAGGAGCTCCTCCCACCTGTTTGACGTGCAGGCTAGTCCTCATGGGTCTGCTCTGCTTTCTGTTTGTCTGTGGCCGCAGCCAGCTGGTCCAACAGGGTCACCAAACGACGCATAACGCTGAGGAGAGGACAGGAGGTGAGGGGAGGTGAGGTGAGGTGAGGTGAGGGGAGTTGAGGTGAGGAGAGGAGAGGAGAGGAGAGTCACTGACAGTGTAGGCTACCCGATTTCAAAATCTTTTATTATATATTGTATACATATTAAAACAAATATAAGGATTTCCATAAATAAATTAAAATAATAATTAGAAAAGAAATGCCAATCTACAAGCTAATGGTTTGAAATAGGCTAATAATAGTTCAAAACTAAATTTATAGGAAATCAAAAAAATTATATAAAGGGAAAGGCCTATAAATAAATAAAAATGGGCCGCAAGCCCGCGACCCACAATTGGGTCCCGACCATGCACAGTGTGCTAGATGAGTGGTTTTCAACCTTTTTCATATCAAGAAGGCATTTATTCAGCTTTTGAGCCACAGACCAACATTTGATGACATTTAGCCTCTCGGACCCAAAACGTACAGTATATCCACACGTTTCCAGTGTCCCATGTGAAATGTGGGCATCACTTCCTGTTCCTCTTAGCATTCTTACTGGTTGCTGTTGCTGATATGAGCCTGTGGCACCTGAATCTCTGCGTTACTTGGTGCTTTGTTAAGTGATTTGATTCAGCTGTGTGGAGGACGTTAAGCCCACATTAAACACACACCCCTTTTCCCCAGTAAACTCCTTGGGAAACTTGTGGATATAGTTTGTTTTTGCTGCTTTATTGTATGTATGGTATTGATGTTGGTACCATAGGAGAGATAACAAGCGTCATTTTTTCTACATTCTCTAACTGGGTAGACTTCTTGTAAATTAAGTAATGCAGATGTTTAATCATAATGTAACTCTTGAGAGTGTAAAATGAAACCAAATGAACCCGTAAGGATCCATTTACTTTCATTTTACACTCTCAAGAGTTAAAGATCTATAAGGTTCCATTTGGTTACCAACTCTCCATCATTTTGTCGGGGACCCTGGAACCCCCTCAAGGACTATCTGGTAGTGAGTGACACATGTCTGTTCCGCTTCCTATCACGGCTGTTGTTTACATATAGTCTGGTAGGAAGGTAGGCCACCCGAGAGATATATTTTTCTAACCTACCTTTTTAGAATCCTTAAGGTGTCTAGTTAATGAATTTTGATGTTCCCAGATCCAATTATTGTCCCATATATGTTTTCTTAACCATATGTTGTGTCCGTCCTGGATTTTTGGCTGTGAAAACAAATAACTTTAAATCAACATAGCTCCTGAACCATAAAACCGACAGAAACCATTCACCCCATTTTATGTTCGTCTTTGCAAGATGAATTGATTGATATGAAGATTTGCCATGGTTCCATCATGTTTAGTGCATTAAAACCCAAATAAACACAAACAAAATTAAAATTCGCCTAAACTGGATCACAACAACTCCTCCCCCATGCACCCTATTGATGTATTTTTTCTAACATTTGCATTTTTACAATCTTCAAGATGTGTAGTAAACAAATGTTGATGTTCCCCACTTGAAATATTGACACATGTATGTTTATTCTGGCATAGTGTTTGCTATAGTGAATCTTTGCAAATGCAAAAAAGAGAATGTAAAATCTACATAAGGTCTTAACTATACATTATTCTGAGACAAATGTCCAATTTGTCTGTTTCATTTTGGCATAAGGCATTAAGGGAGATGGCTAGTGACATAATATGTACATTTATGGATCATCAATACTCAAATAAATGCTAAAATGCAGACAATTCAATAGCGTGCAGGCTCCGTGGCTGTCGGCTTTGCAGCGTGAGTTTTTGGTGAAAACGGTGTCTTGTGTATATGGGCCCTTAGATGACTTACAACCAGAGGAAGAGTGAGAAGCCGGAGATGTAAAGGTTCCTCTGGGACCGGAACAGCTTCATGTGCAGGTGGTCGAACAGGTTGGGGTTCAGCTTGGCCTCCAGCTGTTGCTGTGGCCCCGAGTACTTCTGGACCTCACGCAATGCATCTACACACACACACACACACACACACACACACACACACACACACACACACACACACACACACACACACACACACACACACACACACACACACACACACTCACACTTGAAACTATTTTAACCATGGAAGATTCAATGAAAACACCCGTCCTTTTTCTGGTTTTATTATATATATTTTTTTCATTTTCCCAAAAAGATTATAAAAATAAATAAAAGATTTAATAAAATTAATATCAAATATCTAAATACTGAATCAAGCAACTTAAAATCTGTCCAGGGTGGTCACAAAAGCCTGATTATACAATAAAATGACCAAAGTGAAATATCCTTTTAACAAAATGTTCAAAATGTCCATTGATTGATTGATTGATTGATTGATTGGTTAGCAGATTGATTTAAAAAAAAAGAAGAAAAAAAAGAAGAGAAGATAAGGTACAGTTCCATACAAAAGGATGCTAAAAGGATAAACCCGAGAAAGCACTATGGCTTGTTTCCATTGGGGTCCTGTGCATAGTGAACATACTGGTGTCATAGTATATAGATATACTATAGTGATAACAGAACTGGTGTTGTTGACTTTACCTACAAACAGGATGATGAGCACCAGGATCATAGCGAAGAAAACCCTGTTCCAGTACGGAGACAACCAGCTCCACAAGCTCCAGTTAAACACAGAGCGCCACCTACAGGCAGAACATTTCAAATGAATTCTGTACTGACAGTTATAGGACAGACAGACAGACCAGTGACATCATCAGTAGGCAGATTTGGTCATTTATTGGTCATATTATAATTTGTATTATTATTATTATAGAAGGCTGTAAATTCTATTCGCTTGACATTAGGGATGGGACGATAATCGTTATTATCGTTTATCGTGATGAAAAAAACAATAATCGTATCATGGAGATTTACATTAATCGTGAATTTATCCTCCGTCACTGGGATCAATTCACCTTTTATTTGCCGAGCTACCATACATCTTTTTTTCACTCTCTACCAAATCTCTTTGCCAAAACATTGTCGATCTACAAGCTCTGCTATTTGTAGATCTGCTATTTTTTAGGGCAAATGTTCCGTCCCAGGATAATGTATGTTGGGGATATTTTGATTATTGCGATAATATCGTAAATCGCAATTTATTTGGTCACAATAATCTTCATATCGTCCCATCCCTACTTGAAATCCCCATCGATAATGATGTCACTTGTAGTAGACAGGTTTCTGAGCTTGCACGGAAACACATTCAGGCCATTTCTTTTACATTCATAAACCTGTGATGTGACCATAAAGTTGACGGTGTGACTGTGACGGTACCTCTTGGCAGAGACGAAGGGCAGACACAGGACGAGGATGAGGAAGATCTCCACGTAGAGGAAGAAAGCCACGGCGGTCCACTGGAGACCCATGCTGACAGAGACGCTGACACACTGACTGACAAGAGAACAGACAATAACACATGAACGAGTTAGTATACAATTCAACTCAATTTAATTCAATTGAATGTAGGCCTGTCACAATTATTACATAATCGTCATTATTATCAAAAATAGTGGAAATAGCAGATCTACAAGCTCACAGCAAACGTGTCGCATATCAGAGCTTGTAGATCGGCAATTTCCAAAATGAATGTTCTTTTTAAGTATAAAGTTGTCAAATATGTCAGTCATTTCTTTGTATATTTAGGTTATGTGTCATATCTGCCATGTGCAACTTCAAATACAAGCCAAACAGAAATATAATTGTCAACGATAAACAATTTGAGTGTAAAATGTCATAATCGTGACAGCCCTAATTCAAAGGAACTTTATTGGCATGAGAAAACATATGTTTACTTTAAATTGCCAAAGCAAGTGTCATAATATAATAAAAACAGTTGAAAAGGGGGAACATAGTATATACTGTGTACAGTTGGAGGGGCTACATCAGCTATCTCACAGTTTGGAGCATAATCAAGCAGCGATCATTTGCAGTCGCTTTGGGACCAGGCTTAGTCTATTTACAAGTCACGGGTAGCAGCCGCCTGAAGGTGACTTTTCATACCAATTTTGAAGGAGGCTAGGGATTTGCTCTCCTTTAAGGCTTGTGGAAGGGCGTTCCACATGTTGGTGGTATAGCAGGAGAACGAATTAGAGCCTTGTTTAGTGTTAAATCTAAGTTGATGATTATTAGTGGAGCTGCCTCTGGTGTTGTGATCGTGAACATCCTTGACCTTTAGGAAGTACCGTAGTTTGTTAGGTACATGGGTATCTTGGAGGTGTAGTGTATCGTGTACACCAGGACCATTGCAAGATGTTGTACTCTGTCAGCTACTTTGAGCCACCCCACGCTTTCGTGGTGATGATCGGTAAGGTGGGCCCGAGGAGGAAGACCAAGCACGACCCTGATAAGTTTGTTCTGGGCTGTTTGGCAGCTGGGGCATCGCGATACCAGACAAGTACTCCGTAATCAATGAGGGGCCCAATAAGAGCACCTCCTAGGGTCTTTCGAGATTTAATATTGATCAGCGGGGCAACTCTTTGCAAGAAACAAATTCGTTGGTTGACTTTATTGATTACCTTGGTAGTCATTTTTTCACTAGATAGGTTAGCCTCCAGGATGCAACCCAGGTAGAAGATGTGTTTTTTCTTGCTATCACAGTGTCACCTACTTTAATTGTGAAGTTCTCAACTTAGTCCAATGGGTTTTCGGTCTGGTAGTTTTTGCGCAGAGACCCTGTGCCAGCTGACTACACAGTACACACACTGACTTCAACAGGGGTCCCGGGATCCCTAGGGTACAATCTACAATCTATAATTTAGGCATTTAGCAGACAATACCGTTAGTGCCTATTGAGATTGGCAGATTTCACCCAGGTTTTTTCATCTCACTCACGTCACTTTGTCTGCTGACCTCACTCAGCAACAAAATAAACAGAAAATAAACAATTTTTTGCAGTGATCACCCCATGATGTGCACTGCAATGAAGTTTCAAAATGCACTACATTGCAGGCGCTTTTTTGAGAGTGAAAAAAATAAGACGTGTGACATGTGTGATCTTGGCAGGTTGCCCCAGAAAATGTGCCGATCTCAACAGGCACTATCGGCATATACAGTCCACTGGATTAAAGGAGTGTATGCAGTGTGGTGCAGGAAAATATATATACAAAAGAAAAAAAACAAAACAGAAGCAGGTCATCTGTTGAAGGAGCTGTTTGCTATCAAGGCAAAGGAAGTCAGAACTGGACGAACAAGTAAAGCTTATTTCCGTCGATTGAAGTGTTTAAAAGTGCACAATAATAACACAATAGCATTAGCAGCTACAATAACACTCCACAGCCATAATCGATGGAAATAAGCCTCCGTACACAGCCCTCACCATCAGACTTCCAAACCGAAAAAAGTTTGCTCACCTCTGATCAAAGTGTAGGAGTCCTCGAAAGACGTGAGACAGCACAGCGGCAGCATGCAAACACGTTGAGCTTTGAGCAGACTGCCAACCACACAATCACCACCCGTCCCCTGTAAAGACCTCCCTCCTTCAGTGCAGTGTTAATTTTGTTGACTAAGACTAAGATTTTGATATTTAGTCGACAAAGACTAGACTAAGACTAAACATTTTGAGATGTCAAAATTAACAGTGCTTCAGAGGCTGGGCCTCTTCCAAGTGGGACCATAGACGAGGGCGTGTGTACTGTGCACACAGCACTGTGAGTGCGGGACATTTGAGGACAAAGCCATTAGTTGTGAGGTTGCATTCTTCAGATCCTGTCATTATCTCATCACTCATCGTGTACAACGGCGTACCTTTACGTCACTGTTTCTCTAATCTCTCAATGCCATGCGGTAACGATTCAAACAGTGGGTAGGGGTCCCTGACCAATTTCTATGGGTCGCAAGTAAATATCACCCCCCCCCCCCCCCTCTTGTTTCCTACATTAAAATAATAATAATAATGATAATATATCCACCTCTTTCCGCGGGAGTTTACTGGAGATTATTTGGACCTATTTGGACCACACTTCCGGTTTAACAGCAGACATACAAGCTCACGTCGCGTCACAGATGCAACCCGTTGTGAGCTTGTAAATCACACTTGGCTGCGGCGCCGGAAGCTCGGTACAATGTCTGCGCAATCAATGCACTATGGGGCGTTGGAAACCCGTGGATACAAAGTAAAAATAAATTAAAGAAATGAAGGCAGAAATGTTTTATGTATTAGAACGAATGTCAAAAGTATTTCATGATTATTTAAAAACTCAACCTTCTTTTTTCTTTCTTTCTTTTTTTATTGAGTAATTGAGTAATACATAAAACTGTTTTGCCTTCCTTTGTTTTCTTTCTTTTTTTTATTATTTAAAGAGTAGTGAAAATAGCTGATCCGCAAGCTCACAACGTGCCACTATGGGTCCCAGGGAGACATCACATTTCCTTTTTACGCATGGTCTTCTGGGGGTCCCGGGCACAAAACATTTTCATATGGGGGGGGGGGGGGGGGTTCCTTAAACCTAGACCACCTACGCTATTTTTTGTTACAACATCACTAACTATAATATATTTTACCCAATATAATATATATTCCATAAAAAAAGTACGTGGCAGCTTGAGGTAATCTTCTCCGCAAAATCAGTGAACAAAATTGGGTATTGTTTAAATAATATTCCTAAAAAAAGTAAAGGGGCTGCATGGGATCTTCCTGGGACATGTGAGACGTGGGAGAATGGGATTTCTTCAAAAGGACCCATCCACCTCAGACATCAGCAATAGCCTCGCGTAGCCAGGCTTACTCATCTCCGAAGAGAAAAGCCTGGTGACAATAGAAAGCAGAAAGCGTTCAACTTCCGCCGTAGGAATTTCACCGGAAGCTGTATTTTTTTCACGGTGCGGTGTTCCTGCAAACGTATTCCCTGCATGAAATTAACTCTGGTCTACGTCTCCTGCTCCGTCGGTTGCGCTCGCAATAAACAATATACAAACAAAAACATTGATTCAAGCAATGTTACACCTATTAAGAGTGAGTTAAAAGCTACAATCTATTTTAGTTTTTTCGCTGGGGAATGTAAACAGACCCGCAACGTATGACGTAACGTCCGTTAAACGCAGACTTCCGCTAGAAATCTTGGAACACACCGGAAGGCATATTGTCTACAGGGTGCATCAGCAACATTATTAAAATCAATCACAATACATAATTGTCCGGGTGAAAATCCCCCTGGCGTTAGTGCTCTAGGGTTAATGGCACAAACAAGTTTGAGATGAGAACGACATTTGTAGAATCGGCCACGGGTCTTAATGAGTTAATGTAAAACACAACTATTGCAGCTAGTTTGATAAACGTCGAACAAGTGTAGCTGGTAGAACTTGATCTTCTCCTGTCCTTAAATGAGACTGTCCTCTGTCAAATAAGAAACACTTGACCTATATAATATGCTCTCGCTCACCTTTTCAGCTATTTGCTCTTTTGCTCATGATGGCAGCATGCACTGACGGCACTGATAAGAAACCAATTATTAAAATCCCATAGATTTGGACGTGCATGCTGCATGTAATGCCTGTCTCAGCCCCAGGACTGCGGCGACTGCCCCCTAGCTGCCAGTATACAGTTGATGACCTCTCTAGGATTTTTTTATTGAAGAATTTATCATACGTTTGCATATGGGAAAAGGTACAGTTTCATGACAGTAAAGTTCACTGGTACAGTGCCAACTAAAAGGTTAGGTCCAAGAAAGCCCATGGCTTATTTAAATTGAGATCCTTTTTTTAACTCATGAAACAGATAAACACAACAACACATTATCTACCTACGTTATTTTCCTTAGATTAATTACCTTGCTTTGTAAATCGCTCTTGTTTAAGAGCGTCTGCTAAATGCCTAAATTTGAAATCACATCACGGCATGTTGTGAGTTTGTAGATCTGTTTCTGGTTAAAACAGAGTTTGAAGTTACAATGTTTTTTTTTATTGGAAGGGGGCGTGTCCGATAAAATGAATATTAAGTATCTAAACATAAAATCTGTCTGGGTGAAAAACACGAAAGCCTGAGTAGGCATTAAAATGACCCCAAACATGTTTTAAAGCGAAATATCCCTGCACAGTAGGCCTAATCAAATAAGTCTATACTGTCTACCACTGGTAAGCATTCATTCATTCATTAGCCTATGCCTGGCTGTTGCTTTTCCAGACCTCTTATATGAAATATAACAAGTACAAATAAACATGAAGTAAGTAGTTGACATAATAGTTTGAAATCACCTGTTTAGGTTGATAGATTGAATAGAAACAGACACAAACAAACCCAGAGTTAGTTCAGTTAGAATCTTACCAGACTAGTTGTAGGCCTATGAGCAGGACCAGTGTTGCCAGATTCTGAGAGACAAACAAGCGACCAGGACAACGAAAACAAGCCCAAAAAAGAAGTGAATAGGCCTCACAGACATACAGGGGGTTCCCCAGTAAAATGAGTTGATATATAGCATTACAATCACTTTTACAAACATGGCTATTTTGAGAATAGCAGATCTACAAGCTCACAAAGCAAGCTGATTATTTTAAAGAATCTTTAACAAAAATGTTGAAACATTTTAGCAACACAAATGTTATAAGGGGGTCCTTGACATGACAATGTTTGAGAACCACTGGTTTAAAACAACATTAGGAAGCAAGCTCAACATAAGATAATATACGTTAGGAACACAAGCTAACAATAACAACTCAACTACCAATGTTTAATGAAAGACTAGACCAAAATTGCTTATAATAAGCTTACTTGGCAACACTGAACAGGACAGGGCTGTGTGGCCACGCCCCCACAGCTGCTGCTGAGCAGACATAGGGTAGTTATATTCCCTTCATTATTCATGGTTTATATTCTATAAAACTCACATTTAACTCTACAAAATTCAATCTCATGTCAGTATTATTCCACATACAGTTTAATATTATGTTAAGCTACACCATTATGTTCATTTACATGTTATGCAAAGTTTTGTAATCCATTTGAGGAAATGATGGCTTATATAAGTTAACAAGGCCAAAATAATACCATGAACATTGTGGCATGTTCCTAAATAAAGCCATGCTGTTGTTGGTGACAGAATGACAGCTGAATAAATCATCAAACTATATAATTTTGTTCTTTTAGGACAGTGTTTATGACCTTTTTGAATCATTTTGACAAGATTTTCTTATTTATTTATTTTATTTTCCCATGGCATACAGGGAAACCCCTCCTCTCACATTACAGCTTTTAGTTTCACCCCCTCATTCTAAAAATAACTGTCTAAACCAGTGGTGTAACAGCAGTGGTTCTAAAACTGTGGGTCGGGACGGGATCCCCAGGAGAGTCCACCATTTTTTATATTATTTATTATTATTTTATTTTATTTTACATATAAATTTACAAATTATATGTTGAGCAGGGATGCTTTTTATCAACTATCAGATGACGCCTCAGAAGGGGCTTCCTGTTTCCAGCAGAGCCTCTTGGGCACCCTTCAGCGTTTCTCGCTTCACACACTTCCAGTAGCCGGAGAAGCCATGCTGGGGCTGCACGTTGAGGCCCCGTAGTATCCTGTCTTCCATCACACTGATGAACTCTGTATGACTCAAGCAATTGTCTCCATCCATATCAAAGACCTTAAACACAGTGTCCAACACATTGTCTGACAGGTCATGCCCTGTTGCAATCTTCACAGCTCGCTTAAACCGGGCCATTCCAATGGGACGATTGGCCTGACTGAACATTTTGACTGCGAGGGCAAAATCCTCCAGATTGTTGGTGAAGAGGCAGAATGCTTTGAACTCATCGAATGTGATGCTCTGACCAGCAGGGATCTTCTTCCTCATGTTCTCCCTGTAGGCCTCATTGTCTTCCTTATTGGTGTAGTACAGCAGCCACTCAGCAAAGTCCTCCCTTCGCATGGTGTCCATGCCCTTAGAGAACCGGAGGAACTCCATCTCATGTACTTCAGACTGCAGGTCCTCCATGAATCTGCGGAATTCCTTATATGGCAACTTTTTTTCCCCATTCTTCCCAAAAAAGAAGATTTGTAGTGTAGTGTTCACGCCATCTGCCTCATCAGCAGGTTTATGTGTGGGGTTGTCCTTGGGAACTTTGTCCTTTCTTTTTCCAGCGATTTTCTTGAGCGTCAGAAACTCCTTTCTGTCCAACTGCTCATTGCCATCAATGTCAAGCATTTTGAAAAATATATGAAATCCAGTGCCTGGCTTGGTCAGAATAGTCAGCAGGAACAGGTACTCGGTATAAGATATCAAACCATTGTCTCCAATGTTTCTGAACAGAGCATTGCCAGCTTGTGCTTGTGAGGCAACATTCAACATCACATCAACATCCTTTTTAGTTAAATCTTTCTTCAGCAGCTTTCGGTCAACATCCTCCAGCATCATTGAGAAGAGGAAGTCCCGTGGCGTCATGTATGGCTCCTGTTCATATGTCATTGATGCAAACTGGTTGAAACGAATCCTTCTAGCAGACAGCTGGGGCACTGCAGCAACTTCTTTCGGTTCCTCCTTTTGATGGCAAAAGGGTCCTTGTACCTTCTGATTCTGATGATAATAATATATCAGTCCGGTCGTTGCGACCACTGAGGCCACCACAACAACTGGACCACGCAGCCCGGCAAGGCGCGGCCCCACGACTCCCACAAGAGCCCGAGGCCTCAAAAGGTTTCGCAAGACAGCAGCAGCCCTGCCCCATCTGGCCATCTTTTAAAGTTAATGTTTTATGACAAACTCTCAGAGAATTCCAACCTGCACAACAACAGAAGTCACATAACTAATCTATCTAACTATTAATTTACGAAACGTCTGTCTGTCTACAGTGCTCTGACGTCATAGTACTGACGTCACATACTGGCCTGGACATGGAACACCATATATGGGCATAGGACACAGAACACCATATATGGGCTTAAAAGGGTGAAACAGTGCCCATATTTCTGACATCACTGATGCCGCCGCCTGTCCTGCGCATGTGTCGCTGCCATGGTAACATCTGCATGCTGAAACAATGCCCAAATTTGGTGATGACTGAAATCACTGATAAGTCTGGGTTCTCCAACATTACTTCTGAGACTCCTACACTCCTACATATCAAGGACGATGATACACGAAAGAAGAATAACTGTACTGCACTGGGTCTTAGTATGTAAAAATAAGTAATTAATACAATTAATAAAACAATAAGACCCTTATTTCACCGGCATACAATGGATTCTTATTTGGGACACATTGAACTTTCAAAAAATGACACTTGTCAACTTTTCCTCAATAATGCCTACACAATTACATATTTTTTTAAATCCCCGGACTATATTGGTCAGATTGTTGGTGCAGTGTAGGTGTAAGGGCCGCATAGCAGGCCGAACCTCTAATGGTTGAAAGTCGCTGAATGTAATTTCATGATTTGTATGTTTACTATCACTGCTGGTCTGACAGCACAGACTCCATATGGGTACGACTTAGGGATGTCAAAAATGGACCTTTATCAAAATCGATTATTCTATAGCAATATTCGAATATTATTCGAAAATCGATAATTAATTATTATTATTTTTTTATTAAAAAAAAAAAAAACTTTTTTTTTTTTTCTTCTGTTTTTCGTTTTTTTTTTTTTTTTTACTGGATTTCAATGCACATTTACATATGTACAACATGGCTCTTCAGGTAATTGGTAGCCTAACTACTACTCTTCATCTTTCTTTTTAGTGTGCCAGTGTACTGTTCACCTAATCTCTCAAGAACAGATTCTGTGATGCTTTACAATACAGAGGACGCTGTTTTCCCTTTTCTTTGATGATGGCCACCAAGTACCAAACAATCAAGCCTGAATCAATCACACCTGTGTCTGAGACAGGGGGGGAGGGGAGTGTGTAGCAGGCAGCCACTCTGCTGTGCTCCTTCACTCTACACAGTTTACAGTTGGTGCTGGTGTGAATAATAAATCAATGGCCATTTACTATTATCATTAATACTATTGTTAGCCTATATTCTATATTTTGGTTGAAACTAACTAACTAAGCCAAAAAATAGTATAAAAAAAAAAAAAAAAAAAAAAAACGAAAAAAAAAAAAAAAAAAAAAATCGATTATGAAATATTAAAATCGAATATTGATTAATCTAACGAATATTCGAAAATCGATTATTCGGTGACATCCCTAGTACGACTGACGGAAAACTCCATATATGGAGCTGGCAAATATCAGCATCGGAGACACCATATTTAGACATGGCTGACCTAAGGAACTCCATATAAAAATGTGGCCGACTTCATCCTGACATCATTTTGATGTCAAGAGCATCCCCGTCAGACAATATATGAATATATGGTCACAGTTCCAGTGACATGGCATATTCCATCTACGGACCCCAATGAATCATCAACAATCCTCTTAACACAAACCAGCTGCAGGAATCAGGCCTGTACTATTTTGCTGTTAGTCACAACGAAGACATGTATCTCCACATAGGTCCTAATCAGACACACCCTGTAGTCGGTCCTGGTCCTTAGACAACCAGTCCCCTTGTCTTTGAGCAGTATATTCACAATGTTTTGGTCTGATATTAAAGAAAGCCTGAAGGACAACCCTTACTTCGGGGCGGGGTTTGGACTGGTCGGTGTGGGAACAGTACTGGCTGCTGCTCGGAAGGGAGCCCAGGTGGGGATGATCTTCTTCCGCCGGAACTACATGATGACCCTGGAGGTTCAGAGCGGGGACAAGAGCTACCGCTGGCTGCTGAGCTGGATCTCCAAGAATGCACGACAGACCCAGCACCTCAGCGTGGAGACGTCCTACTCGCAGCACGAGAGCGGACGTCTGTTAACGCAGTTCCACCTCCACCCCAGTCCTGGGAACCACATCATCTGGTACGGGAACAAGTGGATCCGAGTGGAGAGGTCCAGAGACAAAACGGCGGTGGTGGATCTCCAGACGAAAGTTCCGTGGGAGTCGATCACCTTCACCGCTCTGGGCAGGGACAGGCGGTTGTTCGCCGACATCTTACGAGAAGCTCGAGAGCTGGCTCTGCAGCAGGAGGAGGGTCGCATGCCCATCTACACAGCCATGGGGGCAGAGTGGAGGCCGTTCGGGGTCCCGCGCCGACGCCGCCCCCTGGGCTCGGTGGTGCTGGAGGCGGGCGTGGCCGAGAGTCTCCTGGAAGACGTGAAGGAGTTCATCGGGAACCCTGCGTGGTACGCGGACCGAGGAATCCCCTACAGGAGAGGGTATCTGCTGTACGGGCCTCCGGGATGCGGAAAGAGCAGCTTCATCACAGCGCTGGCCGGGGAGCTGGGCTACAGCATCTGCCTGATGAGCCTGAGCGACCGGAGCCTCTCCGACGACCGCCTGCACCACCTGCTGAGCGCGGCGCCCCAGCAGAGCATCGTGCTGCTGGAGGACGTGGATGCGGCCTTCACGAGCAGAGAGCTCGCGCCCACAGGGAACCCTCTGGCCTACCAGGGAGCGGGACGGCTCACCTTCAGCGGCTTGCTCAACGCGCTGGACGGTGTGGCCTCGTCCGAGGCCAGAATAGTCTTCATGACCACCAACTTCATAGAAAGGCTGGACGCGGCGCTGATCCGGCCGGGCCGCGTGGACGTCAAGTGTCACGTGGGTCACTGCACGCGCTGGCAGCTCGGCCAGATGTTCCAGCGCTTCTACCCCGAGCGGCCGGCGGCCGAGGCAGAGCGGTTTGCTCAGTGTGCCTTGGCCGCCCACAATGAGATCAGTGCAGCCCAGGTCCAAGGCCACTTTATGTTATACAAAACGGACCCTGCCGGATCTATAGACAACGTGAACAAAATGAAGGATGAACATTAAAACTCTTTCCTAGCCCCCCCAGAAACCCCTGAACACAAGTACTGCCGATCAATCTTCTATTTAAAAAAACAATGCCCCAAATGATAACAACACGTACTGGAGCGCTCTGTACGAGCGATCGGTACGTGTATATAGTACTATTAGAGGGCGCCGGACTTACTTTCAAGACGCTGCAGGGAGATCTCCTCCATTCATTTGCGTGCGGCGAAACGGGGGAAACAGCGATGAAAAACGGCGCCCGAAAGTACATTACGTCCTCGATCCACGCACAGCGATCTAAACACATGTAATCCACTCATTGTGAAGCCTTGATTTCAACTTTTGTCTGATCGAAAAAGACTAGAAACGCTACTCTAACGGCTCCTCCTGTATAGAGGGGGCACGGAATGGCGGCCTATGCAGACTGCAGGCTGGAGTTGCACTTCTGGTCACATGATCCTGTTATCCTTAACCCTTTACATGGATCCTTAAAGAGACAGAGAAGGACCGGCGACCGTTTAAAAAAAATAAATAATTATCATTAATTTCATTTTTAATGACCTAGTACGGAAAAGTCCGGTCGGCTAATTGAGCCGACCGGACAAGTATGGGCAAGTACGGCCCGGCTAGCAAAGTGTTAAGTGCCTGATTAATGCTCAGAAGAGTCAGAAGACTTTAAACTAGCAACATAAATCATTAAGTATTTTTGACAATGTTTACAAAGGTAATACAATTCCTAAAGGTAATAACATCAGGTCAAATAGCAACCAGAAGTAGGGTAAATAGCGACAGCCTAGTCTAGGCCATTAATTAGAATTGCAGTCTTTTAATTATTACCCTATTGACTTCAGATCCTGCAAAGAAAACGTACCTCCTGGTCCAAAAACAAAAAGTTTCTCCTTCTCCATCCCAAACAGGCATGTTACATAATTTCTTTTACATTACAATCCCTAATTTTGGTTTGTTTTGTTATCAGAAACCATGGTCAATGGAGACATATAACACCTAAATCTGCTCTTGGTATCACAAACTTCTTTTATGTGAGAAGGTTTAGTGGTCAGCTACAGTACAAACAGAACTGAACAAAAAGTTTTCAATATGGTCCTTTGAGCCGGAAAGACGGCTACCTATGTCTGACATGCTAGAGGAAGATCAAACAGATGGACAGCCTGGGGGAAATGGGGCAGCACAGCCCAAGGTCTCAACGCTATGGGTTTGAAGTGCCTCCCAAGTTTTCACAAAAATACATATTAGTCCAGGAAAACTAGCTCAGTTTGGAAGTAATTGTAACATAATTTATTTCTTCACAGAGCATTTCTATGACGTCTCCAGAACTCAATACTAGAATACCTAACAAAGCATAGTTGCGGAAATATGTTCAATTGGCATCAATCCAAGATGCCAATTGGGACTATTAACAGAAAAATGGCTTATCTTGGAATAAAGTACTACTACAATTACTAAGAAGTAATTGTAACAGGACTTTTTGAGAGATACTAACCGCGCCTACGTCTAACTTTGTGTTTCTTCACAGATCGATATTCCAAGATTAGCCACTTTAGGTTCACATCTTAGAGTGATGCCAATTGAACATATTTCCACAACTATAGGATTTCTTAGGACGTTTAGCGTGGTCTTCTGTAGACTTCATACAAACTAGACATTTATATGAATTTAAATAGCTAAAAATACAATCATATGATGAAATATGAATGGAGTGCAGCAGTGGCACACAGGAGATCCCTGGATTTTCTAAAGATAATCATGAAATAAGTTGCCAACCACCATGGTCTGGTATGACCCCCTGGGAGAGCTTCAGCTTCATTCCTTCCAATGATTGACCTTGATCCCAGTGATGCATCCTGCATATAGTTGCATATACTCAACATCAAGGTTTGTGGCAACTCAAGCTTTTTTTTTTTTTACTCCAGTTTTGACATTCAACCTTTTGAACATTTAAGCAAGGAAAGGCAAGACTTGATATGTCTTGTTTAAAAGTTTCTGAAAAATGGAAATTTGTGCCCCCAAGGTGAAAAGAGCAGGGAGAGTTGCCAGCTTGCTGTGTGCATTACATCTACAGCAGTGATATCCTCAACAATCAAAAGTAACCTGACCTGCCCTGCAAGCAAGCCTGCACTGGCCCTGTCCAGGCCCACTTAGGGCTGGCCAAACGGCCCCCTGTAGGCGGCCCACACTGGGCCCCAGAGGGTTTGAACATCGGCAAAGTGTTGGCCCCAAAGTGCTGGGCCTGCGTGGGCAGCCCTTACTTAGCCCTCACATTGTGAGGGCTAAGTAAGGGCTGCCCTCACAAGCCTACACTGGGCCGGCATAGGCCCACTTGGGGCCCTGAATAGGCAGCCCTCACTTGGCCCTCAGGAAGCCCTATTTACTGCCCTAACTAGGCCCTCTATATGCCCACAATGGTTTTGTAGTCTATTTCTTCTATTGCATCAATAATTATGTTTAAACCATTTCAACTATTGTAACTTAAATTCACTTTAGGAAAAAAAAAACTATTATTCTATTCATCTAAAATGTATAAAAAATAAATAACACCAGTCAAAGGGATTAAAATCAATGTATTTATTAAATGCAAAACAAATATAAAACAACACAACATATACATTCAGTAGAACAACATTGGGGTTTCCAATTTTCAATACTTTTACTTCACTATCTTAAAAGGCAGACATTATACTTTTATTCCACTACAATCATTTTAAAAATTGAGTTACTAGTTATTTTTTAGATTTTGATTATTATTAAAAACGTACATTGACCACCACAGCCCGGCTATATACATTCCGGCCATTTGAAAAAAAGAGCTCTACAAGCCTGTGATGTGACGCATAGTGAGCTAATAGATCTGCAATTTTCAAGATCTTACATTTGAAAACTTGTGAAATGGGACATCCGGCATAATGAGTACTTTCTAATTCTGGTACTTTAAGTAAATGTTGATACCAATACTTTTGTACTTTTACTTTGTTTGTTTTAGAGTATTCAGGGATTAGGATAACATTATTTACATTCATCATCTCTTAATTAAATCCCTTATAACTACTCCTTATACCCCGACCTCAGCACTACCATGCAACTGTGGGTAATAAAAAAAAAAGAAAAAGAGAAAATACAATGTCAGGAACTGAATAGCACAGTCTAACTATGCAGCTTATTGTCAAGTGTTGATCTGGGTGGGGTGGATTGTGATTAAGGTCAACCAATAAACTGGAACGAAGGACCCAGAATATTAAGATTGTGTGATTGATTTCAAACAACAACAAAAGCACACACATTTTTAACAAATCGTTTTTTTTTTAACAAACTATAAGCAACAACAAAACAACCAACCTCCAGTCAGCCGTCAACGGCGAGTCCCCTATACCACCAGCCCACCTTGTGACTTGAGCCATGAGTACATTTTCCAGGATGTTTCTTCTCGTACTGCTCACAACCATTACCCAGGCTTGTCCTTTCTCATGGCTGAATTCATCTGGAAATATATAAAACATAATTATTATATTATCTGCATTTGAATTATTATATTATCTGCATTTGTGTGTGTGTGTGTGTGTGTGTGTGTGTGTGTGTGTGTGTGTGTGTGTGTGTGTGTGTGTGTGTGTGTGTGTGTGTGTGTGTGTGTGTGTGTGTGTGTGTGTGTGTGTGTGAGAGTGTGAGACACACACATAGTGCTAACATGTTTATACTTCATTCCCATTGAAAAGCTTTGACAGAATCCACAGGTAGAATTAAACTTTGGTTGACCATGCCCTAAGGAACAAACTAATATCAATTTAATTCAAAAGCTCACCGTGCCTGGAGTGTCCTTGGAACTGTGACGCAGGAACTCTTCAACTATGGCTTGGATTGGCTTTGTCCCATTTTCTTGTATCCACTGTACCCTATAGATGGAGGTCTGCAAAATGTATCGGCCGAACTTAGTATGTTGTTTTTCAGCCACTCTGACATTTGCAGGACTTGCTCTGCAGTTACATCTGATTCTGTAATGAGCAGAGAAAAGAATACATTCTCACTTCTCACTAGATCATCCAAGTTTACAATGTAGAGTTCTTTGTTGCAAAGAGCATACAGTCATCCACTTCGAAATGCAAGTGAGTTGAATATACTACGTTGTATTGACACCTTGATCTTGCTGTACCTGGCAGGATGACTCGGGTCTCTTCCCTCTTGTGGTGAATTCAACTGCCTGTCCTAGCGCTGTCGGCACCTTTTCCAGACATTGTGAAGGTGCTCCTCCGGATACCCTGATGCTGGTTTATGACTCCTCCCCGGGGTGAACCATTCATCTTAAAGTAAAGGAAATAAGCCGAAAGGAACACACACACGTTAGGAAACAACAGGCAGCAACACCAAGTTGACAATGTGTGTTCATAATTTGCTTTGTGCATTTTATAGGATATAGTGTATAGTAGTTAGACAATCCACCCATGTTAAAACAAGGTGATATATACTGCAGTTAGCGGCATTAGTATATAATCTGGCTAAGTCAGGCTATATAGTAGTAGCTTTACTTACATAGCATGTGCCCTGGCAGTCCCTCAGGCATGGACATTGATCCACTATCGATAATGCCAGGGTTGCCTTCATAGCTGAAGTTGGACTTACTGTAGACAATAGATATATAAATGCTACTAAGCAACCTAAACTATTAATTGAATACAGTCCTTACTAAATATTTTATGTAAAAGCTTTTTGAAATGGATTGCTTGGATGGAACCCTACAGTATGTGGTTCACATAAGTGGAAATGTATCTACCACTAGTTAAAAAATTGCTTAATCTTGATTGATACTCACTTCTCTCCGAAGCGCTCCTCCATCAGGTGGGCATACAGTATGGACCATTGATATAGAGATTGATCAGGAGAGCTTCTTCTGAAGACCACAAAACAAACATTTCCGATCATCTATTTTGCTGAAGATCTAACAGATAGTTTTAATAAAAAAGAGAAGGCAAAATAAATTAAAACTACAGAACATTAATTTCAAAATGTAGACTAGACCACCCTCCCCTCCCTACAGTCAATGAAGCAAGGCTGCAAAGCTGCTCGCACAGACAAAGTGAACTTACAAATGTTGCTCCATCTTCCACCAAAGCTCTTTGCTAGTCTGTAGGCAATACTGGTTGTGGTTCTGGTGCTGATATGGGCTGCAGCAAAATAGTAGGCTCTGGTGTGGGGCTAGAATAATAGAAAAGTATAAAAGTATGAAAAGAAAATTATTAGCACCAGGGTCAGAGCTACATTGTTAAAATGATAATAAAAAGAATAAAAATAAAAAACATTTACACAAAACACTGCATACACTTACTATACAGTATAGTTCACCCTGTAATCCAGTGGTTCTCAATGTGTGGGTCAGGACCCTTCAGGGGATCTACAAGCTCACAACACCAGTTTGCGGTTGAACTTCTGAGCTTGTAGATCTGCCACTTTCAAAATAATTACCAATGGAACCGAATCAAACAGTCCATGTGCTTGTCAGGGTTTGGGGGTCCCCAATTCAAATATAATATTTTAGGGGGTCATCAATTCAAATGTGATTATTTTGTTGGGGTCCCCAGTTCAAAGTGGGGTCACAGTTGCCTGAAAAGGTTGAGAACCACTGCTGTGATCCATGTTTAAAATGCATGTCACATGGCTTAGACCAGAAGTTAACTACAGGCCCCAGCTTCCTGATAGATAATGAAATGTGCAATTCCCAGTTTTGATGAAAAAAAAATGAAAAATATCCTTTATCCCCAAATACCTTAACTAATAACACATTTTGTCTCTTTAGACCTACTCTGGTGTACCTCAAGCAGGTGTCGTTGAAATTTCAGCCGTGGCCCAAGGAGATATACAGTATGAGGGATGCCAAGCTTTCCCCATCCAGGAGAAAGAAGCACTCTGTGTCAATCCATTGCTCTGCAAAATATTGTTTTAACAGAGACACAAACTGTTTTTACAAGCTGTTTTTAAAGGCTGTCTGTTTCAAAGGGATAATGTGGTTATCTAATATGAGATAAATGCCAACAACAGTCATGTGTACTATTGTACATTCAGTAAAATGCATTCAGTAAAATGCCTATTACAGTACATACCATCAAAACACGTGACCCACTCAGTCAGATTCCATGTATGCTATATGGTTATCTTTGACAAACTCATCCAACTTTAGGAAAAGAAGTAAGGAACAGAAAAATATTTAGGGCAACATATGATGGTGTGTGAGTGTGCACAAATTGTCAGCCATTTCTCACTAGTTTTGACACAAACCAAACTATAGCTAGGTAACAAATAATTCACTTGTTGCCACACTGTTTTATAACTTGCTAATTTAGCTAGATATGTATTTGACACACCAAGGTTAAGCTTTATTTATGCTCCATTGCACAATGTATTTGGTACCCGAAAATAGCAGATCTACAAGCTCACAAAGTTTACAATAATAACTTGGTGTAACACTGGGTCAACAGCTGGCCAGCTATGGCCAAAGTTAGCAAGTTGAGTTAGCTAAGTTAGCGAATGCCAATATCCACCCTTTGTGGTTTGTGTGAACAATGCTAAGAGAAATGAAAGAACAGAAAATTATTTATCTTATTATCTTATTGGCTATTATCTTATATTAATGTCAAAAACAGGTCCTTACTGTACCATTTCACCATTAAATAGCAGCCATGTCCAAATGTCCAAATCACTGGTTCATCTCCTCATGTCATTAGCTGCTGTCCAGTGGTAGTGAATGAAAAGGCGGGAACAATAAATGAATACATAAAGAAAGGTGAAAAGAGCGGCAAATTTTGAGGGCTGCCCTCAGTACGCCCGTTTAGGCCCATAGCATAGTTCTACCTTTGGGCCCAATGCAGTTTTTGTGTGGGCAGCCCACATCATTTTCCGCTCTTTTCACACGTACGGGCTGCCCACAGTACGCCCATGGTTAGCCCATGATGAGTCAACAGCTGTGGGCCTAATTTGGGCAATCCCACTATGGGCCTGTGGAGGTTAAGTGCAGGCTGGCATCGCCCTCACTGCCCACACAAAGCCTGCAGAGGCCCAACCGGGGCTTGCTTGCAGGGTGCTCTCTAAGCACATTTCTGATTTGTGATAGCATGGTGTAATTATTGGTGTTGTTGTTTTTGTTATTATTATTAATTTATTGATGCCACATTTGACTATCATGACAAGCCCAGAATAGGGATACAAGGGGTTCAACTGGTTTTTGAATAAAAATGTTCTTGCTTTAAGATAACCTCGAGCTAGGAGCACTTTAACACAATGTCCAGCAGATGATGCTAAAACACCACACGCAGTCTCCATATTCTATTCACAGCATTATTTCAAACTGCAGAAAAGGTTATGTTATGCTGTGATATCAGAGATATGTTTGTGTTTGTCAAATAGTCACCAAACTATTCTGACACATCACTTAAAACCAAATTGGCCAAATTATCAAATATTATGTAAGAAAGTGTCTCATGTGTCTATTTATAACTACAGTACAACTTTGTGGGACATGACATATTTTACACAATACATAGGAGGGAAGGGGACTTCCGTCTTATTCTCAGCTAGTCCTTGGCCTAAAAAACATTGAAGACCCCTGATTTAAAGGAAGTGTGTGCCACACTGATATTTTGTTGTAGTTCTATGTCTAATGTTTTGGTCTTGTAGCGTTGTACTAGTTTCCCCTGGTGTTGTGCTTCTTATTTTATATTATATATAATAATATATATATATATAATATTTATTATTATTTTATATTTATTCATAGATCTAACCCTATCATCAAATGAATAATATTTACTGAAGTAATAAAATGAATTATCTTCTAGGTAGTATTATGAACTAACTTACTAGATAGTATTAATTATGAACTTGGAAGGCATGCTTGCCTCTACATTAGATGAGATGTCACCTGTGATGTTACAGTGCATGTGTCAAGGGAAACAACCATGTAAAAATGTGTACACACACGTCTACATGTACGTCTACACGTACGTCTACACAGACACGGACAAGCTGTGACATTTCTTATGGTAAACTGCAACCTTCGGTCACAATTAAGGACTGAAGGGCTGTCCATACTGTCTCCAATTAACCACAAACTTTTCGTCGGAAAGGTCCGACTTTCTGACGTGCATCTTTTCTAACTCAAATTTGGGGTAATGCTTTTCGGAAGTTGCGAGTGACGTCATTTTGTAGTTGAACCGGACCTTTCCGACGAAAGGTTTGGTGGTCGGGGACAGAATGGACAGCCCTAGAGTGTTGTTTTAGTCCAAAACACAGGCACACACATGTTTGTGGGTGTTGTGTTACGTGCGACGTGCACACTTGTGTGTACGTGTTAGCGTGGGTGTTAGTGGGTGTTGTGTGCTTACACAAGTGTGCGTACGTGTCTGAGGTTAATGGTTCCATTCCCCTGTAGACAGCGATTCAAAGGAAATGCACCGAGTGGACAAATAAGCAGAATTTAGCAAGAAAACCCCACAAGGTCAATGTGCGTGCGTGAGTACATATATGCGTGCGTGCTTGCGTGTGATTGATGAGGAAGGGTCTCAGGACTCAGGACTCCACAATTTCTCCCAGCCCACTTCAACCCTCTATTTATGAGTGGGTCTCAAACTGGGGTCCGTTGGACCCCACTGCACTGTAAACAAATGGAACCAAATGGACCCTCATTTGTACTCTTTTATCACATCGATTGCGGTCCCAGAGATATAATATTGTATCAAATGGAGGTCTGTGGTCTAATGCATATCAAACAGGTTATATCAAAGCAAAATAGCCTCTATAACATGTGCTATCACTCTGGGAATTTCTGTTTTTGAAACTGAAAAAGTCAAGCCCTCACCGGGATAACGTACTCTTGTACCCTACTGTCTGTTTTAAGTGTATAAAGGGGTTAAAGTCGTTAAACTGATATGATAGTGATGCCATATTAACTAATTTAGCTGGGGACCCCCCTCAAGTACCCTTGGGCTCCCCAGACCCCACTTTGAGTACCACAGCACCACAGCTCCTCTGGGAATCATAGTCTTTGTGGTCATTCACGCATGCATGGACTATTAATAAATGTGTGCATTTGTTGTGATAGGTGCAGTATTAATGGTTCTTCACAATGCAAAACAAACTAATCTGCGGAATGAGACACGATGATGCATTTACTGTAAAAGGTGCCAGAGGTGACGAGTGTGCGTGCGTGTGCGCTTGCATGCGTGTTTGTGCATGTGTTTGTGTGCGGCTGTGTGCGTGGGGCAGTGTGCGCCTGCATTCGGATGTGTTGATGTGTGAGTGTGTGTGTGTGTGTGTGTGTGTGTGTGTGTGTGTGTTTGTGCGTGCGGGTCACTGCTCTGCCCCCCCTACGTGGGCGGACCCCCTCCCCCCAGTGTTCCCACGCCTCAGGCGACACGGACGCTCACAGATGTTTGTTTGCGGACAGGAAGTGGGCGGGGCCTCCAGAGCTAGGCTGTCAGGCGGTAGCATGAGAGCTCTAACAGCTGAACCAAACTGTGTGTGTGTACAGTTCAACAGGGGGTCTGGGACGCCTATAGGGGGTCCTAAGAAATACTAAGGAGAGGGGGCGGGGGGATCTTTGTGTGATAGGAACTTATCACATGCTGATTTACATGCTTGCACATTAAACAAAAATACTCAGGACCAGCAGTGGACAATACAATAACTATCTGACCATAAATACAAAATAAGCATAACATCCTGTAGTGCAGTGAATTGAAACTGACCAGCAAATTAAAAACAGTAGCGTCCATCAAATTATCAAAACAAACAACTTGGCAGCGTGCCATACTATATTAACAGCACAGCAAGGAAGAACTGCGAAAGTGCATGCATTTATTGTGACTTAGAGTTCAGCAGTTTCCGGGTAGAAGCTGTGTTTGAGCCTTTCAGTTTTGGCTTTGATTGACCGCAGCCTCTTGCCCGTCGGGAGCGGGTCAAACAGTTTATGGGTCGGGTGCAGGCACGTGCACACGTAGAAATCAAAGGGGGCTTGAGCCCCTGCCCTTTTATTCCTCTGTAAAAGGTTCCCTCTCCAGACCATGAATTCAGTTTTTGACTATGGTGAAAGAAATGCAAGTGCCCCCTTTCCATGCTATACCCGAAGGCAAGGGAATTGCCTTGTCCAAACTCTCCTGAACTTGAAGCTGCATCTTACGTTGAAAGAATTACCCTCTCTCTGTAGAAATCCATGCCATTACGCCACATTTCCAGTATTGACTTGATTATGCTTAGTTCAGTTTGGTATCAAGTACCAAGAATAGCCGACCTCCAAGCTCACAACGCGTTGCAGCGTGACGTGTTGTGAGCTTGGAGTTCTGCCATTTTCGATATTTCCACCTAAATGCCCTTCTGGAAATGTCAGCCCCTGCCTATCTAACATTCTCTACACATCCCTGGTCGGGTGAGTGCTGGTCCTCCATAATGCGGGCCGCAGTGCTCCTATACAGCACCTGCTGATGTACTACAGCCCAAGACGGAAATATCAAGACACGCCATCTCCGGTTTACTTCTCGTATCCGCGTGACGTAGGTGGACACCTTTTTAGGAGGCAGGAAGCAGGTTGGATTATTCATTTCCAACAGGAGAGTGAACGTGAACACAGCTTCTGAACCTTTCACCAACTAAATATTGGACCCTATTGTGTATTGTCACAAGCCACACAATACTCCCACAATGTTCATACTATAATGGCTTTTTTTAGAGACACAAACAAGGAGAAAATCTACTTAATGATTGACCTTTCTCTGTGTTTATCGTGAAATTGTCCTCCGTCTTGCACTGGGATCAATTCACCTTTTATTTTCCGAGCCGCATATCCGGTATATTGGTAAAACGGACCTGGAAATAACATACTTGATACAGTCTTTTTTTCACTCTCGACCAAATCTCTTTTCCAAAAAATAGCCGATCTACAAGCAGCTTGTAGATCTGCTATTTTTTGGCAAATATTACACCCCAGGATTATGGATGTTGGGGATATTTTGGTTATCGCGATAATATCGTAAATCACAATTTTTTTGGGTCACAATAATCGTGACATAAAATGTTCATATCGTCCCATCCCTACTCAGGACACACCCATGAGGGGATCCAGTGGAGGCTGATGGAAGAAGACGAATTGCCATGGATTCTGACAGACTGTGGCTGATGAGTCAGAGAGTCCCTAGACCCAATTGCACAATTGGGTGAGAATTGCATGAGAATTGTTTGGTGTTAATCCGGGCAGCAGCAGCTTACTGGCAAGAGCTGGATGATGATGTTAAACGCAGAACTGAAGTCTAGAAACAGCAGCCTGACACATGAGTCCCGGCCCTCCAGATGGGCGAGAGCACGCAATGTGTATCTGTGGCGATCCTCTCACCGACTGTGTCTCTGTGTGCACTGTAGAGTTCTCAAATACTGTCCAAACCCGACCATATCCGAACCCGACCCGACATTTAGGGTAGGGTAGGGCCTAAAATGTATGCTTATTAGTCGGGCCGGGTAGGGCCTCGGTCTCAATGAAAAAATAAAATATATTTTTTTATTACCATTACTATGTGATAGAGTATTGAGAACCCAACCATACCCGAACCCGACCCGACATTTAGGGTAGGGTAGGGCATAAAATGTATGCTAACTAGTCGGGCCGGGTAGGGCCTCGGGCCGACCCAGTTAGGGCCCAGTTAGGGACCAGTTAGGGCCGGGCCTTAATTTTCAGGCCTGTTGAGAACTCTAGTCCACTGTCAAATCGTGAGAGCCAATCAGCGATGACACAGCGATGCCACACGGGATAACATGTCCTTAGGTCGAACTCCCTTCCACACGGACGTGTGTTTTGTGACACACGGACTCACGGACGGACATGAGTTGGACGATTTCATACAAATTGCGACTTGAAGGTCGCAAAAAAAAAGAAATTAAAGAAAAAAATCTACCCAGACCTCTGTAAGTTCATGAGCACAGTCCCTCAACACCTAGCCTCGGAAACCCAGACTTTTCCCAGGATGTTATCTGGGCCAGTTGCTTTCCCGGGGGTTAATGAGTTTGCAGACTCCTCCTCACAACCTCAGCAGACACCCTGGGAGACAGCTGACCCGGTGGTACAGTGAGCCTGTTGCTGTTCAATGGTGAAAAAAAGCACTCAAATGTTTTACTTAACTCATTCTGTGCCGATCCCGAACTAGTTCGGCTTTATTTCAATCCAATACAATTTTTTTTTTATTAATTCACTTACCCCGAGCTGCTTGTAGAGTCGTGGGTGGTCCTGGCTCGCTAGCCGCTAGCCAGTTAGCCATTCTACTCTGTCCGACGATATATTCCATTAAAAATGTTTTTTTTTGAGCTCCCCAATGTTCACCCAATGTTCGGCGCCGCTTCCGATGAGTACACGAGTGTGCCGATCCCGAAGTAGTCCGGCTTTTTTTAATTAAATGAATAAAATGATAAGAGGCCTTCTGAAGCCTGGCCTGATTTTTCTAGCTACTAGCCGAAAGCTAGCAACCTCCCGGCCGGCCGTTATTTGCGAACGAAATCGCCAATCTCCGCCTAATCCAATGAAAGACCACATCTTTGAAGGCTTATATCTCTGGATTGTGTCTTTAGGGAAGCGGCGCGAGGTTTATTTACGGCGAAATCGCCCAAAAATGATCTTTTAGATGACAAAATGGGAATAGCCATTCTGTTAGCATTATCATCCGGGACATTTCCATGACGTGCATGAACGTGAGCACGTGAGGTCCTGGAAGGTGAGGTCCTGGAAGCTAAAGCGCTCGCCTATGAGAGATACCCTGGCATTCCTTGGCCCCTAGAGGGCGCTGGCACAGAATGAGTTAAGTAAAAGTATCAATACAGCAATGTAGAAATACTCTGTTAGGGTGCCCTCACACCAAAATACCTATGAGAGTGGAATCCGCGTTCCGCCAATGCATTTCAATGAGAAGGGAGCGTTTTTTGCAGAAATCCTCTGCTGGCATGAAACCGCTTCACTCTCATTGAAATGCATTGGCGGAATGCGGATTCCACTCTCACAGGTACTTTGGTGTGAGGGCACCCTTAGGCTGCACCCACACCAACGTACCTATGAGAGTGGATTCCCCATTCTGCCAATGCATTCCAATGATAATGGAGCGTTTTCTTTTTTGTTTTTTTTGGCAGAAATCCTCTTCTGGCATGAAACCGCTCCATTCTCATTGAAATGCATTGGCTGAATGGTACTTTGGTGTGAGTGCAGCATTAGAAGTAAAAGTCCGGAATTAAAAATGTACTTGAGTAATAGTACAAAAGTATTGGTATCAAAACATACTTAACTCTTATACTGCTTTGAACGTTCCCGTTCGCCCCATTTTTGACGGCCCGATAATGCCAATTGTACGTTCTTTGGCTCGTTCTTTTGTACCTTGGTTTGATGTCTGTAACCTGTTGAGGTGTCGCGCGGGTGTCTACCGTTGAAACAGCTCCCATAAAAGTACTCTTAAAATCCAACTGGACGTTAACATCAATGGAGTCACAACACTGTTCCATGTGTTTTTCTCTGGATCTATTGCTCTGTAGCGACTCATCAGCCTTGAACAGCCTTGACAAGCAAGCGTCGAGCTGAGACCATTTTCACATTAATTCTTGCATGAGGCTGCCCCCTACTGCTGGTAGAGCCACGGCACACTCTTTAAGAGAACATTTCAAAAAAAAAAACAATACACCTTTGTCTATATCATCGCAAAGGTAAGGTGCTTTTGCTGGCACAAAACCCAATAATAAATAACAACATCTGGCAGAATAAGAGTTAAAGTAGAAAGTACTCGTTATGCAGAATGTCCTAATTGAAGTTTTCAAACTGATTGTCGTGTCTAGGTCAAGGTGTAAAGTAAGTACCCTAGTAGAATTTTTTACTTTGCTGGAGTATTTCTAATTTTCAGTACTTTTACTTCTACTCCATTACATCTCAGAGGCAAACATTGTTCTTTTACTCCACTACAGTAACGGTACTTTGTAGATTTTGATAATTATTACAACACCTACATTAACCACTTCAGCCATATACATTTCGGCCATTTTAAAAGAGCAGATCATTATACATTTTACACATTTGAAAAGTTGTCAAAGGGACATTCTACGTAATGAGTAGGCTACTTTCTAATGTTGGTACTTTAAGTCCACTTTGATACCAATACTTTTGTACTTTAACTCAAGTCAATTTTGAATTCCAGACACTTACTTCTAACAGAGGATTTCTACTTGGTAGCATACTTTTACCTAAGTAAAGAATTTGAGTACTTTTTCCACCACTGTATATCAGTCTTGTATCCCTAGTAGTCAGTCATTGTTGAGTCAGTCATTGTCTTGTGTCACATGTGCCTAGCTTGTCTGACACGTGCTTTATGTCTTTGTTCTCCCCTGTCACCTGTATTAAACTAAACAAAAGTCCTAGCTTCTGATCCTAGGCCCACCTGTCTGCATTTGGGCTCTGCAGCACAGCAGCATGTGACAGAGATATTGAATGGCGGAGTCTTATCTCTGCCTGCTTGGTCCCGGGGGAAGGCTTTTGAACGGGGAACATTGCGATCCTGTCATCTACGGGGCCGATCGAGGCCCCGGCCATGTCACTGCTTTCATGTGCTGTCAATGGCGTCTGATCCCAGAGGAACATTCGGGTGTGCATGCGCGCGTGTGTGCGTGTGTACATGTGTGTGTGCGTGTGAGCCCACAAGGGGACATTCAGGCTGAGGACACAGCAGAGCAGACAGCGATCAGAGTAACTTGTCAGCGAGCCAGACGCAGTCCCTGCATGTCATCACGGCCACGATGGACAGGAAAACACCCGGGAGTCGGGACGGACTGTTTGTTTGGAACAGACAGTTTTGTGATGATGTGGACCTAGCTGCCATTAAGGTTTGAGTTGTCTCGAAGCCCGGAACGGACTCTTTGGAATCATAGACTGTAAAACAATATGGACAATGGAATGGTGACGTTTTGCACTGGTTTCTACATCAGGCCCGTTTTGAAGCTACTGCAGATGATGGTTAAGTTTGTTGACTAAAACTATGTGACCTTTTTTCACTGATGAAAACTAACAAAAATGTTGACTAACATGTTAGGTAGGGACAAGTGGAGAAGAGATCCAGTAAAACTGGATGGGTCTCACAACATATAGATCATCTATTTTCAGCAGAGTTGGGAAAGTTCACTTTCTATATGAACTAGTTCAAAGTTCAGTTCATGAGTTTTAAAATGAACTAGTTCAGTTCACAATTCAGTTTTGAACTAAAGGTTCATGGTTCCAAAAATGTACTAGTTTAGTTCTTTCTTTCTTTTTCAATACATTATTTGTCAACATTATTGACACAATCCACATAGAACCAATAATTTCATCCAATTTAACATTGAGGTGCCCACAATGTTTAGGTGACCACTCTTCCTGCCCCACTTTCTAATGTGAAATGCCACGGATTCCATAATCCTTTCCCATGTTGCTTCTGCCTTGTCATAAAGCTGGTAAGCTTTTATTGTGAAGGCAAAAGATACTAAAGGTCCCACATCCTGCAAGTTTCTGCGTTGTGTAAATAGCTGATCTACAAGCTCACAACGTGTCTTGGATGCGATGCGTCATGAGCTTGCATCTTCTAACGGAAATACAGTAGGTTCAGTTTACGTTTGCCTAGAAGTGTTGGCATCAAAATATACTTAAAGAACCAAAAGTAAAAGTACTCAAATGTTTGAAAATTGCAGATCTACAAGCTCGCAATGTGTCGCATTGCGACACGCTGTGAGCCTGTAGATCAGCTATTTTCAAATAGCCTATATGCATAAAATAGGGTGGTTAATGTATGTTTTGTATATGAAAGTTTTCAAACCTGAACCTTTTATTGAGGTAAAAGTACAATATCTGCCAGTGAGCTGTAGTGGAATAAAAGTAAAAGTACTGAAAATTGGAAATACTCCAGTAAGGAAAAGAATTATAATAATAATAATAATCTAAATTGTATTTAACTCTTATTGTGCCTATCGATAGTTTGGACCTTATTAACACATTGCCTGCCCCACGTTTTTTATTAAACTCTTCCAAAACATGTCAGGGTTTTGGAGCATTTTGACTCATTTGTAATGTAATATTTTGAAAATTTGTTTCTATGTCTATGAACAAATTGAGTATACCGATGGAAAGATTAAAATCTATACTTTATAAAAAAAAATAAACAAGAGTTTTATGTTCCATGATGATTTTTCAATGAATTTATTAGCGACTACTGCGCCTGCCCCAAATGGCCTAATTTGTTTAAAAAGGCTAGAAAAAAGGCTTTTTATGAAATAACATGAATAAGTCTCTTATTGGGTTGATTTTGTTGTTTCAAGACAATAATTGGCACTGTGGCACTGTGTACTCAGTCTCAACACACACGCACACACTCACACACATGCATGCGCATGCACGCGCACGCGCGAACGTCGCGAAGCACAAGGACCACCCTGAGCTCCTCCTATGACATTTCAGGCACACACACAAACACACGCACACACACACACACACACACACTCCACATGCGCGCGCACATCCACAACCTGTGTTCAGTGGCGTCAGTTCAGAACAAGCTAAGGTATGGCAACATGACTGGTGTCTTGCACGCGTGCCCTCGTGCAGGCACGATGAAAAGTACATTTTTATGATTTCCCCTTGTAGCCAAGGTATGGCAGCTGCATACCCCTGCCATACCCAATTGACGCCCCTGCCTGTGTTATGTCACGTGATTTCTCAGCTAATGAAACACTGAGACATTTCAGCGAAAATGAAACTAATGACAGACACACACACACACACACACACACACACACAGATCAGATGTGTAACTTTCGATGCAGAGGAACATTTGCTGGATCAACGCACGCGCAACTTTTTTATTTACCCCTTTTTGAGAGATCTTCAGCGGGGTGCATTCTTTCTTGTCCAGACAGAGGCTAGATGACCATTACACAACACAGGGACAACACCGGTGTTTCGCGTTGGATCATTGAGTTTACTAACTGTACTCAGCCACATGGATTATAGCTTTACGAGCCACTACAGCAGATGACTGCACTTTGGGAGGAGGTTACAGTGTATAAGGTAGGGTTTTCATCGTGTCGTATCGTGTCGTGTGTGCAGGGGTGTCGCACCAAAATCTGGGCCCTGGCTACAAGGATTCACTGCGGGACCCCCATGATTGTTCTTCATAGGGGGGATTTAAAAAATAGCAGATGTACAAGCTCGCAGAGTGCCGCGCTGTGAGCTTGTAGATCTGCTATTTTTCAATAGCTAAAGTATAAAATAATTATGTCCCCTCCACCTTGGGCCCTAGTGTAGGGTTTCCACTCGCACTCCCCCCTTGTGACACCCCTGTGTGAGTGCGCGTCTGGTTAAGTTTTCTACACATTCACTCCTCCTCTCCCACTATAAATACAGAGTGTCTTCACCTAAATACACTCAAATCTAAACGAATTCTACTGTCATCTCTAGGCTATCAATCAACTATCTAAACTCTAACTCTAACTATAAATATCCTATATTCAAATCTCAACCGAGCCTCCCAACCGATCTTTTTTTTTCTTCTTTTTTCTCCTCAGCTGGCTAGCTGGCTAGCCTGGCTTGTCGCGTTTCAAAAAGCTGCAGACTTTTCTCCCTCTCTCTCTGTTGTATTTGGATTGCCTGATAACATGTATTTCAATGCAGTTTTTTGACCTTTTTTCTTCATTCACGTGAATGACCTGGTTCCCTTTGATGTTGCCCTACTGTATTAAGTCACAGGCAGCACGAGAGCACCATCAATTGTAAAACAATGAAAAGACTATAGAACGTTTATAAACGGGCTGGGCGGTAAATAGCTGGGCAAAATAGAACGTTTATAAACGGGCTGGGCGGCAGATGAGTTAACGTTCAGGGTGCCAATCCCGAACTAGTTCTAGTCATCTGTTTACACGGCCCGCGAGAGCGTCGCGCCGCCGATATTTGCCATCCACTCCAATGCAATCCAGGATCTTTAGAGCTCATTTTCTCTGTTCCATGCATATCCATGAGGTGTGCAAGGTTTAATCACGGCTAAATCGCCGAAAATAGGGCTTCTAAAATGCTTGGTAGCCAATAGCTAACTTCAAGCTAACTTCATTCTGTTCCTGTTCATGCACATGCACAAAGGAAAGTGTTCAGGCGCGTCATGGCTGCGCACGGCTTGTGCATATACAGCGTATGTCTATGGTGGATTCTATGGCCATTGGGCGCCCTCTAGTGGTGATTCTGAGCACTGAAATGGTTAAGTACAGTACTTGAGTAAAATGTCCATAGTTACTTTACACCAGGGGTCTTCAACAGGGGGTCTGGGACCCCTAGGGGGTCCTCAGAGTTACTACAGGGGGTCCTCCAAAATCTTTGTGTGATAGAAACCTTTTTTCCCCTACTTTTTTATATTAACCACTTGAACCCTAGCGTCCATATTCTGAGAACTTTAGCCAAAAATAGCTCATCTACAAGCTCACAACGCCTCGCAGTAGATCGGCATTTTTTGGCAAAGATGTTTGGTGTAGAGGGGAAAAAGAGCAGACTAAGTACAGAGTGAAAGGTCAAGTTTATTAAGTATTGACGTTTCAAGTGGTTAAATATCTGAAAACACAAATCGACATGAATCCAAAATACACTGACGATTGTGCTGTCAAACGATGAAACTATATAGAATCTACACAGTAAAATTCG
>NC_137820.1:34846682-34849954 GCF_963921795.1 Nannobrachium achirus | reverse complement strand
GCTGTGTATGAACAGGTTGTGGGGGTCCCTGCTTCATCTCTCTCTCAATGTAGGGGTCCTCGGCCTGAAAACGTTGGTTTACACCATTGTGTAAACCAGACCCTCTGTCAGCAGCAGCCTCATTCTTGCTGATCTGGAGCAAATCACAGCTGCACCAAATCATCACCGCCAGGCAGAAAAACCTCCTATGTCCACCTTTGAACTTTTTGTGTTTTAAATAACTGCCCTACTCGATCATTACCACAGTGATACACACACAAAGCATCAAAAGCCGATCTACGAGCTCGAAGTGTGTTCTTTGTGCTTGTAGATCTGCTACTTTTTGCTATTTTTTAAGTTGAATCCTGAAAAAGTAACCGTTTTTGAACATAATGAGGTTTCCTCCTGGCAGAGACGATGGGGAGGTTACCTGCTGCAGGCAGGAGATAAAACAGTGTGTGTGTGTGTGTGTGTGTGTGTGTGTGTGTGTGTGTGTGTGTGCGTGTGCGTGTGTGTGTGTGTGTGTGCGTGTGCGTGTGCATGTGTGCGCATGTGCGGGTAAGTGCGTGTGCGTGTGTGCATGTGTTTACATGACAGGTGCAGGTGTGTTAGATCATGAATAAAACATTGAGAAAGTGTATGTGAGTTCATCACACGCGCGCACGCACACACACACACACACACACACACACACACACACACACACACACACACACACACACACACACACACACACACACACTTAATGCACAATCACATATACGCACAGAAAGGGGAGAAACATTGTAGCAGATATGAGTTTGGGCACAACATAAAAAGCTAGATGTGAACTAAAAGAACTACAAGACAAAATAAAAACAATAAAAAACTAAGAAGGCCTGTGGGGTTGATGGCATTCTTATTGAAATTATAAAATTCACTGACCTCAAATTTCAACTGGACATATTAAAACTCCCCTAACAGCACAGCGACCTAGTAGCTCCCTCTGTAAAAATGTAGGCGCTATGTTGCGTCGGGAGCGTTTGCTCATTGGGAAGATGCATTTGCGACGTTGCTTGCCAATTTAGCTCCTTGTTCGTGCAGCGACGTCACAAATGCATCTTCCCAATGACCAAACACTCCCGACGCTACATAGCGCCTACATTGTTACAGAGGGAGAGAAGGCATCTGCGCTATGTCGCTGTGCTGTCTGGGTCCTTAATATCGTGCTCAGCTCTGGGATTTTCCCCAACTCATGGAACCAAGGGCTGATAACGCCACTCCATAAGAGTGGTGACAAATATGACCCAAATAACTACCGTGGGATCTGTGTAAACAGCAACCTCGGAAAAATTCTCTGCATGATCATCAATCACAGAATTCTACATTTCCTCACAGAAAGCAACGTCCTGAGCAAATGACAAATTGGCTTCCTACCAAACTGTTGTACAACAGACCACATTTACACCCTCAACACCCTTATCGACAACCAAATAAACAAAAACAAGAGAAAACTATTCTCCTGCTTTGTTGACTTCAAAACAGCATTCAATTCAATCTGGCACGAAGGTCTTATGTACAAACTGTTGGAAAGCGGCATCGGGGGAAAAACCTATGACATCATAAAATCAATGGACACAAACAACAAATGCGCAGTTAAAATAGGAGAAAAACGCACAGACTTCTTCCCCCAAAGCCGGGGAGTTAGACAGGGATGCAATCTGAGTCCAACCCTCTTTAATATATATATATATATATATATATATATATATATATATATATATATATATATATATATATTTTTTTTTTTTTTTTTTTTTTTTTTTTTTTAATGAATTGGCAAAAACATGAGAACAGTCCTCTGTAAAAGACCTGAGAGACAAGGCAAGAAGGGCTTTCTATGCCATCAAAAGGAACATCAAAATAGACATCCCAATAAAAGCCTGGCTAAAAATACTGGACTCTGTGATAGAACCAATTTCCCTCCATGGTTGCGAGATCTGGGGACCATCCACAAACCAAGACCTTGAAAAATGGGACAAACACCAAATAGAGACCCTGCACACAGAATTCTGCAAATCAATTCTCAGAATCCAGCGGAAGACACCAAATAATGCATGCAGGGCAGAATTAGGACGATACCCTCTGATAATCAAAATAAAAAAGAGAGCATTCAAATTTTATAACCACTTAAAAGAAAGTGACCCAGATGCACTTCATAACAAGGCACTCACACTGATATTTTTAGAGTGTGGGAAAATGGAAACAAAGACAATAAAAGTGCAAACATGACAACACGAGAGAAGAGACCTCCTTATCGGAGCTACATAGCTACCATTTCTGAACTTTTGTTGTTTTTTGGAACGCAGCCAGGCATGTAGCCATGCACCATTCCACCTGACTCAGGTGGAGACCTGAGAGGAAGGGGGGACCAAATACGAATCATCCTCTCTCAGTCATGGCTTCTTCTTCGTTCATGTATTTCCAGCTCGATGTTGTGCAGCCATGCCGTCGTCTCAGGGGGGACTGCCCATAAGTCCTACATCTCATTAGTCCTACTTCTAATTAGTCCTAATTTGGTTAGGGTTAGGTTTTAGGGTTACGTTTAGGCATAGTTTTACTGAGGTTAGGGTTAGGTTTAGGTTTAGGCATAGTATTTTCACCAGGTTAACATTCACCAGATTCGGACTAATGGGATGTAGGAACAATGAAATGTCGGACCAATGCCATGGCACCGTCTCAGGTCCCACATCAAAGATTCCGGCCTCTGATACCACAGCCTTCACGTGGCCTCCCCTGAGAGTTGCCAGAAATGGCAGACCAGCTTGCGAAGCAGATGTCATCAAAAGTGGTGTAAAGTAACAAAGTGCATTTACCGTAATTGCTGGACTATAAGCCGCACCTGAATATAAGCTGCATTCAATTTAGAACAAAAAACAAATGTTTACCTATATAATCCGCACCTGACTATAAGCCGCAGGTGTCCTTCCTGCTTCCCGCTAGAGCGCCTCTGGTGGCCGTTAGCTGTTAAAATCTCTATATAAGCCGCACCATTGTATAAGCCGCAGGGTTCAAAACATGGGAAAAAAAGCTGCAGCTTATAGTCCGGCAATTACGGTACTCAAGTACTGTACTCAAGTACAATTTACTTGAGTATTTCCAGTTTGCAGGAATTTTACTTCTACTCCAGCACATCTGAGAGGCAAGTATTGTACTTTTACTGCACTACAATTATTTGACAACTTTAGTTACTAGCTACTTAGACTTTTGTGGAAATACATACAGCCCTGTACATACAGTACATGACACATGTG
>NC_137820.1:34839182-34844182 GCF_963921795.1 Nannobrachium achirus | reverse complement strand
CTACAGAGCCTATTAAACCTAGTCTAGAAGATATGGACTTGAGGAACCTATAGGTCTACTCAAGAAGATACGGACCTGCAGAGTCTATAGGTCTATTCCAGAGGACATCAGGGCAGGATGGTGTATGTCTGTGGATTGGTCTATTCAAGAAGATATGGAACTGCAGAGCCTATTAGATCTAGTCTAGAAGATATGGACTTGACGAAGACATAGGTCTATTCCAGAAGATATGGACTTGAGGAAATCTGCAGAGTCTATAGGTCTATTCCAGAGGACATCAGGACAGGATGGTGTGTGTCTGTGGACCATCTGGCTTTACTGCTTCACAGTGAGTGTAGCTGTCATGACAGCATCTATACACTAGTGCAGTGGTTCTCAAAGTGGATTTCAGGGACTCTCTAGGTTCCTTTATCGGGGTCTAAATTGACCCTTACAAGTTCTCAAACTTTTTTCATGTCAAGAACCCCCACAATGAATATGAATTTTGCGGACCTCCATCTGAAAATACAAGTTTTAATTATTTTGAAAATAGCTAGATAGATGCTTTATTTGTCCTTGCGGAAAAAATCATTTTGTACCAAGCGGCATCTGGATGCAAACAAACACATACTGTAAATACACCAGTAAGACGCCCTAAGGGCGAAAAGCAAGGTCACGCTAAGGGTGGTATTGGCCAGCTCCATATATGAAGATCTATGTGATGATCCAGTCGTGGCTATGCAGGGTTTGATGAGGTCAGTGTTGTGATCTTCATACCGGTATATGGAGATCCAGGTGATGATAGTCAGCTCCACATATGGAGATCCATGTGTTGTACCAACTTTCTGTCTTGGCCATATATGGAGCGTGACATGAGGCGTGACTGATGCACAAATGACTGATGCACAGGAGATGCAGGTTTTCATAGTAAATACAACTAGAATGATGCAATTGGAAAATGCAATTGTGGTTGCCGACATGACTATATTCTGCAGCAAGCTAACTGTCATGTGAAGCCAGACCAATTGATTCCCACTCCCTTTGATTCCCTATTGATTCCCACTCCCATTGATTCCCTATTGATTCCCTATCCCATTGATTCCCTAATGATTCTCATTCCCATTGATTCCATTAATTTCCAATGGCAGCGGAAAAGTTTATATAGTGCCGGAAAAGTTTATCTAGTGAAGTTTTTCTAGTGAAAATAAAGTTTTCCCAGAACTACAGTATTGTTAGTGTGGTTGCCCGATCACACAATACATTGACAAAACGACACAACTTCTCTCTTACAGAAGGGTAAATAGAACAGTCATAGTAGATTATTCATAGCAGACGATCAGAGATCAGATTTCATTAGCCCATCTGCGATTGAAATTATTTAATATAATATAATTTAATTATAAGGGTTCAATTGGTTAGACTGATTTTGATGCATGACTCATTTTTCAGGGGAGCCCCTGGAACCCTCCCTCAAGAACTCCTGGGGGTCCTCGGACCCCACTTTGAGAACCACTGGTCTACGATTAATATGTTTGGATTCACAGTGCAGCCTCTGAAGCGCCGCAAATAGCCGATCTATAAAATATCTGCTATTTGTGGTGCGCGAGGCCATCGATGTCCCACGGGGGCAGGAATAAATAAGTGATTAATGAGAGACGGACCATCGAAATATCAATGGAGAGACTTAGAGAGCATCAATGCCCATTAGCAGTGATGAGTGAAGCAGTGAAGAACTCGCATGTTTTACTTTACTTAAGAAAAATAATTAATACTTAAGAAACATATTCTGCTACAAGTAAAAGTCTGGTATTCAAAATGTACTTGAGTAAAAGTACAAAAGTGTTGACATCAAAATTAAAGTACCGAATAAGTAAAAGTACTCATTATGCAGAATGTGGTAATGATACTTAAATAAAAGTATCAATACCACAGTGCAAAGATATTCTGATACAAGTAAAAATCTGGTAATCAAAATGTTATTTAGTGAAAGTACAAAAGTATTGGCATCGAAATGCATTTAAAGTACCGAATAAGTGCTTAATGTATGTTTAATCTACCAAGTAACTAGTAGCGAAAGTGTTCAAATAATACACTATTTGCCTCTGAGACATAGTGGTGTAGAAGCAAAAGTATTGATTGGAAATACTACAGTAAAGTAAAAATAAAGAATACATAACTATTGTACTTAAAATTGTACTTGAGTACATGTACTTAGTTACTTTCCACCACTTTTAAATGAGTAATGAGAGACAGTTAAGTGAACTTACATCAAAATATCAATGAAGTGCCTTAGAGAGAGAGAGCATGATGCCTATTAACGAGGAAATTCAATTAAACTCTGTTTACCAGAAGGCTCTCTGGAGCATAAACATCATTGTGCTTTAAAGGCCTAGTATATATAACTATGTATAACAAAACAATAGCTATAGCTCCAACATCTGGCTTTGTCCGGTCAAAAAACAATTGGAAAAACATGTTAAAGCGCAGCCTACATCTGGACTAGATATGGCCTTCATCTTGGCACAGACGGCTCAAGTTTGTTGTGTAAAATGTCTGGGGCTAAAGTAAACTGACCGCTCACTTCACACTAGGACAGAATTTTGGTCAGAATTTATTGAGGATTGCCCCTTGAGATGCAGCATCTCATTTTAGAGGAGGTCCTAAACACATAACATTTCATACAGTACAAACGCATGACTAAACACACAAGTAACAGTATACAGTACAAAAACACATGACTAAGACATTACATACAATGCAAACACACAACACGTACAGTACTGTTAGCTTGCTCACCATCTCCCACCCATACCCCAACCCCCAACTCATTTAAGCAAAAAAAGAATGGTGAATGCAATACTTTGGCTTGAGTCAAAACATTTAAATAGAGTAAGTACAAATAAATACAATCAATATTAGAAGCATGAACAGGTTGTTTCAAGATGTGAGTACAAGGAAGTCCTGAGGCGGCCAAAAGATGTAATAGATCTGAGTGAAAGAGGGAGATTGTTCCAGTCAGATGGAGCTTTGTAGTGGAATGCCCTGCGTCCAGATTCAGTAGTTATTTATGGGGGACAGTGAAATAAGGATGTTGTGAGTTCCTAAGTGGTGATGTGTATGGTTCCAGGGATTGTTTCAAATAATATGGACAGTTGAAGTGAACACATTAAAAAAGGAATACAGTAGGTACCATTGAAGTTGCCTTCTTGCCTTAGGCTGCAGCCAATTGAGTGAACTATACAGAGAACAGTGGTGTGTTCTGTACGGACATCTTAGTACTGATTGATTGTAAACCAACATCAGTTGCATTTATGCATAAATCATGAGCGATATATCGACTCAACTATCAATAGCTCTGGTATTAATGTTTGACAAATAAAGTATTTTGAATCTCTTCAGCTGCTCAGTAAACTACTTAAAGGTCCATGAAACACAAAATCACTTTTTCTATAAATATATATTATATCAATGAGTCACTTGTGATAGGGAGCAGTGATATGGTTCAATTTGCCCATAGGCTTGGGGATTCAGAGCTTTCTGCTGTCTCTGTAGCTATTTCTGTGTACTTCCAGTTTCTAGGTCCAAAAGAAATCTTTCGCGCCACTCATTAAATATTAGCTATCAATGTTCTGTGGTGTAACGTGACGTAGGCATATCTAATTAATATTAACGTTTGTTTTACAGAGTCGTATCAAGGGGGGGCGTGGTTTCACTGTATGCGTGTTTGCCAGAGAGAAGAGCAGGCTCTCTCAAGGGACAGTTACACTGTGTGGTGCCTGTGTTATTTTCTGTGTAGTGTAGCCTGTGTGTGTGTGTGTGTGTGTGTGTTTGCGTGCGTGTCGTGACAGTGCACGCACACACACAACGTCCACACACGGAAAACAGCAGATCTACAAGCTCACAACGCGTCGCGAAAGCGACGCGCTGTGAGCTTGTATATCGGCTATGTATGTAGCCTAGCTAATAGCCGTAGAGCCGAAACCAACGTGTTTACATGGTTGAGAAGCTATTGCTGCTACGGCTGTTAGCTAGGCTACATAGCTACATAGCTAATATACAAGCTCACAACGAGCTTGTAGATCTGCTAGTTTTCGTGTGTGGACGATGTGTGTGTGCGCGCACTGTCACGACACACACGCACGCACGCACGCACGCACGCACACACACACACACACACACACACACACACACACACACACACACAGTCACTCACACACACACACTACACAGCAAATAGCTATAGTGATAGCCTAGTAGCGTCCATTCTTCACTGGTTCCGTGGTCCATAGCTGGATAAAAGCTCAGACAGCTTGTTTGTAAAATACCTGCACATTTAAATTAGTTATGTAACCTGGAGTTGCAGAATCTTTATACTTTTTACACCTCCAATGGCTGGTTTTAAAAAATGTTTCCGAAATGGAACAGCAACTGCCCAGTGCCCACTGCTGACAGCTTCGCTCTGTCTCTCTCTGATTCGGATAGAAGACGCATTACTCCGCCCCTCGCCCCCACAACGGCAGATAACCACGCCTACATTTTAGAAATCTTTTCATATCTCAAGTCTGATAAAACAAATAAAGAGGCGGGGTTTCTGACCCCTTTAAAGAGCCCATTCTTAACCTTGTCTTCTTATAATTGCTCCTCACTAATGCTCATTTTAAGATGGCACAATTACTGTCTACTCACTCTGTGTCTCAGAGGATGGCTGTGGACAGTTCAGAAACCCGCCTACTAAAGTAGGTTTGGTCGTTTCAAATAAGATTTTTGGGAGGTCTGGGACTTTAACAAGATCAGCGCCGGTCGACTTTTAGGTCGACAATGTCACTATGGACTTCCCTGCCAAGCGACTTTAATCGACTTTTATATAAAAGCATTGTTTAAGCTTTTATTTGGGTTAATAGACGGAGCGAAATGGTTAGCTTACCTTTGGCTAGTATCAACACGTAAACCGTGAAAAAAAAGGATACGATTATGACGTCACCTTTAAACCAGCCCTTCCTGTTTACATCAGCCTCTGCTAG
>NC_137820.1:34666682-34834182 GCF_963921795.1 Nannobrachium achirus | reverse complement strand
AGCCGGTCGTCACATGTGCACTTCGTTCTCATTCAGAGCGTGAACGATAATCCCTTCCCCTTTCGTTCTCAGTCAGTCAGTCAAGCAGACACCCACTTCTCCTCTGCCTGTTTCGGTCAGAGGACAGACTCTGCCTGTCGAGTGATACTTACACAGCAAGCACTGTCAGGACCTGGACCAATCAGTGAGGTCTTGATTGGGGCCAGATCAAGTCAAACCATGACTAGTCAGATCTGGCCTAGAATATCACCTGATTTCATCCAACATAAATCCTGCCCACGAAAACTGTATTAATCAGAGAGGGTCCGATCGAGGCCAGATAAATATCATAACTAGTCAGATATGTCCCAGAATATAACGTTACATGCACATATTTCAACTAACATTACAAACAATATAACAATAATGCTATAATCCATATGACGTCCTTGTAATGACGTCAAGATCATCCCCGGCCATATGGGCTGTGATCTTGCCTAGTTCTGAACGTCACCGGAGTCACCGGAGGACGTTATCATAATGCCATCATGACGTCATTTGGCTTGCATGGTAGTGATTCATTGTCAAATGTTCTGATCATGTATTGTAGACTATACTTTACTTACTTAAAGGGGTAAACCACCCATTTTCAATATTCAGCCGATTTCCGTGTTATCCTCCCTTGGGATGGGTCTGTTATCACCCCTGTCATGCCTTGGCCAAGGCTCAGTAGTCGGACTACCGGAGTCGGACTACCGGACAATCCGTTATCGCCCATAGACTTGTCATTGCAATGCGCATGCGCCAACGCACGTTCACAGGAACAATGTACTGGTCGCTCCCTCAGTGAGAATCGAACCCGGGTCGTCGGATTACCAGTCCCCGTCGCTACCGACTGAGCTAACCAGGCAGCTGGCGGACTTTGTTTTTTATGCTTGGTTTTACACATGACTTGGTAACGGAACGCGACGCGGCGGTGAAAAATACTCTGCCTAACCCTAAACCTAACCCTAACCCTAACTCTAACCCTAATCCTAACCCTAACCTTAACCTCAGTAAAACTATGGCTAAACGTGATGCTAAATAAAAATGTCGGAGCTGCGCATCCATCTCAGTAGCGTCCTCAGTAAGAACGCATGGCTAGAATTCCCAACCCTGTAGTCTCGAATCCCAGACAAGACCAAGGCTGATATTAAGGCTGATATTGGGACTACCCAGCTCCTGGTAGTTGGTAGTCTACTGAGCCTTCTAAGGTATGACAATATTGATAACAGTCCCATCCCAAGGATATGATAACGCATGTATCAGGTGCAATATTGAACATAATATTGAAAACGGGTGGTTTTGAAAATGTCATTAGGAGTTGTGTGGAAATTAAAAATAAAAATAAATCACACCCAATGTGAAGTGAGCGGTGGTCGTGCTTGCATAACACCTAGACTAGGATTTGAGTCTAGGATGTACAGGCTATGCTACACACACACGTTTTGCTATGGCAAAACGCTGAGGGAAAAGGCTACAGACACACACACAGGCACTCTATGGAGCGGTTTGCCACCGCTCTAAAGTTACCCCCCTTCTGTGTTGCCTAGAACTGGAGGATTGATTTGGGGGTTGTAAATCACACCGGTGTGATGTGACGTCATCAGCTCTTTAAGTGTTTCTGGTAATATGATTTTCCACTCATTTTCTAGGTCTGTGGCAAAAATGTAATCTTTACTAAAGTGGGGGGGGGGGGGGGGACACTTCTTTGGCTCTTTTTTTGTCCTACGTGGTCACCGCCGTTCGATCCCTGAGTTGGGGGTGTTGAACCCCTAAAATGCTCCCAATGAGCAGGGTGCTGCCATAACAGTAGGATATGGGAAGCTGATAGATTATATACTGCCTAAAGAGGTGGTAAAAGTACTCACATGTTTTACCTAAGTAAAAGTATCAATACTGCAATGTAAAAATGTACCATTTACCATTTAAAAATACTCTGTTAGGGAACGGTCACACCGCACTTTTATTCTACCTATGAGGGATTGGAATCAACATGTACTTAAAGTACCAAAAGTAGAACGTATTCTTAGTGCCCATTTCAAGTTTTCAAATGTGGCGCTGATTTTCCAGCTATAGAATCTGTCATAAATGACTCTAATAACAAATACAGACAAAAGCTGCACGCCATGAAACTAAAGAAGTACAAAAAAGTTGCTGAAGACTACCTAAGGAATGAAGTGTACGAGTGGGAAATCAAGACGCCGTCTGCACAACCCGAATCCACCTCTACTCTACAGAATAGCGGAGAGCCGAGATCCAACGCCAGCGCGCCCCGTGCGCCCCGCTATGTGGCCACACAACACCACCGACCTATTGAGGAATCCTCGCTGGACAGCGACTTCACCGGTGACAGCGATAGTGGTCTTCCACCCCTCCCACGAGCCCAGCATCGACCCACCCAACCTCGCCAGCCTTTTTTAGATCAACGCAAGAACCAATATCAGCGCAAAAAAGGTGCCGGCGGGGCAGAAGGGCAAAGAAACGAACGTCCCTGGACACGGAGCTACACAAGAAAACGGTAATCAACATATCATCGAAAGAACTATCTAATGACCAACTCTCTGTGCTTTCCAAGGGACTCTCATTTGTGCCTATTAATAGTGAGTCCGTGAATTCTTTTGGTTTAAAGGTAGACCTGTTTAAGTGCTTTAGACAAATTAAACTCAAACACTTTTTCTCTAAGACTCCAGGTTTACCCCCTGCAGCCTCAGCTGCAGGTGCCCCTATTCGCAAGTTTAAACCAAAAAGTAAATTCTCTCCTAATGTATCCAATTCTTCCATTAATACCTTTTGTAGAATTGTTGAACAGGAGGTGTTAAAGATGAATGAACAGCCTGTTCGGGTCTCTCAGAACTTGTCACAGGGGGAAAAGAATGCCCTTTCTGAACTTATGGGTGATAAAGACCTTGTATTTAAACCGGCTGACAAGGGTGGGGCACTGGTTATCCAGGATGCCCACAAATATCGGTTAGAAATACTTTCACAATTAGGAAATGAAAAGTTTTATAAAACATTAAAAAGTGACCCCACTGTTTCATTTCAAAAGGAGATCCGCATCTTTTTGGAGAATGCTAAAATTAATGGGCATATTTCCAAGGACGAATATGATTTTCTTTATTGTCAGCATCCTATCAAACCTGTCTTGTATACGCTGCCCAAAATTCATAAATCAATGATTGATCCTCCTGGTCGCCCTATTGTGGCCCAAAATGATTCCCTTTTGTCTCCTCTGTCCGAATATGTTGATTTTTTCATTAAGCCCTTCGTCCAGACATTACCTTCGTTTATTAAAGACTCCACAGATTTAATAAATAAAATCTCCCTCATTTCTGACCTGCCTGAGGACGTGGTATTACTAACTCTTGATGTTACTAGTCTGTACACTAATATCCCACATGATGGGGGACTAGTAGCACTGCAGTCCTTTTTAGGCAGTCGTGATTGTGATGCAACGCCACCCAATCAATTTATTGTCGATCTTGCTGCATATGTCCTGAAATATAATTATTTCAGTTTTGATAATGACTTCTACTTACAAGTCTCTGGCACAAGCATGGGTTCAATTTTTGCGCCTAACTATGCTAATTTGTTTATGGGCTTTTTTGAAAAGAACTGTGTGTTTAACCCTTCTATTAACATGTACCAATCAAAGATTTTGAAGTGGTTTCGCTACATTGACGATATATTTTGCATTTTTAAGGGCAGTGTTAATGAATTAGAGTCATTTGTATCTGCTCTTAATGAGTGGGACCTAAACTTAAAATTTACTTTGGAGTTTAGTCTTGAAAGGGTTCATTTTTTGGACATGTGGATTATTAACAGTAACGGCTGTCTTACCACTACTCTGTATCAAAAAGAAACTGACAGAAACACTTTATTATTGGCTACCAGTCTTCACCCACCGTCTTTGAAAAGGTCCCTACCAATAAGTCAATTCTATAGGCTTAGAAGAGTCTGTTCCTCCACAAATGAATATATTAATAAAGCTTCAGAGATGAAATCTAAATTTACCCAAAGAGGTTATGATTCAGAATGTGTTGAGCAAGCCTTCACATTGGCCTTAAACAAACCCCGTTCTGAACTTTTACAAAAAAGCAACAAAAAAGAGAAGAAATTTTCTGTTACATGCGTCACCACATATTCTGCCAATTCTTCTAAGATCCAATCTACTTTTAAGAAACATTGGCACATTCTTAAGTCTGACCCTGAACTAGCGCCACTTTTTAAATACCCTCCCCTCTTTTCCTTTAAAAGAGGTAAAAACTTGAGGGACCATTTGGTTCACGCTGATTTTCAATCCTGCAGCTCTGCTGCACAGGGACAGACCCTTTTAGCTCCCCTTCCTAAAGGAAACTATCCTTGTGGACGTTGCGCGCAATGCAACAACACAACGAAAACTACATTCTTCAATCATCCGCACACTGGTGTCAAGTTCAAGATCAGAGGGACTATCACCTGTGCGTCTACTAACGTTGTGTACCTCATACGTTGTCCCTGTGGACTTGCCTATGTAGGTAAAACGTCTAGGCATCTCAAACAGAGAATGAGCGAGCATAAAAGCTCTATAAGAAGGAACGATCGGGAATATCCCGTCGCAGTCCACTTCAATGATATGAAACACGATATATCAAGTTTTCGTTTCATAGGCATTGAACATGTTTCCCTTCCCAAGAGAGGTGGACATCTTGATAGTTTACTTAAACAGCGCGAAGCCTATTGGATCCACACACTAAACACTCTAGCACCCAGGGGACTAAATGATGAACTGGTACTTAATGTGATGCTTTAATTCTAATTGTTGCTTTTTCTTTTATTTTTTGATTCAGGCACTAGGATATTCAGCTGCCTGATCCTGACTGTTTTTAGACTTTTTATGCCTGACAAATGTAATAAAGATTTCTCTGCTGTATTTTATTTTTATTTTTATGTGTAGCCTATATATATTTAGGCCTTTTTCTGATCGAATTGATGTTTTTTCTTATACTATATTGACATAGTTGACACACATTGTGATCCACTGTTTTGTATAAGTTGTATTATGAATTTGAGATGTGTATTAACTACTGCTCTATATACTGACGGTGATGACAAGATCACTTTAACTTAATGATCGCCACCTGTTGAGGCTCATCTCTGTAATGAGGGAGACTGTGATTGGTTGTATAGATCTCTGTGTGTGTATTTAGCTGTCCTGCTACAATGTGTGAGCAGATATGCCTGAAGAAGGTCGTTGACCGAAACGTTGCATTATCATTAAATAAAAAGGAGTGTTTTGGCTAAGTGTAAGATGGTGTGCGGGTCATATGTGCTACTGGTGCATGATTGAAAGTTTTCAAATGTAAAACTCTACTTTGAAAATAGAGATTGCGTTAAGACACGTTGTGAGCTTGTATTTTCAAATGGCCGGAATGTATTAGGGCTGAAGTGGTTCATGTTTTGTAATGATAATCAAAATCTACAAAGTAACTAGTGACTCATTTTTTTTGTTAATTATAGTGGAGTAAAAGTATAATATTTTATCAAAATTGTACTTAGAATAAGTACAGTACTTGACTACATGTACTTAGTTACTTTCCACTACAGCCTAAAATGCTGCTTTCGGTATTGTCTCTATGGCATTCTGATACCACACAATTTATCACATGATGATATGTCATTAACAGTAATATTTAGAATGCTTCAGTTGATGTTACAGAACCGTTTTACTGTACTGTTAATAGGCTACTAACTTGTATAGCTAAACTTGAACAATTATTCATGGCATTTATTAATGTATTCCTAGATCAGCGTTTCTCGAAACTTTTTAATTAGAAATAGAAATAGACCGTTCTGCTCGGCTTCCCCGAATTTCTGGATGTCAATGTTGTGTGACCCAGAGACAGGGGAGAGGGGGATGAGGTCACCAGATGGGGGGGCAGTCTTCATCATGCACTGAAATATCCTCACAGTGTTCAATGAAGGCTGACGGGTAACCAAAATGGAACCAGATTGGTCCTGTAAGGCTCACAGGAATTTACTGTGGAACTTCCCACAGGCTAAAAGGTGCTGTTTTGGTTAAAACAAACATGTTTGTTCGGTAACAGGGCTAAATAGCTCTGTCTTGTGATAGTAATCATTGCTATAGAGCGTCTGTTCAGTAACAGAGTTAAGTAGCTATTAGTATTTTTTTTCCCCCACAATTTTGTAACCCATTTTTCACCCAGTGACAATTGCCTAAAGTGTAATCCTGGGCGCTACTCTCCCTCTGCCAACCTGGGGAGAGCCCAGAAACTGAGCTCATGCTTCTTTCAATGCATGAGTCGTGAGCAGGCCGCTTCTTATCACCTGACAGTGGGAGGGTGACGTAGCGTGTGGAAGGGACACGTTATTCCAACCAGTTCCTTTTCTCCTCCATTAGGCGCCCTGGTTGACCAGGGGGAGGCAGTATAGAGACCAGGATTACTGCATGTTTTTTGTGAGGGTATCTATACCCTAGGAGTATAGGTAACATGCAAACTCCACACGGAAAGGCCCTTTCGCAAACCCCACCTAGGGTAAGGGCACCGATGACACGGAGGAGAGAACGCTCCCCCCAGCGGTAATCGAACCTGGGAAATTGTTTTTATGCTATATTAAGAAATGTATCTGGGGAGCCTCCTCAAAGACCCCTGGTGGCCAATCTCTATTCACCACCTCTATTCTGTGTGTCCCTCTACTACTGTCCCCAGGAGAATGCACATCCTTCCCCAGCTGGAAGCAGAAGCCACCATGAATAACCTCACCGTCACCGACAACACCGAGCCCATCAGCCGAACTGTGACACCGGCTGCACCCGGATACCCGTACCCGTACCCTATCAGCTTCCAGGTACTACCAGTACTTAACTCTTATACTGCCAGATTATTTATTTATTTATTGGGTCTGGTGCCATCAAAAAGCAGCTTACCTTTGCAACGTTATAGTAGATTGATAGACTTTTTTTTTTTTTTTTTGCCTTTCATGCCTGCCTGGTCTGCACTTTCACAGACCAGGCAGCAGAGGGCGGCGTAATGCCATTAATGTGAATTTGGCCGTTCCGTCTTGCCATAGATTGGGAACACACATTGGCCACAAAGCCCCAGGGCAAGAGAAAATCAACACGGAAGAGAATTGGTCTCCGTTGATGTTAACGCATAATGGATTTTTAAGACCATCACTGCTCGCCATGTGATTACAGTACACGGCGGCGCGACCCCTCGTCAGCTTAAAGGTCCATGAAACACAAAATCACTTTTTCTATAAATATATATTATATCAATGAGTCACTTGTGATAGGGAGCAGTGATATGGTTCAATTTGCCCATAGGCTTGGGGATTCAGAGCTTTCTGCTGTCTCTGTAGCTATTTCTGTGTACTTCCACTTTCTAGGTTGAAAAGAAATCTTTGGCGCCACTCATTAAATATTAGCTATCACTGTTCTATTGTGTAATGTGACGTAGGCATATCTAATTAATATTAACGTTTGTTTTACAGAGTCTTATCAAGGGGGGGGCGTGGTTTCACTGTATGCTTGTTTCAGCCAGAGAGAAGAGCAGGCTCTGTCAACAGACAGTTACACTGTGTGGTGCCTGTGTTATTTTCTGTGTAGTGTAGCCTGTAGTGATGCGCGGGTCAGGTTTTTTTCATAACCCGCACGACCCACAGCCCGCACGAAACGTAACCCGCCCGCGCCCGCCCCGCAGAACAATATACAAATCAACGAATCCGCCCGCCCCGCAACCCGCATTTAAAAAAAAGATGGTATATCATCTCCAGAATAGCTCATCTGTATACGGCTCTTCTAAGTACCCAACGTCGCTTTACAGAAAGGTTTACAGTAGCACAATATTGTCATGGGCTAAATAAACAAACGTGTTGTTCAAATTGGGGTTTAGCCTAAAAGACATTCATTCAAAGACGTTCATTCTCTCTGGGGCATCGTCGGGGAAGAATGGCGTTTCAGGTTTTATGTCAATCATATTTATACAGCGCAGACAGCAAAAGACGGACAATATTACATTCTGTTGGTTATTGATTCACCAGATTGGAGAGATGGGATCATGGGAGCGACTCGAGGTGGGCGCATGGTGATTTTCCAATGGCCTTAAAGTCCGAGTGACTTAAAGTCCGAAAGGCTGTTCAATTTAGTAGCCTATATGAGAGCGGAGACACACAGGAGGAGGAGAGAAAGAGGAGGAGAGGCGGCTGACTTTGGATGCGCAGCATGTGATGTTTAAGATGTTAAACTTGGTCTCACACATCACACATAGGCCTATGAGTGATTATTTTGTTTGATTTGAAAGCATGATGGATAATAAAGACCTGGATGTTACCTCTTATTGTGTGATCCAGGATGGATGCAGTCAATTTGAAGAAATAATAATCCAGCATGGACAATAAGAAAGCACTGGCCTACGTTTTCATTCACTTCTTGGCTGAAAATCTATTCTATATAGCCTATATGTCATTTTATAACCTAGTTTAAACTAAGGGAGGCGGGAGCTGCTCGACTCTTTTCAGACGAGCGCTGACACAATTGAGTGCGAGAGCTTAATTGAAATGACCTACATAATATATGCGCAGTGAACTGGAATTATATAATTAATTATTTGGGAGCAGGTGTGTAAAGATTCTAATCTATAAACATCTCAAATAGCTTTTATACTTTTTTTAATTCTCGAGGCGAGCGTGGTTGGTTCATTCAGTCAAAAAATCCGTCTCACTTGCGAAAGTTGTGTTTCAAATCGTATCCGTTGACTGGCTGGTTATAGTCTATAACTTACCCGACACAAAGTATTTAGCTATAAACGGACTTGTGTGGATGACAGAGACACATACGGTAAGTGAAATCCTGCTGAATTGTTTGTGCATTCTTCTGCTGTGCTCACGTTGTGTCAAATGTTGGCAAAATGCGGTTCGCGGGCCCAACAGGAGCGGAATTGGGACGGTCCTCGCACCAAGGAGCGGAGGAGAAACCTCGCTCCTCTCTGGCGCATTTTAAAACATGCTCGCTCGCTCATGCTCGTATTCAAACATTATATTCTTATTCTTATAGGACTACTCTTATTAAGAATAAAAGGCAAATAAGAACAGGTGATTATTCTTATTTATTTTTTGCACATGAGAGTGGTGATAACCCGCCCGCCCGCCGCCCGCCAATATTGAGTCTCAAACCTTGACCCACCCACCCGCACGCGGGCGGGTTGGCGGGCGGGTGGGGGCACCGGGTCGGCCCGCGCATCACTAGTAGCCTGTGTGTGTGTGTGTGTGTGTGTGTGTGTGTGTGTGTGTGTGTGTTGTGTGCGTGCGTGCACGTGACAGTGCACGCACACACACAACGTCCACACACGAAAAATAGCAGATCTACAAGCTCACAACACGTCGCGAAAGCCAAGCGACGCGTTGTGAGCTTGTATATCGGCTATGTATGTAGCCTAGCTAATAGCCGTAGAGCCGAAACCAACGTGTTTACATGAGAAGCTGCTGCTGCAACGGCTGTTAGCTAGGCTAGATAGCTACATAGCAGATATACAAGCTCACAAACGCCTTGTGAGCTTGTAGATCTGCTAGTTTTCGTGTGTGTGGACGTTGTGTGTGCGCGCGCACTGTCACGAGACACACACACACACACACACACACACACACACACACACACACACACACACACACACACACACACACACACACACACTACACTACACAGCAAATAGATATAGCGCTAGCCTAGCATCCATTCTTCACTGGTTCCGTGGTCCAGAGCTGGAGAAAGTGTGTCCATGGATAAAAGCTCTGACAGCTTGTTTGTAAAATACCTGCACATTTTAATTGGTTACAGAACATGGAGTTGCCGAATCTTTATACTTTTTACACCTCCAATGGCTGGTTTTAAAAAATGTTTCCGAAATGGAAAAGCAACAAGTGCCCACTGCTGACAGCTTCGGTCTGTCTCTCTTTGATAGAAGACGCATTACTCCGCCCCCTCCCCCCACAACGGCAGATAACCACGCCTACATTTTAGAAATCTTTTCATGTTCTGAAATCCCATAAAACAAATGAGAGGCGGGGTTTCTTATCCCTTTAAGGACATCAACAAGGTAAACGAACGAACGGCCGTATTGGCGCGGCTCACTCTCTAGAATTGGGGCGAACAGGAACGTCCAAAGCAGTATAAGAGTTAATTTGTCAATGAAAAGGTGGGGGATCCTGGGTTTCACGTGCACTCGCACGCACGTGCACACAATCTATCAATTTGGAATGAGCAATCTGAATAACTGGCATATAACATAACAAAGATTCTATGACACCATGTATGTGTGTGTATATGGACGGGTTTCTGGTCCACGTTAAGCCCGGATCAGAGTCTACGGTGGAGAGCTATCCACCGCAAATTTGAGGTGGAAAGCTTTCCACCTCAAGTCAGAAAATAAGTGCAGGCCATCATAGTACGCCACGGTGGAGTCCTATTCACTGTGACTGTCTAGATTGACCAATCAGTAAACGGGGTGTAGAGCCTGTCTGTCTGATAGTAAAAACAGAGAGATGTGTTGGGACGCGGTGGAGAGCTTTCCACCGCGAGGAATGATGTAACGTTGTAGTTTCATGACTCAAAAAGACTCGAAAAGACTACACCGCGGTGGATAGCCTTCCACTGTGGACCCGACTATGATCTGGGCTTTACACTGATAAGAACTAGATGCGTGCGCAGGTTGGTACCAAAATTAGCCAATGAAACCAGCGCTCCCCAAAACAACAGGTTTGGGGATTGGTGGAATTGATTACATGATACAGTCACCTGTGCATGTAGTCTCAATGTTTGTAAACAGGAAACCCGTCCATAGCATGTCTTTGTGTCACTGTCAACAATAAAGCACCACAGAACAATTACAAGAAACTGAACAAACACATGAAACTATAAGTAAAGAAAAATGCTACAGCCAAAAAGGTCTCTATTTGGAAGGATGAAAACATAGATGACCATATAGTGTGTGCCAGCGGCTACGTCATTGTAGTCCTTAGCGGCCATTTCTTGGGTCAAAACACAGGTGTTTCAATTGTTTGATTGCATAGAACTAATGTTATAGTCTAATCAGAACACCTGTGTAAGGCTGTGTTTACCCAAGAAATGGCCGCTCTTAGAACTACATTTGGCCCACCCTATATAAACAGCACTACTGCACAGTGGAATAGAATAATTATCTTATCTGTTTCAACATCAGAGGTGGTGTATCAAAATAGTAAAGTGAAAATGTATTTGTAAGAACACTGCAGTGCACACACAGCCAAAGTGCCAAACTCACTGTTGCTAACAGAAATATCAGTGTACAGCAGTAATATCACTAATATGTCCAGTCCAACCAAAGCAGATTCAGATTCAGTCTGATTAATTGTCCTGTTTAAGGATGTATTTCCTTTTCTTGTTCATGTGTGTTTTGTCCATGACTAACTGAATCCTCTTCATATGCTTGCAAATTCAGACACATTGCAGTCAGTTCTTCTCATGTATTAAAGACAAGTCATCACAAAGGTCTCTCCTCCTGTCTCACAGTCTCTCTCACTGGCTCTCCTGTCCTCCAGTCCTTATTTAATGTAGTTTCCCTTCAATGGAGGGGACATAGAATTAGGACTGGAAGTTTTAAAGCAAGCCTAAACTGAGCGATGCGTTCTCTCATTTCGCACGAACTCACTCGCGCGCGCACGCACGCACACACACACACACACACACACACACACACACACACACAGACAGCGCTGTCCCTGAGCAAGCAATGTCACGACTCAGGCTAATCATGCCCACAGCGATGGGGACATCACACTCATTCACACACAGCACAAATCGCTCCAAATCAATAACACTGCACAAGATAATAGCAAACAACGTGTTCTTACCTTTCTTTCAGTTGAAAACCGCCCAAACATCATAGAGCCCACAGCCTGCTTATTTTATCCCTGCTTCAGTTTACTCCTGTGGCTTTGAGCGTTTCCATGTCCTTTTGAAAAACTTTTTGTTTGTCTCTTTGACACTTTAGCAGCCGGCTAACACTAGCTTGCATGTGTTGTTAACTTGTTGCTGGGTAAACTCCATGTGTTGTGCAGCATGGGGACACAGTGGACCAAAACAAATAGTCGCATCCAGCCAGGGCTGGATTAACCATTGGGCCGTTGCCAGGGGCCCTTGGCTCTCAGGGGCCCTTGGGGGAACTGGGCCGCGTGGTCATTGACAATTTACTATAATTAAATGTATAAGTTAATCAAATATCAAATGTGTGCGCCCCTCCTCTGTTGTCTACAGGTGCTTTCATGGCCCACTGATGATCATCATGGATTTTAAGCCATGATCAAAACCAGGGGGTTAGGTGGGGTTATAATGGGGGTGGGGGGGGCCTAAAAAATTTGCGTCCAGGGGCCCTCGCGTGGGTTAATCCGTCCATGGTCGCGTCATCACGTGATCGGCGCCTGTCAAACCTCTCTTTTGTTGTAATGATTAAAACGCATACAAATATTAAAAGATAAGCTAACAAGGGTCACATCAGAACAAAATAAAACAGAGAGAACAGAGATTAAAAAACTGTTTATTTATGGATTTTTATTGACAGGGGAGGTCCCGGATCCTTGATTCCAAATCAAATAGGTACCTGGATCCAATGAAATAGGTGCAGGTCCGTAAAAGCGAGGTACCGGAACATGTTCCGGCATGTTCCGGCACACATTAAGCGCTGGGTACTACCCATACCCATACCGTACCATCCTTCCAGGTAGGCTACTACCTGTACCCGTACCCTATTAGTTTCCAGGTACTACCCATACCCATACCCTACCAGCTTCCAGGTACTACCCGTACCCATACCCTATCAGCTTCCAGGTACTACCCGTACCCATACCCTATCAGCTTCCAGGTAGCCTACTACCCATAGGCCTACCCTACCAGCTTCCAGGTAGTACTCCCATACCCTATCAGCTTCCAGGTCCCTACCTAAATCTCCAGCAGTTCATTTTTGATTGATTGATTGATTGAAGACTTTATTAGAAGTTTGCATAGGAAAAGGTACAGTTTCATGACGGTACAGTTCACTGGTACAAGGTCTACTAAAAGGAGATCCATGAAAAGACTAAGCTTATTTCCACAGGAAACCGTATCTCATATAACATTGAATGACAGACAAATAGAACACAGTACTATGCAGTAGATATGTAAAGAAAGTAAAATGAAAGAACAAAAAAGGAAAACAGTAAGTCTAAACAAACAGAAAGTATATACAAAGAAGGGGCAGGGGAGGGTAGGGCTGGTCTAGGTTTTTTTTTAACCAGTTGCGAACGGCTGCTGCCTGTAAGTGGTTTTTCAGGGCAATTTTAAAGGATGCTAGTGATCCACACTCCTTTATGTCCTTCGGTAAGGCTTTCCACATTTTGGTGGTATAGCAGAAGAACGAGTTTGACCCTTTGTTGGTTTTGACTCTGGGTTGAAAGTGATCTGTGGCTCTGCCTCTGGTGTTGTAATTATGGACATCCTTAACGTTTATAAAGTACTAGACCTTACCCGTTCGAATATATGTGCTGCAAAATATGTGCAGAGTGTGGGTTATGGGGAAAGTAACTGTAACTGCATGGTGCGTGCGTGAGAATATGTGGGAGCATCATAATGTAAGGAGCAGCCCATGGAGGAGTGTATATTTAGGATTGATACAAATAATTTAACAGCAAAATTAGGTGAATAGAAGTATGAGGATGTATTTGCTCCACATAATTTTTCTATACCCGTTGGAAGATAGAAGAAACAGTGCTATAAATTATAATGATTATATTGTAACTTTTAGCAGATTGAGTGAGGCAGTTCGCCTCCTACGGGAGACGAACCCCAGCCCCCCACTCAGCAGACAAGGAAGCAACCCGCAACACCAAGAAGACAAGCCCACTTGGCATGGCGAGTTATGGCCCGATCTCTTGCAGGGTTGTTACACTACCCCCTCCTCACAGAAGCGCGCCCTCACGCTTCACTGCCCACGGCCGTTCCTTCACCCGGCGGCCGCAAATCACCGGTTCCGCGGAGCGGCGACCCGCGAAAACGCGATCGAGGGGAAGCCAGGGTAGTTGGCCCCCCGCCCTGGAGTCACCTCAAGCCGCGGCACATCCACTTCTTCATCTCTTGCAGGGTCGTTACAATATCGTCACTGTCGGGCAGAAACCTTGTATCTCCAAGTTTCAAATAACAAACGCTTTTGGACATACAAGGTTTCCACCCGGCAACAACGAAACGAACATGTTCCTCAAGTAAGAGATGGTTCTATAAATTATAATTTTTACAATAAGCAGGTAATACACATCAATATGATAAGCACAAGATAATGTCAGTACATTAACAACAATATAACAATATAACACATGCATAGGAATATATATCTAGAAAAAACAATAACATAGGTAGACAACGCACCTAATTAGTAAAAAACTTCTAAAACCTAAAAATAAATGCTATCTAGCTTCATGTATGGTCATTGATGGTCATAGAGGAAAGGGGGAGTGTTACATTAGTGCTATGGGTTTAGGTGGAATCTGAAGAGGTGAGTCTTCAGTCCACGGCGGAAGCTAGGGAGTGAGTCTGTAGTTCTAACCGGACAACGACGATATGCATTTCTCCCATCCAGGTATCAGTGGCGGGGTTCCTCATGCTGGAGATGGTGCTTGGTCTGAGCTCCAACCTGACAGTGTTGGCTCTCTACTGCATGAAGTCAAACCTCATCAGCTCCGTCAGCAACATCGTCACCATGAACCTGCATGTCCTGGACGTGATGGTGTGCACCTGCTGCATCCCCCTCACCATCACCGTAGTCCTGCTCTCCAGAAAGGTTGTTATTATTATTTGCAAGCGTAGGTCGCAGTTTACTATCAGAACCGTCACATCTTGACCGTCCGTATATACGTCCGCATGTTTGGGCTCTCACAGCATATCTCCATATAGACATGGATGGGTACCAGGAGTCTCCAATAATATATGGGTAACTGGTCCGATATACATCACTGGCCAGATGGCCAAGACATGGCGCGACCTCGCCCTAAAGTCTTACTAGTATTAGTATTATTATTAGTGTATAGTACTTGTCAGCACTGCGAGGCGTTGTGTGCTTGTAGATCTTATATTTTTACTATTTTAATTAAGATTTCCGCCCGACAACGATGATAAATAAAAAAAAAGAGTGAACTCTTCTGCCCCCTGCAGGGTGACACGGCGCTGATCTGCTGCTTCCACGAGGCCTGCGTGTCCTTCACCAGCGTGGCCACCGCGGCCAACGTGCTGGCCATCACCTTGGACCGCTACGACATCTCCGTCAAGCCCGCCAACCGGGTGCTGACCATGGGCCGTGCCCTGAGCCTGCTGGCCGCCATCTGGGTGCTCAGTCTGGTCAGCTTCTTGGTGCCCTTCATGGAGGTGAGGCCATGTAACTAACCATGGGCAGAAACCTCATCTCCATATTATGACCTTTTTTTTGTTATTGTAAATTAACGCCCTATTTCAGTAAAGTTTTACGCTCTCAAGAGTTACAGCTCTACAAGGGTCCATTTTGTTACCAACTCTCAATCACTTAGCTGGGGACCACCTGGAGCCCCCTCAAGGACCACTGGTGGTCCCCGGACCACTGCAACCACTGCCCTATTTGATAAGACTACAGGGTCACACAAAAGTATCAAAAGTAGCAGATCCACACGCTCGAAGCGTGGCGTGAAGTGTCAGGTTTTGAGCTTGCAGACCTGTTCCTTTTTTTCTTTTCTTTTTTCGAATCCTACATTTTTTTTTGACATAATGAGGTTTCCACCCGACAGAGACGATTATTATTATTATTATTATTTTTACCTTTATTTACCCAGGGGAGATTGGCTTCAGTACCAGTGTTCTATTAGTATTTATTGCACAGAAGAAAAAAAAGAAGAAAAAAAGGGGTGCTTTACCACTGTGCCATCCCAGTGGTAAAGTCCATTCCCACCACCGTGGCCGTCGTGGGTTCAAATCCATGAGTACGAGTGCCTGTACATATTGCTGTACAGGCTGTATGTACACTGACTGGCACTCTTTACATTCAAAATAGAAAGCACTGGCAGGCTTACAAACCTTGTTTGTTTGTTTGCAATAAACTATTATAATGTACTGCATATTGTTCCATCCCTGTTCACAAATGATTTATGAGGCGATATAAATAATTGTTTATTGTCAAGATGTCAGGTCAAGTTATTCCACTTTTCTCTTTTCTTTTTTTTTTTTACTTTTAAGCACAGTTTGATCAGAATGATAATATTGTCAACCACTTAAACCCTATATGTTTGAGCGGAGTCCCTCGGGGCTCTATACTGATGTTGTTTCTGTTTTCTGTTATTGTGGGGAAAACTTTTGCAGAAAATAGCAGATTGGTCTGCTTATTTTCCTGCAAAAAGCTTTCCCCAAAATACGGGTGCTGGGGTTTTAAGAGGTTAATCGTGATAATTTTTTCCATGACAATTTTATAATCGAGACATCAAAACGTCCACGTCGTCCCTTCCCTTATAGGTGGGCTTCTCCGCCCAAGGGGGCAGGGCCGAGCTCAACCAGACGGCGGCGGATGCAGCGACGGCGCTCCACCCCAGCAGCCACTACCACACCGAGCCAAGCCTCTACTACCACCTGCTGGCCCAGATCCCCATCTTCATCTTCACCGTTGTAGTCATGCTCGTCACCTACTCCAAGATCATGCAGGTACACTTTAATTGTCTCCACCAGCCGAAGGCTGAGGGAGAGTATGTTTTCCCCTCCGTCCGTCCGTCCGTCCGTGCGTCCGTGCGTCCGTGCGTGCGTCCGTGCGTCCTCGCAGTTTGTGAACAGCTAATCTCAGTCACCGTTGGCCCGATCGCTGCCAAACTGAGCACACACACTCCCTGGATGCCAATCTAGAACCTCTGCCCCACATTTTTCAAATCAGCCTCATGGTGGCGCTATAACAGGCCGATTTGTGTGGCCTGGTTGTTACCAGCTAATCTCCGGCGCCGTTGGCCCGATCGCTGCCAAACTGAGTACACACACTCCCTGGATGCTAATTCAGAACCTCTGCCCCACATTTTTTAAATCAGCCTCATGGTGGCGCTATAACAGGCCGATTTGTGTGGCCTGGTGGAGACCTGTGCTCGGAAGAGCACTGCTTCTAGTTCTCTCTCTTTTCTTTTCCTACTTTTTTTGTCTTACTAATTATTTTATGTATGTTATGTATTAAAAATCTATATTTTTGCAACTTAGAAATTGTATTAGTGTGGTTCCTATAATAGGCAACACATTGTTACTAAACTCGCCTCCTTCCCTTGCAGGCCCTCAACATCCGCATCGGCGCGCGATTCCACCACCACGCCTCACAGAAGAAGAAGAAGGCGGAAGAGCGGCGAAAAAGACGTCCGTCCATGACTGCCATGACCGCCTCACAGCACGAGGACGACACTCACGCCGACGGCGGGGACTCCCAGAACGCCAACGACGGTAAGGGCGCCGACGGTGGGGGGAGTCGGCACCCCACGCTGGGCATGCGCGCGTCCGTATCCGTCATCATCGCGCTGCGCCGCGCCGTCAAGCGGCACCGCGAGCGGCGGGAGCGGCAGAGGAGGGTGTTCCGGATGTCGCTGCTGATCGTGTCGACCTTCCTGCTGTGCTGGTCGCCCCTGACGGTGCTCAACGCCGTCATCCTGGCCGGCGCGGGGCCCAGCGACGTCACCGCCCGGCTGCGGCTGGCCTTCCTGGTCATGGCGTACGGCACAACCGTCTTCCACCCGCTGCTCTACGCCTTCACCCGGCAGAAGTTCCAGAAGGTTTGCGACCTTCGTGTCTAACCTCAGACTGTAATCCAGACTGATTCGCTTCATTCAGCTGACTTAACTCTTACAGTGCCAATCCCGAACTAGTTCGGCTTTATTTGTCCTTATCAGAGTGCCGATCCCGAACTAGTTCGTCATCTGTTTACACGGCCCGCGAGAGCGTATACCAGCACTTGACTATGTAGCATTCTATGGCCATTGGGCGCCCTCTAGTGGTGAAAAGGTGGCATTGAAAGAGTAAAAAAAAAAAAAAAAAAAAAAAAAAAAGATTCTCAGCCTGGACAGCTTCCTATATGAAAGGGACAGTCTCCGGAGACTTCCAATATACAATTCGAGACACTTCCCTTCTTGCTGTGATTCGTTGAGCACTATCCAATCAGCAATGACGCAAAATGGAAGACAGCCAGACTGAGAAGCCAAGTGAAAAGAAAAAAGTCTGCTGAACGGAGCGAATCAGTCTGGATTCCAGGGCAAAATCTCATGCACATACCTGCTACTCTATGCACCTTATGTCTAAATTGATGCAAACACTTTCTACTTTATGCACCTCATGTTGCACCTTACCTGCTAATTTTGCCTTGCTGTCTGCTGTCCCTCACCCCCCCCCCCCCCTTAACTGTGACTTGTGCAGGTTCTGAAGAGCAAGATGAAGAAGAGGGTGGTGTCCATCACAGAGGCGGAGCCTCTGCCCGCCAACGCCGTCATCCGCAACTCGTGGATCGACCCCAAGAGGAACAAGAAGGTGACGTTCGAGGACAACGAGGCCAGGCAGAAATGTCTCTCCTCCGAGGACGCAGAGTGAAGGAGGCCTCGAGGAGTGGCATCCCGTGGAAAGGCCCTTTGTTGAGCTGCAGTTCTACAGGAGTAGTCGCGTTTGGAGCGCTCCTCTTCTCCAGTGCCACACTTTGCATCGGAACTTTGCAAAAGTGCGACAAAACACACGGTCGGCGGCCAACGGCGCGCGAGAAAACCATGGCTCCCAGACCAGCTCACACCCGACAATGGGCTAAAATTCCATGGATGACAGACCCAGCTAGAGGAACCCGGGACGCTTGAGTTGTCAGTCAAATGCAGAGAGTGTCCTGTAGGAGGACGACAGCTGCTTTGTTGGACGCTCACAGCACGGCAAGATGAAGGCCCTGGAAGGCGTCCGCGCGAGAACGCTTTGAATGTGCACTTGGTGTCACATGGGCGGACCGCTTCATGGAGTTCTGCGGGGTCACAGAACATGGAGAGAGAAGGATGAGGCTGGCGTGGGCACTTGTGTCAGGCACCCAGAACTGATAAGCAAACTGACGCTGTGGGTGGGAGCCAGCCAAGGGGCAAAGCCAGGAGTGGAAAGACACACCTATACTGTACGTGGATACAAACACGGAGTCCGATTTGTATGGGTCACGACTCAAGTAAAAATCCCATTTTCCCAACAGCTAAAAAAATATGTATCTTTCAAAAGATTTTTTTTATAAACTTAAAACAATGATGTTACACATTTAAAACAAACAAACAAATCGAATAATTTCCATAAATAAATACAAATATATAATTAAGAATACGTGAAATTAGCCGATCTAGAGGCTCTCAAGTTGAAAGCTTGTAGATCTGCTATTTTCACAAACGTCTAATGTATCTTTTGAGTCTCGTTTAGGAACCACTGTGCTAGAGGATGTGGAGGGCAGCGATTCAGCGAGTCTCGAGTTGGTGTCGGCTATTTTGCATTCTGGCAGCACATCGATCGCAGGTTGGACTTTGCAAGCTTGACGGTGTGCGAGGCCCTCGTGGTTGAGCTGGACAGACCCTGGCCCTCGGCTGTCAGGGGTTTGTCTGCCCTGTGATGCTGACATTCCGTGCCCTGGTCTAGGCGTTTTTGCCTGCCAGCTCAACGTTTGTGAGGTGACATTATTGTGACACAAGACAGTATTGTACCACAGTGGAGGACCACGAATAAGCCTTAGCCTATTTACGCGTGACCCATACAAATTGGTTTGCGACCCACACACAGTATGGGTCCTGGGCCTTTCCCGCTGTTTGGGAAACAGTGACATAGAGGCTGTCAACGTTCTTCCCAGTGCGCTCGTCTACGTGGCACCGGGCGACCGGTCACACCACTGATCCCGTGTGTCGATGATTAGTGTGCTTTGCACTTAGTGTTAAATTTTCTCTGTGAAACTCAGTGAAATGAAGACTGAGTGTTTGACTGTGCACTATACCAGTGGTTCACAAACATTGAAATGTGAAGGTCTCACCAAATGAACCCTAACGTTGTAAGGGTCAATTTAGACCCCAATTAAAGGACAACTTTGTTATTTTACAACAAGGGTTCATATTTTAGATTGTAATTAGAGAAAAGAAAAAGTGAGTGTTAAAATGTTTTCATTTAATTCGTTCAATCGTTTTTGCATGTTTAGCGTGCTAAAACGTGGGGCATGCGTACGCATGGGGGCATGTGTACAAATGTGTCTTTTTAGACACAACAAGCCTGCAATTTCTTTATTGCTATTTACAGTTACCCCAGAAGTCACATCTGCCCATGAAAGATTGTGGTGCATCTTGGGAATGGGCTTATTCTGTGTAAAAAATACATATTTAGCCATGTGTATGCATGCCCCCAGCCACTGAAATCAAAATAATTAAAATCTCTAAAACGATAGAAAGGAGTAAGGGAGTGTACGTTTAAAATCCACTAGAGGGGGCTGGTTGACAGATTTTATCTTTTAAAAAAATGTCATTGCCCCCCCCCCACCCTTCAGATTTTTTTTGGGGACCCCCCCTGCGTGACTTGAGGAAAATGCATGGCCCCCCCTCCCCAATAAACTATATATATATATATATATATATATATATATATATATATATATATATATATACACACACACACACACACACACACACACACACACACACACACACACACACACACACACACACACACACACAACAGTACTAGGAGACAATAAAATGAATGCTGACCTATTAATATAGCACCCTATTTGACAATTGATTGATTGATTGAGGGTACAGAACAGTACAGTTCATTGATACAAGATCAACTAAAAGGACCACCAGAACGCTTTTGGGATTAAATGTGGGTCTCTTTGTACTCAACTAATACAGAAAGGGTCACATTCTCATACATAATTCGGTAGTCAGTGCGAAATTATGGAGGGAAGAAGTTGCAACATTCTTGCATATAGGATACGTTTGCTCCACTTTGTCAACCGCAACAAGGAATCGCTTAATAGTCCACGTCTGTCCACGGGACATGTATGTATCCAAGCTGCTTAATAATGCATCCTCCATCTCCCTGTGTTTCTTAATTCTTCAAGTTCAACCACAATGTAACCAGGCGGTAGCCTAGCCCTATTTACCTCGGAAACGGGCGATCAAAAAATAAAACGAGCAGCGGCCAGCAGACTCGCAAAATCTTGCAATAAACCAAACAGCAACTACTTTAGCAAGATAACGTCTCTCTCTCTCTCTCTCTCTCTCTCTCTCTCTCTCGCTCTCGCTCTCGCTCAGTCTCTCTCTCGCTCAGTCTCTCTCTCGCTCAGTCTCTCTCTCTCTCTCTCTCTCTCTCTCTCTCTCTCTCTCTCTCTGTGTGTCTGCGCTCCGCGCATGAAGCGTCTCCATTTGGACGTTTTGGCACAGAGCGAGAGAGATGGAGAGAGAAAGCGAGTGAGACAGACGAGACCCACAAAGACCCATATTATATTATGCCTATTAGCCTACTGGTATATAGAAGGATTCCTTTTATCTGACTGAGCAACTCCTCACATATAGGCCTACACTATATGCGCGATAGAGGGTAAACTGTAGCTATCGAAACCACGGTTTTTGGGGGGATTGGGAATGTCACCTTACAGGATTACGTTTTGTTCTGGTTTAAGTTCATCATGGCTCGGTCAATTATGAAGCGATTAAAACAAATAAAACGTCACCTCATTCCTTGAAAAGCCTCACTTCCATGACCAATGACTATTGTGTCCCTATTACATCTAAAGATTTAAAATTGGCTGAACTGCCAGTGCGCCATGCTGTGCGCTCCCAAAATGAACAAACTGATAGTGCGCACAGCGCACTGCCACCCTGGCAATGCCGATACGAAATTAATAGGGCATTCATATTATTCAAGTCATTATACAGCCTACCAAAAGCTGTATGGTTTAAAGTAGGCCTAATTAATATAGCCCTGTAAAGCCCTGTGTTGGTTCTGTCTGTTCGCTTCACAATCACTTTTGTAGAATGCAACACAAACTCAAATTTCTCTTTTGTGTCATTTCCTGACAGTCGCTCTAAGGAAACTCTTACATTTAAATGCATTAAACTCTCTTTTCTGATCGCTGATCTTCTCTCAACTTTGGCCATTTTCCTCCTCCCCAGCGGAGCACTGCGCCGTCAGCGCAGAGTCGCCGACTGCGCCCAATGAATGCGTTCCTTGTGGTGAGATTTACAGAAGCGGAATATACCAAGTCAATCAGGGGGAACTTGATAAATATAGGGGAGGAAACACGTATGAAAAATAACAAAAGAAAAAAAAATTTAATAGAAAAATTCAACAAATGAAAGTTGCATGGACCCCCCTCCAGCCAAAATAAAAAAGTCATGGTCCCCCCTGACAATCAAATTATTATTTGAGAACCCCCCCCCTTCATGGACTATACCAACCTTAAGTATTAGACGAACACTCCCTAAATGAAATTTTTTTAACTATCATCTTTTATATTCTTTTAACTCTTTCACAGCCTGGTCAGAATGGGCTTGTCTGTGGACTAGCCTGGTCAGAATGGGCTTGTCTGTGGACTAGCCGGAAATTTCTAATATTTTATTATGATCTGATATTATGTTTATAAACATCAGCCCACCCCCCCTCCTTCTTGGACGCCATTTTTTCCTTCTTTTTTTCGATCCCACGGTCATAAACTCACCATAACTATCTGGATCTGCATTGACATATAGTGGGGATTTTGGCCGAGTCGTCTTTCCACCCGTGCGTTTCACGTGCACGATCCGTGCACATCTATGTGGGTGCATGTGATCATCTCCGTGTGTACTATCCATGGAAAATTTTTCATTAGCCTAGCCGCTAGGACAACGGCTATGCTAACGCTAACGTCTATACAGTAAGTCTATGGGAAAAGGCTAATCTGCCCCGGAAGCAATCAAAAGCACTTCCGGTTCATGGATAGAGAAGAATCATGCTATTGGTTAGACCGGTGGTGAGACAGAGAAGGGCTACCGATCGTTTTTTTTCGATCATTATCATTTATTTCACCTATTTAGAAAAAGTGTGTAAAAGTGTGTTCTGGCTGGGAACACCTTAGCTATAATTGTGTAAAAGTGTGATCAGGCTGAGAACACCTTAGCTATAATTGTGTAAAAGTGTGATCAGGCTGAGAAAGAGTTTACTATCTAAAATATGAACCACTGTTGTAAAAAACCAAAGTTGTCCTTTAAGGAATTATATTAATCCACTTTGAGAACCACTGGATTATACAATATACTTTAAATAAAGGACCAATAGGAAAAGAAACATGACCAAAGAAATGGTCAAAACAGGTATCGAAAGCACCAGTGTAAATAGTACTAGACTGTACAAATACCAGAGATGGAAATATGTTTTATGTATTATACATTACAGAAGTAGGTTTCATAAATACACAATATAGCTACTTTAATGTATATAAATATAATTGCATGTATTATTATTATTACCCATATTATTATTAATATTTGTATTTATTTTTTTGTAATGGAGGTGATGCACATTGTGTGTGTGTGTATATAGGTCTACGGTACACGGTAGAAATATATAAATATGGAAATGTATAGTATTGATTATATGAAAGTATTAGGAATTATGTATATTTATAATAAATTCTGTGTTCAATAGCCATTGATTGAATCATGAGTGACTCCCCCTCTACCCTCCCCCCATTCATTCAGTAAACCTTGTATCACCATACAGTTCTGGTAAATTGATATCCTACTTCATCACACAAAAGTAACGAAAATAGTCGATCTACAAGCCGTGTTGTGAGCTTGTAGAGTGGCTATTTTCACTATTTTAAAATGTCTTATACATATACATAAAAAATATATATAGAATAATATAAATAATATAAAATAATACAAGTTATTTTACATAATAATTAAAAAAAGAACGGTTTCGGACATACAAGGTGACGAAATGTGTGTGAATGTGGAGCAGATGAAATGTGTGTGAATGTGGAACAGATGAGAGTTTATTCCCATTGATGACTTGGCCATTATACCGCTGATAATCCATTGTGACCTTTGACCTTAATGGATCAAGTCGATGTCCTCAGTCATAGGATGAGATCTGAGCCTCGGGGCAGGAAAGCATTATTGTTCTGTTTTAATTGTTGTTGTTGTTGTTATATTGTTTATTTGATCACCTCATCAATCATGTGGTGAAATCCAGTCTTCAGCTGCTCCCAGCTGACGGCTGCTCAGATGGCTAATAAGGGTTTAAGTGTCTTGCTCAGGGGCACGTTAGACCGGTGCCGGGAGGTGATCCGGAGACCTTTCTGATTACCAGACGGCCTTACCAACTCTAGCCACTAAGCTAGCCTCAAGAGGAAGAGATAGAAAAAACAGAGCAGACCCAGCATATAGAGCCCTGATGCACCAAAGTGAACTACAGTAAGTATTCAGGATCGAAGCGGTTACAGGTTGCATTAAAGTGAAATTTTCTGTTAAAATACATGTTTGTTTTTTTCCTCTCATATGGCCATGCTATTAAAGGACAGTTTAAGTGATACCTCCTCGAGCCACATGTCCCGTCCGTTCCCTCAGGTCCAGTGATGCTCCTCCTCGAGTTCCCCTCCGCACCTCCGCACCTCCGTACCTGGGGCGTCAGGGCCTTCTCTGTGGCCGCCCCTTCCCTCTGGACAGCACTCCCCAAACATATCAGAGACGCCCTAGAGGCTCTCTACCTACCTGCAAAACCAACCTGAAAACTGACCTGTTTAGAATAGCCTTTCCAAGTTGACAAAACAAAACTGTGAAAAGTGATGACTCATCACTAAACCATACTAAACCATAGTTTTGTGGGGTCCATTTTTAGCCCAAGGAATGTTTTTCGTGCAAAACAAATGCTTGCAATGGATTCAGAATCATGAAAAACCCCTAGCTAGACCCCTCACATGCTACTAAAGAAGATTTTTTGGGGGATCTTTTTCCCTGTATGGTAAGTGAATTAGAGCCACCAGATCCCATGGGAAAAGTGCTTGGATCCGTCAATTCTTGAATTCTGCGCACAAAAATACCTCTAGGTGCACATGTTCACGCTTTCTGCCGGAAGTGAACACCTTTTTCACATATTTCTCCAACTACAGTGGTTCTCAGGACACCCATGCATGGGGTAGTGATGTTAGTGAAGTGACTTTAAGACCTTTTTAATACCAAAAAAAGAGAAGAAAGAAAAGAAGAGACTATCACTGCATTAAAAGTAATCAACAGACTCACAGTCTGAAAAAGGTTGAGAACCACTGCACTAGAGATGTAGTTTGACAAATAACCAGAGCAACCTAGGGTCAACTGACCAAATTAATGGGGAGTGTGGAAGAGAGATGGAGAGAGGAGAGTGCAGGCAGGGTGGAGGAAAAGTGTTGGGAGGTGATTTGTGACAGAAGGATACCAACTAGAGTGAGAGTGCATTTTGAGAAAAAGTAATGCTGCTATTATTTGTTCCAAAAGCTTTATACCCTGTATATATATTGTATTATATAAAATGTGACAATGCGACATAGCTCTGTTTACACAATGCTGTACCCCCTCCAACTGTATATATGTTCCCCATTTTCAACAGTTTTTATTTTATTTGTGACACTTGCTTTGGCAATGTAAACGTATGATTTCCTTTCAGTAATTTCATCCAAGGGGTAATGTCTCATTCCCTACCTGGACTGCAAAATCCATCGTTTTCCTGCTGATAACCATGGCCTCAGATTTGGAGTATATAGAGCTGAAGTGGTTTACGTATGTTTCGTAATAATAATCAAAATCAAGTAACTAGTAAGCAAAGTTTTCAAATAAGTGGAGTAAAAAGAACAGCATTTGCCTTTGAGATGGGGTAGAAGTAAAACAGTATTGAAATATGAAAAATTTAGAAGTTACTTTACACCACTGCATACAAGGTTTCTGCCCGACAAAAATGATATTATCCATCATGTCTCTCTCTCTCTCTCTCTCTCTCTATCTCTCTCTCTCTCCCTCTCTCTCTCTCTCTCTCTCTCTCTCGTTCATGCCCTCGGTTCAGATGGCATCTCTTGCATCTCTTGACTGCAGTGTGTGACAGAACAACAGCCCCGGTGAAATCACATTACGCCGGGGCCGCGGGGGAGCCTCTATTGCATTATGTCAGCTAACACTGTGCCCCATAATCCTGCTATCTTCTGCAACGGGGGACACAGAGAAAGGGAAAACACAGCTAGGGCCATGGCAAACGCCGGGCGGGGAGAGAGGGAGGGCAGCCGCATCTAAGGCTTTGACAAATGGTCAATTTTCAAAATGTTTTTGCCTCTCAGCGGTGGGGACAGATACAGGGGCCTTTTTATGGAGTGGAAGACGTATGGCTGTGATTATGTGAGCCGGTAATCTCTCTCCATCTTGACTGAGGCCCAAGACATTGGATGACCTCTACAACCACCAGGGGTCTATAGAGCAGTGGTTCTCAACCTTGGCTGTGAGAGGTGTGTATAACTGAACATTGTGTGTAGTGTTTAGACAACATGGTGATGTGTAATTGACATCGGAGTGTATAAAAGGAAAGTCAGAGTCTAATGCTCAGGTCACCCTTGTAAACTCATTTTTCATTCACGGCACCCCTGAATTACATTATACTTCATAGCACCTTACATTTATGTCATATTTTTCTACGTAATTATGTAAATATTTCCAGGGGGTGGGTGACTGGTAGACAGAGGTGAAAATGGCAGATCTGCAAGCTCACATTGAGCATCATTACTCATGCCACTGCTGTATTTGAGAAAAATACTGCAAACAACGTTGTCGTCTACACTCCTTTTCTTTTGAAATGCTCCCAGACCAGCGGACTGCCCCATAGGTTAAACTCCCTTTGGGTCGAACACCGTCGGCTGGTTAGCTACTCACCAGCGTCGGCAGGTTAGCTACTCGTCGGCTGGTTAGCTACTCACCAGCGTCGGCAGGTTAGCTACTCGTCGGCAGGTTAGCTACTCACCAGCGTCGGCAGGTTAGCTACTCACCAGCGTCGGCAGGTTAGCTACTCACCAGCGTCGGCAGGTTAGCTACTCGTCGGCAGGTTAGCTACTCGCCAGCGTCGGCAGGTTAGCTACTCACCAGCATCGGCAGTTTAGCTAATTGAGTAAGTCTGTTTAACAAACTCCAACACTGCAGCTCCAGGACAATGCCATGTTTAAACTAACCGTGAAACCGTTAAGCAAAACCGGTTATTTATTCGATCGGCTAACCGGGTAACTGTAAATCTATTTACAACAGATTGAAAATTACGTTCTACTTCACGGTAAACCACTTGAACTCCAGCATCCCTATTCTGGAGAGAACATTAGGCAAAAAGAGAAGATCTACAAGCTCACAATACTTCCCAATATTAGGCTTTTGGGATCCGCTGTTAAGACCCAAGAGGATCCACATTATTCCATAATTTACTTGTGTTAACTTGTATAACTTTCCATCATGAAACTGTACTTGTTTCTATTGCAAAATGCTAATAAACTCTTCAATCAATCAATCAATCAATCAATCAATCAATCAGATGTTCCAATGCCCATTTGTTATTTGCATGGTATTTGGTCTGCTCTAAACCAAACCTCTTTGCCGAAAATAGACAATCTACAAGCTCACAACGCCTTGACTGTCCATATCCATGCCTCCCAGAGGACAGGGGACAAATCACGGCACAATCACTGCTTACAGCAGCGCTCATAAAAAGCTGTCAGCCGTGGACCGTTGTCATCATTCTCCCGGCAGTCATTTTCCAGCTCATATGAAGCTGTCAGCGAGGACAGTTAGGCCTATCATCATTCTATAGCAGTCATCTTCTTCTAACTCATAAGAAAGCTGTCAGCCAGGACCGCTGTCATCATTTGGGCTGTTCAACGCTCCTGAGACGCGTCAGGGGGGAAGATGGCAGCGATCGATCTGTCTTCCTTCTGAGAGCGAAGCCTCATGTGAATGCGACAGCCTCGAGTGAAACACAGTCGACAGGCAGAATGATTTCACAGGAAGAACTTTCAAAGGGGGAAGACGTTTGAGCAATTCACCCATTGTTTCACAATTTGCACGGTGCTCAAAAATGATGGAGCATCGTGGGACACTTAATGCAATTAACTCATAAATAGCGGCGCTCACTTCTAGGGATGGAGCTGGTTACATTATATTGATAATGAGCAGTTTATCGATCCTGCTTATTGAGCCGGGCATTTATCGAGCCCACTATTGAGCATTTTCGAATATTTTGTGGAAAGACAAATCCTGAACAGAACTGCTATTTTTATTTATCGGGTTGTTGTGACTGTGAGTTTGTGGCTGGCCACCATCTATGAAGATGACAATAATTGACAAAAGTAAAAAATATTTTCATTAAGAGTAGCATATGTAACTTATTCTTATAAATATTCATTATGTGCATTTTTCATTCCCGGTTGGGCATGTGGTTCATCATAACAGTATCCCAGCCGGAAAGAATACATACTTTTTTTTTTTTTTTTAAGTTTCTTCTTTCTTTTTTTCTTTTTTGAGACTCGACTCGGACTGGAGCTCAGGGACCGTGGGGATCTCTGGCACACGCACACACGCACGCATGCACCCACGCACGCATGCACGCACACACGCACACAGACACACAGGCCCTCAGGCGACATGGGAGAGATGGATAATGTTGTTGCCACCATTATGACTCATTAATAATTGACCAGGAATCTGTCCACGGAAGCTATTTATAAACCTATTTATAGATCTGCTTGTTCGTGTATGAATCCATTGATTGATCTGTTGCTAGTGCTGAGGGACACTCAGCACTTGTTTACATCTAATTTGGAAGGTGGCGTGTGCGTGTGTACGTGTATGTGTGCGTGTGTTTGTATGTGTCTGCAGTGTTGTATTGGTGATTTAATGTTTGGTGGTACGCTAATTTAAAGACATCACACTTACACCTACACTACTGGAGTTATCAGAACATTGATACGCATATAGGCTCGTTCCTATGTTAACACATTCACTGCAAATCTGAGGCCACACTCACACTGTTAAAGTACATGCCCTGTGCTTGCCATTGGGGGAAGAGGGGGAGGGCACCGTCCAATTAATTCCCCCTCGCCTCTCAAAGACTCGAGACTCGACTCGACTCGAGCTCATAAGACTCGTGAACAACTCTATTTTATGCACTATAAGGAATGACAAGCCCGACAAATCTTGGCCTTTCCTTCTACTTTCTTTCTTCTCTGGCACCCGGCTGAGCACTGTGCTGAGCGCAACTGTGGGGGCCAGTGGTGGGCAAGGAGGTAGGGAGCGCTTCGCTGTGTTCACTTGGACCGCGCAGAGCACCCCCACCGTTGCGCTCAGGGTCATTGGGAAAACCGCGGTCGCGTCTCGCGAAGTGAAGCAGGCACAGCTGCTGCATGGACCTTTCATCATAAGATCTAAATATTAAAACAGCTAAATGAAACACATATTCTTAGCTCATCACCAGCTATTTTACTTCAGTTAACTTGGCATTTGTTTAATAATTTGATAAGATGATAGGATTTTCTGTGAGATAGAGCTTTTCTAACATCGGGTTTTCCCTTTCAGTCACGTTCTAAATCTCGTCTCGCAAGACTTACGAATCGTATTGAATCCAATTTTTAAGTCTCGTGAGACAGATCTCAACAATAACATTACCATAGAATAACTTCTGCATGTTAGCTCATCGTTGTGTTTATAAACAGCAGAGAAGTACCAAAAAAAGGAATTTAGGAGCGATGCTCTTTTTTTCCCTCTACACACTTTGCCAAAAATAGCCGATCTACAAGCTCACAATGCCTGTAGTAACTCTAAGGACCCCCTATCCCGGACCCCCTGTTGAGTCTGTTGAAGACCCATGAGTATACAAGTATATAGAGCTATTTAACACTAGCATCAGATTTAGTAGCAGGTGCAGACATATAACAGAGACAGATCTAGCAGTTGTGTGTTTGTGTTTCTCTGTGAGAAATAGAAAGGTGTGTGCTGCATACTAACAAATGATCCTGCCCTCCAAGTCCTCTTGTGTTCTCATACTGTCAAACTAACATGCTGGCAAAAAATGTAGCCATGCTATATCATGGGTCACAGTATATCTCCATGTATGGGAATAACAGGGTATCATGTCAGATGGTTTGAGGGTCCTTGACATGAAAAAGTATAAGAACCACATACAACATTAGGAACCGAACCCAAATAAGCAACTACAAGAAACAATTACAAGTGACTTTACAGGACAATGATTAATGCAGTTTTGTCCTTGTGTGTGAGAAAGAACGGATGGAGGTTAGCTACAGTAACAGCATTAATTAGCATTCTGCTCACACACACGCGCACGCGCAGTCACGCACGCACGCACACCCACACCCACACACACACACACACACACACACACACACACAAATCTTTGCCTAATTGAAACTATAACAAAAGGGGGAAAACATCTTTCCTCACAATTTCTCTAATTCTACAATACTTATGGAGACATGTGGTCCTCCAAGTATTGTAATATAAGTGTATAAGTGTGTACGTGCGCACGTTCACTTCAGCTCGCTTCAGGAGCTGAGCTTTGTCAAGTGCCTTCAACTTCTTGTGGACAGCTGCTGTCATCTGTGGATCTGGCAAAGGTGGTGCTGGAGAGGTGACTTTGATCCAACCCATTGAATGAAAGTGGGTATTTCCGTGAATAGAGACAATGTTTGAATCTATATCGTCCTGTTGTGGCGATTTAGATGTACATTTGTACATTTGAAGGCAAACGGTACTGAGAATTAAATAAGGAGCAAAGAGTTGTCTTTCTGGAGGTTTATTCACAATGGTATCAAGAGTGCCAGATGTATCTGGGATGCCATCTCCGTTCCTGTCATTAAGGAAGCAGTATTTGTAGTTTTGTGTCTCTGCGTAAGACTCAGTGTACCCCAGCCGGTGTAACTTGTTGATCGTCCATTTTGACTCAAATCTATGATCAAGTTGTATGGCAATTCCCATCTGGTATGGCAATAATAATAATAATAATAATAAAGCTTTATTTGTATAGCACCTTTCATGACATGAAATGCAGCTCAAAGTGCTTTACAGAGCAGAAAATGAAGCACAGTTACTTAACAGAAAAAATAAAATACACATGAATACAATAAAGCAGAACAATAAAAACATAAAACATTGAAGAACAATTTCAGAACAGTGTGGACGTCAATAGCATCAAAGAGATAGAAAAAATAATTCAGCTAAAAGCAAGAGTAAAGAAATAGGTCTTGAGCTGTGCTTTAAAGCTATCCACAGAGGCTGCCTGTCTTAGGTGTAGTGGGAGTTTATTCCAAACTGTCGGTCCGTAGAAGCAGAAAGCTGCTTCACCATATTTTTTATATTTCATTTTAGGCACATCGAGTAGGTCAGCACTAGAAGACCTGAGTGGGCGGTTTGGAACGTATCTATGCAGGCAGTCATAGAGGTACGAAGGTGCCAGACCATTTAGAGCTTTATAAACAAGTAAAATAATTTTAAAATCAATCCTAAAAACAACCGGGAGCCAGTGTAGCGACGCTAAGACTGGAGTAATATGTTCTCTCATCTTAGCTTTAGTTAAAACTCTGGCTGCCGCATTTTGAACAAGTTGCAAACTGTCAGTTGTTTTCTTTGGCAGACCAGAGAGAAGTGCGTTGCAGTAATCAAGCCGAGAGAAAACAAAAGCGTGGATCAGCGTTTTTGCATCGTCCAATGTTAGATAGGCTCTAATTCGCGCAATATTTCTAAGGTGAAAGAAGGCAATCTTGGTGACATGATTAATGTGTGTATTAAAATTCAATTCAGCGTCAATGATCACTCCCAGGTTCTTTACAGAAGTGTTACTTTCTTTAGACAGGTTACCAAGTCTACTTATTATTGATTCTCTCTGCGCAGTAGAACCAATTATGAGAACTTCTGTCTTGTCCTCATTTAGTTTGAGAAAGTTCTCACTCATCCAGCATTTTATGCTAGACACACACGTCAGCAATGGGTCTAGAGCACAGGGGTCGTCCGGAGCTACCGAAAGGTACAGCTGGGTGTCATCAGCATAGAAATGGAAATTCACACCGTGAGCTGAAATAAGTTCTCCCAGCGGCAGTATATAGAGGGAGAATAATAAAGGACCAAGAATTGAGCCCTGTGGAATACCAGAGCAGATGTTGTGTTTGTTTGACTCAAAGTCAGCTAGATTAACAAAGTAGCTTCTGCCTGTTAGGTAGGAGTAAAACCAGGACAAAGCTGTGCCTGACAGCCCTACCCAGTGTTCAAGACGTTGTATTAGAATTGTATGGTCAATTGTGTCAAAAGCCGCCGTTTGATCCAGCAGTAGGAGAACGGATACATTTTTGTTATCAGCAGACACCCTAAGATCATTAATTACTTTTAAAAGTGCAGTTTCTGTGCTGTGTCCTTTCCTGAAGCCGGATTGGAATTTGTTGTGCACCTTATTGTTCTGCAGAAATACATCCAATTGATGAAAGATAATTTTTTCTAGGACCTTGCCCAGAAAAGGCAAATTGGAAATGGGTCTATAATTACACAGCATGGACGGGTCGAGGTTGTGTTTCTTGAGTAAGGGCTTAACTACGGCCGTTTTCAGTGTTTCTGGAAAGACACCTGATTGTATAGAGTTATTTACTATTTTTAGGATATCTCCAATCACACAGTCTACAACCTCTTTGAGAAATGGCGTGGGTATTGCATCCAGCGAGCAAGAAGACGATGTCATTTGCGATATGGTTTTACGAAGTTCCTCTTCATCAATTTCACAAAATGATACTAGGCTGCCCCTAGATTTATCTACACTTTTACACATGGCACCATTAACCGCATTTGCATTTGTGACAGTATTATTCATAATACCAGCTCGAATGTTCACAATTTTGTTGTCAAAGAAGGATGCAAACTCATTACACTTTGCTTTAGAGGCAAGGAGTGACTGCTTGTAGGACTGGGGGGGGTTTAAGAGGCGTTCAATAGTGGAGAATAAGACCCTAGCATTGTTCTTGTTCTCATTAATAATTCCGGAAAAATAGGCCTGCCTAGCCAGACGCATGGTTTTATTGTACGTGGCTGTTAATGACTTAAAAATCTGTAGATGGATAGTTAGTTTATTTTTTCTCCAAGCTCGCTCTGCTTTGCGGCATTGTTTCTTGAGTGAGCGTATATGATCGTTTATCCAGGGTGTTTCTTTTACTTTATGTTTCTTTTTAGTTTTCATAGGAGCCACTATATCCAGAGCTGACTCTAATTTAAGATTAAAATGTTGAACCATATCATTTACTGAGGGAATATCAGGAAGGGGGGGTGCACATGCAAGATGGCGAGCAAACTCTTCTGCTGCCGATGCCCTGAAAAATCTCTTTTTTATAGTATATTCTCTATTGTATTTTTCTAGATCAGAGACAGTCATATTAAAACACAGTAAATAGTGGTCCGATAAGTCAGGCTTAGCGATGATCCTGTCCATAGAAATACTTAGCCCTTTAGAGATCACCAGGTCTAGGGTGTGGCCCTGATTGTGGGTTGGCCCGGTAACATGCTGAACAAAATCAAGGGAATGTAATAACTGTAAGAAACTCATAGCAGTAACATCTGTAACAATATCCACATGTAAATTTGCATCGCCAGCAATCAAGGTTCTCTCATAGTCAGTGGAACAGATAGATAAAAGTTCTGATATTTCTGTAAGAAATAAGGCTTTGCTACATTTTGGTGGGCGATATATGGTAATCATTAGAACAGAGGATTTACTCTCAAATAAGTTAGCTTGGTATTCAAAGGATGAAAAACTTCCAAAAGACAGGTTCTTGAATTTAAAGATGTCAGAGAAAATGTACGCCAAACCTCCACCTCTTTTTCCTTCGCGCACTGATTGAATAAAATGATAGTTTGGTGGGCAGGCGACGCCAAGTGCAACAGCTCCATCTGTGCCCAGCCAAGTCTCTGTTAAAAAGATTATATCTAGCTTCTCTTCACAGATTAGATCATTTACAGAGGAGGGCTTGTTTAAAAGTGACCTGATGTTAAAGAGGGCCAGATTTATTTTTTGACATTCTACTGTACTATAGTCCCTACAGGGTATGTAAGTTAAATTTGCTAGATTAGCAGAGCCACTGCTTGTCCTGGACACTCTATTTGAAATTACAGTAGAAATATTGTGAGCCTGCTTAGTAAAAGCGCCTAGAGGAGCATCGGGTCCAGATACGGTTGTTGCTGGGTATAATATCGGACCCAACTGATATCAGTGGCTGAATGTATTGTTCAGCTGGGAGGCCATGTATTGGCCCAGTATTGTCCCAGCTCGTTGAGGTCGTGGAGCCATGTTCAGCTGGGAGGCCATGTTTTGGCCCAGTATTGTCCCAGCTCGTTGGGAGGCCAGGTTCTTCTTTCGTTTAGGTCGTGGAGGGATGGGTGGGGGTGAAAGAACCCAGGCCACAGATTTCTGGGGCATGGCAGGGTCAGTTTCGTCCGTTTTCAAAGATGGTGGTTGTGGAGCCGGGCATTTGGCCGGTGGCGGTTGTGGAGCCGGGCGTTTGGCCTGGCGTCTGGCCGGGGTCATTTTAATCCCTTTGTTAATTAATTCATTCATCCCATTCGTGAAATCTAGAAGGGGCATTGGCGATAGGGAGAAAGAGAAAGATTGGGAAGATGGGGCTTGTTCTTCCACGGTTGACTCTCCAGCCCCTTCCTCTTCCTCTGTCGACTCATCGGTTGACTCTCCAGCCCCTTCCTCTTCCTCTGTCGACTCTCCGTTGTCTGTTGACAGTTCACTCTCATGGTTCGAGCCAGCCACGGCTGAGGCAGGGAAACCATAGAACGTTTCTTCGTTACTCTCCTCTTCCTCTGTCGACTCTCTGTTGTCTGTTGACAGTTCACTCTGCTCATGGTTCGGGCCAGCCACGGCTGGGGTAGGGAAACCAGAGAACGTTTCTTTGTTACTCTCCTCTTCAAATATTTCCCTGATCAACCCAATCTCTGCATTGACGTCATCTGCTTCTTCTGTGGAGTCTTCCACATTCTCGTCTTTGGCAGAGAGGGCTTTGGCAGGGACAACGGTGTCTGTTGTTGTTTTGAAATCTCCTCCGTTCGCCAAGGCCGTTCCCCCCTCGGCCGGGGGGGGCACTTCGGTAGCCAAAACACCATCTTTTGCAGCTTCAGCAGGGGCAGCTGTGACTTCAAGGGTAGCAGATAAAGGTTGCTCATCACTATCTGTTGTTTTGGATTCTTGTGTTCTGGCCGAGGCTAGAGCATGGAAAACATTTTGAGTGAATAGTTTCACCCCTTTTTTGTTTAGTTGTTTCGCATCAGCGAAAAGGTGTCTTCTGTCATAGAAAAAGCTGAAATTGTCAATAAAATGCACATTTTTGTTGGTGCATGCAGCTAAAAGCCATTTGCTCAGAGAAAACAGTCTGCTGAAGTTCTCATCTGTGCCTCTCATAGGCGGTAGGGGGCCGCTGATGCATATCTCTATGTCGCTGAGGGAGCTCAGTGTGTCGAATAGAGCCCTGAATCTCTCCCTTAGGATTTCCGACTGGTTTTCTTCTGTGTCACATGTGCCAGTATGTAGAATCAGCGTTTTCACCGTTGGGTGTTCGTTGACAAGATCCAAAATTCTGTCTTTCATGTCAGAGATTGTGTCTTTGGGAAAACAAATAGCTTTTGCCTTCCTGTTTCTTATGCTTTTGACATCTTTTAAAGCGGCATCGCCCACAATCAAAACATCAGGATCAGTCACTGAGGTGCTTCTTACCCTGCTGGGTGGGACGTTCTCTCTGTCAACAGAGGGACTTCGGGGGGCTTCTTGCAGCTGTTCTGTTAGCCAGCCCGGGGAAATGCTGCCCCTGTCATCGGAGAGGCATCTTTGGTCCTCGGCCAGTGGCGTGAATCTGTTAATCAGCTGCACACTCGGCGTTTGTGGAGATTTGACTGCATTTGTGTTTTTAGCAGTCTTTTTCCCCTTGGCAGTGGCCCATTTATGAAGGGGTGTCGAAGCAGCGCTGTGCCGGGGTAGTGCCGGCCAGTCATCATCGGTGATAAGAGGGCTTTGGGAGGGAGTCCTGCCTGTTATACGTTCTTTCATCTTCTTTGGCTTTTCGCCAAGGGAATTCCAGGCGAGTGGTTTATCCAGTCTTCGGATTTGTTTGAATTGAAATATTTCCGTTTCCAGTACTGCCATCTTCTGAAGCAGTTTTTGATAGTCCTCTGTGGAAATAACAGGGGGCATCCTGGTGCTAGTTAGCTTTAGCTAAGTGCCACGTAACCAGTCACTGGAAATACAAAGTAAAAAAGAAAATGTATTTTGAAACGGCAGAGCAGTCCCAGACGTTTATAGCGATCCACTTGTAGTTTCCCAAAGTGAAAAAATAAAATAAAAAATCGTTATCAGCAGAAGAAATGTAAGCATAGCAAGCATAAGCAGGAGCAAGCAAGGACACGTCCGCACACGACCAAAGCAGCGTCCTGATCGAGGCCGATAGGCCTTGATAAAGTTCTTCCCCCAAACAGCTACTCTTTCATCGGTCTTTACTATCGGTCTCAAGAACACCTGGAGCTCTCAGGAACAAGTGCCATCTGACTCTGGATGTCAGCCATACTGCGTGCAGTAGGGTATGACTTTACATTTAGATCAATCATGGCGATGTCGTTGCATATGAACTTTAGTGCTGTCTTTATGATCTGAGTCTTCTCATCTCCTTGCTCAAGATTAGCATGATGCTCTCGCAGAATGTTGCTGGTGTCATCTTTGAGGCAGAGCACATCTGCCCTTCTCTCCTGTGATGTGAAATACAATGTGTCATGGTAATTCTCTTGGAGTTTCATCTTTAGCAATTTCTTTGTATAAGAGATGCTCTTATCTGGTCACTCATCAAACTCCTGAAGCTTTTCATGGACTTGGTCAAGCGTCATCACCCCATGCTCGAGTTCTGTGTCTAGCTATTTGCAGAATTCAATAAAAACAGCCTCTCGCTCATCATCAATTTTCCTCTGCCCTCTCTTCCTTTGTCCTTTATCTTCAGAACTTGGAGTAATGATCCCCCGCTCTCAAAAAGAAGTTTGCAGCACAAATGATACAAGGTTTCTTCTGCTACCAAGTCATTGATCCCTTCCAGACGTGCCCCTGTCATCCCCACGACTCCGTGCTGTCTTCAGCAAGCTTGCCTTCAGTCTATCTGCAGTCAACTGATCAGGCACTCTATATTTCTTTCTAGCATCTGCTGGCTTATGTTTGTGGAGATGAGCGGGTTGGTTGCAAGAATGCATACATTCTGAATGGACTTGTGTACTTGTAGAACTGCATGCAATTGATGCACTGAACTCAGAGCAAGTGCGTCTTCGCTTCACGTTTGCTGACTCTTTTTCTGCCTTTGATGCCTGAGCTGACTTCTTGGTGACCTCAACAAACTCATTTTGACATTTTTTTAGTACCCAAGTCTTCTTTCATTTTCATCCTCCTTCATACGCTCCAAAATCGTAGCATTTTCAACCGCTTCTGCATGTTCCAATAAAGTAGCCTTAGAGTAGCCTTTAGGAGTTCCTCTTACCGGTCAAGAAGTATCAAAGAAGGAGAGGAAACCACCTGGAAGTTGGCACACCACGGTCCATGCGCCATGACACTTTGGGTGGCGGAACTTGCAACGGAAGCTTGATGAATAACATTGGCATCTATGAGCTTCAGCTGGGACAGCTCATGAACAAAAAATAATTCTGAACGATTGAGACCTTTGTTGTATAATCGCTCCAGGAATATAAAAGAAGACATATCACAGGTATTTTTACAATCACTTGCTTTTCGATGTGCACGGTACATAATGTTATTGAGGCAGCTAAACAGCGGCGGCGGCCGTTTCTGTCTCGGAGCTATCGCGAGATTTGGATTCCAGACAGGGAATGGTGGAGAGTCTCGCGATACTATCTTGTTCAGAAACGTAAATTGTGCTCTTTAGATGCCTCTATAATGTTATACAGTGTACTCACCGAAAAGCAACACAGCACAAAACAATGTGTGACATGTTTTCTTTTATATTCCTGAGCTGAGTGTTTTATAAAGGTCTCTATCGTTCAGAATTATTTTTTGTTCATGAGCTGTCCCAGCCGAAGCTCATAGACGCAATGTTATTCACCGAACCTCCGGTGCCACTTCCGCCACCCAAAGTGTCATGGCGGATGGCCATGGAGCCTAAAATGACGTCAGTGTCCCTTCCTTCTTTGATCTTCCTTGGTACCGGTATAAGCCTCTCAGCTGGTGTCCCCGGGCCTTCACAGATGGAGCACTTGAGCAGAGGTGGAGTAACGGCTTCATCCATAGTACTGCAATCATAGCCTAATCATAGACTATCATAGCCTACAATGTAGACTGAAATATAGATTTAATATTTAGTAAAATCAATATTTCACAGTAACATCAAATATCCAGCAAGAGCCGCTGACCGCCGCATCCGCATCCATGGACGTGTTCATGGCCGCGTCTGCGAAAAAATCCATGGCCGCGGATGCAAAGGGCCGGCCACGGACGCAAGCGGCCGCCTGCTAGTATATTCGGCCGGCTGCTAGTACAAACAACAATCAAAAGAAATTGGATGTCTATTGTATGTATTTTTTGATGGAGAATTCAAATATTACCTTATTTCTTGGATAGACGCATCCATTGACACGGACGCAGCGGTCAGTGGCTGTCACTCCAAATATCACTGAAAACATCAAAATATAACTCACTTAAACAAATCAAACAAATTCGTACTAAATATATCTGAAACTCAAATAACAAATGTACGTCTTGCATATAAAAAGGAGGAAACAAACAACATCACTTACTTCTACTGGACACACACTGAAAAAGTAATGGCTTTGTAGCTACAGCTCAAGCTGCTGTTATCTGCACAAGAACTGAAAGAATGACACCCTGACAAACATTTTCCTATAGTACAGGTGCAAGAAATCACTAATCAAATTAACAGCAGGTGCAACAAAACGAGCAATCAACTACATGTGCACTCAACACACATCAGAGTATAGAAATAAAAGAGACACTATCTTAGAAGAAAATAAGAAAAATAACTAAGCCACCGTGCCCCGTCATTTTGTTTTTCTTTTTAGTGGGCTTGCTGTTCTTTTTTTTTATGTTTTCATTAGCGGTGCTCCTAGAAGGAGCTAAGCTCCAACATCTGGCTTTGTCCGGGATGCGGGACATGAAGCTTGGCCTACATCTTTGCACAAAGTGCTAAAAGTTCGTTGTACATTGGCCATGCTTCACAGGACCCTTAATGAAATTAACTCATACTAGAGGTTTGCGCCCACTTCCCCCATTTTATAGTAAGATATTATGATGTCACATTAAACCTCATGGAAATTGGCCCGTTTATTGTCTGGTTGGCCAAAATGTCAAACATCTTTGTCCCGATGATGGTGGCAGAGTTACATAATGAAGCAGGAGGTGGAGTGCCTCTGGTGTTAATTAAAGACCAGAACATTGCGGTGGTGTACAACTTGTAGATGTGCCTGAGCCTGGCAGCAGCCACTGGGCTCCGACAATATTTTGTCAACTGCCTTGCATCTGTATGCAAGTGACTCTGGGCCCCAACGCAACCTTGTTGGCTGCGTCACAGTAGTTACACCGCTGGTCACAAGCAGAGGTGTGACTGGGTTATTGTTCTATGTCAGTGTGTCTGTGTTTCAGTTTCATCCTGTCAGGAGCATAGACTGTAAAACATAATATGGACGAAGGGAACGGTGTAGAGTCAGGAGTAGAAAAGCTGCCAATACTGCCTAAAATGCTGTTATCGGTTTCTGCAGGTATGCCAATCTATCCCATTCCGATTAGTATTATTACATTTTTTACATCATGATATTTCATTTAGTCATATTGTGATTGCTTCAGTTGATGTTTTATACTATTAGAGTTACAGACCTATGAGGTCCATTTGGTTACCAATTCTCCATCATTTAGCTGGGGACCACCTGGAACCCCCTCAGTGACCACTAGTGGTCCCCGGACGACAGTTGAAAACCACTGCTCTATAAAACGAGTGTGTGTGTGTGTGCTGCAAATGATTGATTCTCTGGCTGTGGCTCTAGAGCCATGCAGCCACATAATAACATGACGTCTCATCGATCTTCCATGTTCATAAATGCAGCCACACTGCTGCTGCACACCCGCCTGACACCATAAAGTACTCAATGATCTGCGTTTAACATTGCTGTCTGGCTGTGATCTACTATCGTTTCAGTGTTGCAGATAGCTGGTTAAACAAACAAGCAGGCAGGTATGTGAGGAGAGAGAAGCAAGCACTGAATTACTCAATGTGCATGCACGGTTCTGGCAGCAACAGTTTCTCAAGAAGGAATACCAGCACTCACTTTTAACCTTTTTAGGATCAAGTCATGTTTAATCAAGCTATGCCCCAGCAGCAGATCAAACACAATGCTCTTTTCGGCCCGTAGGCTTTCCTCAGCATGAATGAATGAAACATACAGACAGTGTCACTTATAAAAGGGACCTAGGTGCCTTGCACAAAGCCGTCCGAGGGAAACACTTAAATTTTTCCCCCCTAGAAGGTTTAAAAAAAAAAAAAAAAAACGACTTTCCGCACAAACAAAAGTGGTACATAATGACCCAGCAACTAATCGATTTGGATGATTTTGCTATCAAAGTAGATGCTTTCTGGGGTGCTGAGATGATTTATGTGGTGACTGAAGCAATTCAAGTTCAGTGTCATATGTTCACATGGTTCACAATGTCAAGGTAATTTAAATGTTAACAAAATTAGCACAGCCTATTTTGGTCTTGACTTTTATGTTGACTCTGCCCTCAATGATAACTGTGTTGTAGCACATTAACACTAAATAAGCTCAATTGTTGTTACTTGCTCCAGCGAAGCGTGCACGTACTGCATTCAGTTTTCCTGTCCCGTCCTAGCTGTGGCAAGTTGGTACCTCGGCAGAGTGCCGAGGTGGCAAGGCGCAGGTTGGCACCGCAAAAGAGTGCATTCTTCCTCATCAGAACAGTCCTATTCAACTGTAGGCAGTGAATCTTACTCAGGCACTTGGTTTGTACAATTCTGGAGTTAGCAAAGGTCTGCACATCTCAACCCATTGCCGAGACAACTGTGGTGAGGCTTTGAGCATTCACTAATGCTGTTGTCCATCCACTCTGCATGGGATCTAGTGCAGAGTCTACAGAGAGCATCCCCATATTCTAGTCTGGTGATTGGCACTGAAGGCATGGAGAAAGGTGTTCTCTACATGGTGGGATTTGCCTGGAATCTGCATCTCCTCTCCTAGCACAGAATATTTAGTAGTGGATCTTGTTCATGTCACTGGCCTGGGGGTGGTTCCAGACAGGTACCCGCTACAAGTAAACTGCTGCAGTCGGTCAAAGAGCTCTGTTGAAACATCCCAATGAATTATATGGTTTTGCATATTCAGATTATACCCCTAAAACGGTACCCAGCTACTCTTCTGAAACTGCTATCGTACATGTCTCACTCCTTTATGTCATACAAACAAAATTATACCACATACAGTATGTTTTGTTCCTTTTGATGTTACCGTCATCTCGTCTGGCCCATGGACTAATGGGGGTCTGCGGAAATTATGTATTAATTTGCGGGTCCTTCCCATTGTTTGAGAACCACATTATTTTTTCTCTTTTTCTTCTTTTTTTTTTTTCTTTTTAGGAAGCAAGGCCCAAATAAGAAACTACACTGCAGAAACAAGCCTCAAAAACCCACAACCTCCAACTACCAATATTTACAAGGAAAAGTTGCTTATAATGAGCAGACATGGCAACACTTTTAGAGAAATAATTAGTCTTCCTCAATGTTACTCGTACCATTTTGAATACAGGCCTTTCTACTGTAACAATATTTTTGAGCGGTGCTCCTGGGAGGAGCTAATCTCCAATCTCTATCCGGCATGCAAAATGTGTCCTAAATCTGGCCTACATATTGGCACAAAGCACACAATGTTTGTTGTAGGCCCACAAAATGTCTGGGCTCTGAAGCGCAGCCTACATCTTGGCACAAAGCGCTCAAAGTTTGTTGTACACCCTAACGCCCAGGGTCACATTTACCAAGCTTCGTGGGACAATTAACTGATTTAATGCCAGGGGCCACAAGGTGCCGCTAAAGTGCCAGACATTTCTCCATAGGCCTTCGCTCTAACTTCCGGGTACACAGGCAGAGGTGGCTTGGGCTTTCACTGCAAACACTGTTATGAACGAAGACCGGAGGAAGTGAGCTAACAGTTAGCTATCGGCTTCTTTATTTTTTAGAAGCCCGATCTGAAGCTATTTAGCCTAAAAAAAGGTCTCTAAAGATGTGAGTTTGTATTGGAGTCGGCGGCGCGGTGCGGCGGCGTTACCCGATTACGGGCCGATGTAAACAGAATCGTGGCCCGGGGCATGGATGGAAATTTAGACCGGGGCTTAGTTGAGGCCTCCGATTAATTAATTCATTTTATTAAAAAATCCCGGACTAGATCGGGATCGGCACCCCAGAATACGTCGCGCAGCCGACAGAATAGATTGAGTTTTTTTGGGGGGGCTCTAAACTTTATTCTAAACCGTTTTCAATGGAATAAATCGTCGGACCATCTAGACTCGGTCGTTGGGAAGCGTAGGACGAGCCAGGACCACCCACATCTCTACAAGCAGCTCAGGGTAAGTAAAATAGCAAAAAAAACATTGTATTGTATTGAAAAACTCCCGAACTTGTCCGGGATAGGCACAAGAAGGGTTAATGAAATACACACATGAATAGCAATGCTCACTTCACACTAGGTGTGATTTTTATATTGTTCAAGGTTCAAGGTTTTTTACATCTTGTGTACAGGTAAATACGAGTAAAACTTATTTTAGTTTGGTATCCTGCATGCTATTTTTACTTTTACTTAAATAAATTAGAAAACAGAAAACTTCCACCACAGCTTCCAGGCCAAACGTGTTTTTGCTTTGTCTCGATTTTCCACTGACCGAAAAGAAAAACCCTGGTGTATTGTGGTCCTTCCCTCAGCATGCAATGCATCGTCATTAATCCTGGGCTGCAGCACAGTGTCACATGGAGACATTACTTTGCCATTAATAAACACCCTAGCATGCGCACGCTAAGAGGTGATGCATGGGCTCCAAAGTCTACCATTAATAAACCCCCTAGCACGTGCACGCTAAGAGGACAACTGGGCCGAGAGAGGAATGATGATGAAGGCTGCACAGTTCCTGGTTCGTCTCTAGGCCAGTGGTTCTCAAGGTGGGGTCCGGGGGGTCTCCAGAAAAAGTAGTTAATATACAGCAGCAGTACCACAATCATTTCAACCACTTTATCCAGACCACCAATAAATAGATAAATAAATATAAAATAAAATTAATAAATAGAGGCATAGATAATTGTGTCCATTCTTTCTATCAACAATTAAAAACGGCACTGATGACACGGAGGACAGAAACGGCAGAAACTTGGACTGATTGTACTTAGGAACAATTGAACTAGCGCACACAGATAGCTCAGACCTTTGCCTACGTTCTTAGCTAGGCCTCGACCCGACCCGTTACACAGTTTTTCGGATCCGGCACGAAAGGTTCGGAATCTCCGTATGCGGAGATGACTGACATCGGGCCGTTCTGAAGCGTTCTGAAGCGCTGACTCATTGTGACATCACTTCATAAAAGGCTCTGACATCACGTACGCCACGTGAGTCAACAAAAAATCTCTGTGGGTGTGTATGTATATGTATGTATGTATATGTAATCCGCGTATCTTGAGAACCGTTCGTCCCACCAGCTTCAAATTCAGCACGCGTGTTCCCAGCCGCAGCAGGTAGTGCAGTGCCCGGCCTCGACCCGACCCAATACGCGATTTTACGGAACCCAGCGCAAAAGGTTTGGATTCTCCGTATGCAGAGCTGTTGTCTGACATCAGGGTCTTCCGGAACCGGCACTGTGTCTGCAGAGATCTCCATATATGGGCATAAAATGGACGCAGACAGACAGATACAGATATCTCCATATATGGGCATAAATGGACTCAGGCATAATGGGGTTTGCATTACACAGAATTCGGCACACGCGTTCCCCGCCGCAGCAGGGAGTGCAGTGCCCGGCCTCGACCTGACCTGATATGCGGTTATTCGGAACCAGCACGAAAGGTCCGGAATCTCCGTATGCGGAGCTAATGTCTGACATTAGTGTTTTCCAGAACCGGCACTGTGTCTGCAGAGATCCCCATATGGGCATAAATGGACGCAGGCAGACAGATACAGATATCTCCATATATGGGTATAAATGGACACAGGCAAACAGATGGTCAAAACAGGTTATGACAACAGATATAATGGAGTTTGCATTAAAGGGTGGGGCATTCATTCCCTATTTACATTGTTCCCGAGTAGGACGGTCCTCGACTAGACGCTCGGCCGACTGTCAGGCAGATACAGATATCTCCATATATGGGCATAACATGGACGCAGTCAGACAGATATCTCCATATATGGGCATACATGGACACAGTCAAACAGATGGTCAAACGGGTCCTATGACAACAGGTATAATGGGGATTGCATTAAAGGGCGGGGCATTCATTCCCTATTTACATTGTTCCCGAGTTGGCCAGGTCGCCGCGGGCGGCCGAGCTTCTAGTTTTGATAATTTGACAAATTTGATCAAGGTCTAACCATTTCTTTTTTTGTAGTATAGTTTGTGGATTGTGATTACTTTTGATGCATTATTATTATTTTCATTTAAGAGGTGTTAGAAATATCATAAAAGTCCTTAAATTGTCACTTGTAAATGTGCGATTTGACAAACCGCGCCCGCCCCGCCCCTCATTAATCAGATCCGGTCAGGGCCAAGAGAATGAACGAGTTGGCATCTACTTGCCTCAACCTGTGTTTGCTCATGGCCAACTCTACACAGCCTTCTCCAGGGGAAAGAGAACCAGTGCCGTAAAAGTTTTCATTGTGGATAATGACTAAGGCATTACAAATTACTGACAACATTGTTTATAGCGAACTCCTTTAATTAGCCAAGACAATCATTCAAACAATGTTACTATCTACTATCTGTTACTATACTATCATTCTGGATATTATTATTTAATTTGAGTACTATTTCCTTTCTTTTTTGCAACAAACACTGTATACCAACACATACTCACCCTCACAGCGTCTCACACATGATGCCAGGTCAGCCCCCCAACGGGAAGAATTTCAGCGCTGAAAGAATTTCAGCGCAATTTCAGCGCAGAAAGAATCTCAGCGCATCTGGTCAAGGCGCTGAAAGCGCTGCGCTCGCCGCTTCATAAGTAATGCAATTGCACCTTCTAGTGGTCAAAGAAAAAAAAGAGAAACGACTGCCCTGATTTCTCAGCTACCCGGCGCTACCTTTCAAGCCACTAGCCACGACAGAGCCGACCAGCGTCAGCAGTTACTGAGGTTAGGGTTAGGTTTAGGCATAGTTTACTGAGGTTAGGGTTTGGGTTAAACACGGCGGGTTAATTCGGCTCATTAATTCAGAGCCGATCCTCCCCCCGATCCTCTAAAAGTGGAGTATGAATCAACCCTTAGTCTGTGTGTGTCAGTGTGATGTAAATCACATACGTGCCCATATATGGAGATTTCTGTATGTGCCCATATATGGAGATCTCTGTATTTCGCAGTCCTTGTCCCCTTTTATGGGCATATTGGTTGGAGCGGCGGTTCTACTGACAATTGTTGTTTCGTACAAAAAATCAGAGCTATCCGTGTGCGAAAGTTGGAGTCTGTAGAACCAACCATGTGTTGTGAGACCCGTGACATGCTGACTCGGGACCCCATGGGCAATTAGTAGTAGGGAAGGGATAATAACAAGGGGCTATCTGGAATCCCCATAGAAGGAGCAGACTCACATCAACGTCACCCAAGACTGACATCATAGAAAGTATGTGGGACCGACATCATCACAACTGATGTCAGGAACAAAACACACCATACAAGGATGTATGAACACTCCATATAAAGGTAAGGAGTATGACACGTGTATGACACAGCACCTTTTCGGCAGGATATATAAAGGGCGGAAAGTGAATTGAGAGGGTATTGTGGCAAGTATTGCACAAACTTGAATCAAGATGCCTCATACCTTCCCTTTCCTTTCCACTGAGCAGAAGAAGGAGCTCAGTGACATTGCCCAGAAGATTGTAGCCAATGGAAGGGGCATCCTGGCCACGGATGAATCCACAGGCAGTGTGGCCAAGCGCTTCCAGGGCGTCAATGCTGAGAACACGGAGGAGAACCGGAGGATGTACCGGCAGCTTCTCTTCACTGCTGACGACCGTGTGAAACCCTGCATCGGCGGGGTCATCCTCTTCCATGAGACACTCTACCAGAAGACTGATGATGGCAAGACCTTCCCCCAGCTCATCAAGGAGAGGGGACAGGTTGTGGGCATCAAGGTGGACAAGGGAGTGGTGCCCCTGGCCGGTACCAACGGCGAGACCACCACCCAGGGTCTGGATGGACTGTATGAGCGCTGTGCCCAGTACAAGATGGATGGCGCTGACTTTGCCAAGTGGCGTTGTGTACTAAAGATCACACAAAACTCCCCATCTCAGCTGGCTATCTTAGAGAATGCCAACGTCCTGGCACGCTATGCCAGCATCTGCCAGATGCATGGAATCGTTCCTATCGTTGAGCCAGAGATCCTGCCCGACGGTGACCATGACCTGGAGCGTTGCCAGTATGTGACTGAGAAGGTGTTGGCAGCAGTGTACAAGGCCCTGTCGGACCACCATGTGCACCTGGAGGGCACGCTGCTCAAACCCAACATGGTGATGGCCGGACATTCCTGCCCCAAGAAGTACAGCTCCCAGGAGATCGCCATGGCGACTGTCACGGCCCTGCGGCGCACTGTGCCCCCCGCTGTGCCCGGTGTGACTTTCCTCTCGGGAGGTCAGAGTGAAGAGGAAGCCAGTATCAACCTCAGTGCCATCAACCAGTGTCCCCTGCACAGGCCCTGGGCCCTGACTTTCTCCTACGGCCGTGCGTTGCAGGCCTCCGCACTCAAGGCCTGGGGCGGCAAGAAGGAGAATGGAAAGGCATGCCAGGAGGAGTACATCAAGAGGGCACTGAATAACCACCAGGCTGCCCTCGGCAAGTATGTGTCCAGTGGAGACCACAGCGCTGCAGGCGGTGACTCTCTCTTTGTGGCTGACCACTCCTACTAAATGATGCCCCCCGACACTGACCTCCGACATTCCTGTACCCAACGTGCATGCGGTTATTTCAATTCATTTTCACTCCCTGGTCCAGCACCACTGTTTTAGTTTGAACTTGTGATGTCACTTTATTGCATAGTCCCTAAGGATATTAAATGTGCACCTTCATCTCTCCATTGAAACATCTGCTGGAGGAAAACCTTATACGGTATCAAAATCACACGATTAAGCTATTACAGTACATACACTGGATAAAGAATTAAATGCTTAAACCTATAACTTTGGGGCCTTTTCTGCAATGTGTGTCACAGATGTGATGCATTTTGTTGATATAACAAGTTTGTTCATAGAACAGTTTATTTAACTACTAACTAGATTATTAGATTATCAAAACCATTTATGGAGTGTTAACGCTGAGTTCACCTTCGCCCAAAATATGAAAGAGTTCATGAACGATCGTTCATTGAACGCGTTCAGGCACAAGTTTGCATAGTTAGTTCAACAGCTAAGTATAGATCAAACCCTCTTCAACCCCCCCCCCCCCCATTCTATGTAAGGGATGTCCATATATAACAGACGATTTATCAAGCTGAAGGGATGTTATATATTATGGACAAACCCCAAGGAGCCAGTCATTATCCCGTTTATTACCCAGCTACTAAATAAAATGTATAATTTGACTCAAAACTAAAAACAAAACAAAGTATTTCCTTGTTTACAGACGGCTGAAGTATTCCACACGTGTTGTGCTGGGCGTCCCCCCCAGCGTGACTCGGTCGCCTTGGAAAACAAGGAAGTGCTGATTTTCTGATACTACGTTGTCTATTTCTCGCTTAAAATATTTTTAAAAACATTCTTGAGAGCAACGTTTAGTTCTAAATGTCGCTGTGTGTTTGTTTACATGGCTGACATGTTGGTTACAGCACAAGATTCACGCAGTGAAGCCTGAGTGCAGCAGGTGTTCTGAGTCTTTGATTAGCAGCGGTCTGTTATAGAGAGGAGCAGCGGTCTGTTATCCAGAAATATCAGACCTCTGATTTCAGCGATTGACTAATCAGAATCAAGCATTCAAACAAGCCGGGTAATAAGCCACAATAACATGAAGGTACATGTGGCAAAAAAAAATAACACAAAAAACATCTTCTCAAATGTACTAGCTTGGTTTGCTGTTAGCAGGGACATGCTGGGCTCCTGATTCAGCCCGGGAAAAAGAGTTGGAGAGGCCCTCACTGCGCGCTATAGAGAGAGATCTCTCTCTATAGCGCTGCTGCTACACAAAGATTTGCCATTTCAGATCATGACAAGTGACAAGCCAGTGGGCCAATTACATGAGTTATATTTCGTCGTTGTCGGGTGGAAACCTTGTATGTCCAAAACCGTTTGTTTTGTATTAATCATTTTAAAAATGATTTAGACTAGTGAAAACAGCCGATCTACAAGTGTTTTCACTACTTTTGTGCGACGGTCTTGTATGATGAAATTTGAAACTTGGAGATACGAGGTTTCTGACCGACAGTGACAATTTACGTTGTTGGCCACCCAGCCCCCAAAATGGAACGAAGGCCGACATTTTATTTTGAATGTTTTCCTAATGGCCGGCCTGGACCGGCCGGGAATGAACCGGCCGTTCGGGAGTTGTCCCGCTTTTCCCAATGGCCAGCACGTCCCTGGCTGTTAGGTTGCTCCTCCTCTCCATCTGAAAGTAAGCCGGGCATGTGTTCATAAAGATGCCTTTCTAGCTGTTCATCAATGTCCGAATTTGGTCGCAGCACACACCACAGCAAGAAGCCAATAGAAACTAGGCTGAGGGGAAGAACCTTCCACCAGGGTCGCTGATACTGCAATCCCAAAGAGCGGTCTACCTTCCAGGTCTTGTGGCTGCCTTTGCTGGTAGAGAACTTGAAGGGCTCATTGTCCACCTCTTCGCCTGGTTTCCTGGACCGAGAAAACCTCTGGGAGGTCAAGGTGAATGGTCTGACATGATTCAGTGTCCTCAGAGTTGCTGTGCTGCCAACGTATATCCTATGACACACAGAAAGGTGTACCATACTACCCATAACACACATTTTGAACACCTGTCATCTTAGGTAAAACGCTGCCTGTGCCTGCCTGATTTCAGTGAGGTCCACACAGAGTGCTTTTATAACGGATTTGCACTTGTCATCATAAGGTCGCGGTGAGTCATTCGTGCCCAAATATGAATTCCAGATCAGCCATGCCTATATATGGACTCCTTGAGTTTAGAGCAGTCAGGTATGCCAGCTAGCTATAGGCAGGCACATGTATCCAACACTAACTTTCAAATGTAATCAGAACACATGCTTAATTGCTATTGTTTTCTTCACAATGGTAAGATAAGTGTTATCCTCTCTCCACACACCCATTTTTGACTAAAGAAAATATTTTTCTTAAATGCAGGACATGCAGCCTTAAAAATGGAGTAGGAGTCCTCAACAAAGCAGCAGAAGAGAAAGCAGCCTGATACCAACTACACTGCGTGCCTAATATGTCAGAAGACAGACAGTAACGCTGGTCCTCTTCAGAAACTGACAGACCAAGGTTATCCTTCACTTCTATATGCTGTAGCCAAAATAAATGATTATGTCTCATTCAGACATGATAATGAGTTGGATCCTCAGTGTGCCTTTCTGGAAAGGCATCCTGTAAGTGTCACAACAAATACACAAATTGTAAAACAGATGATCAGAATAAAAATACATTTGTAAAGCAAGAAGGCACTTACTCTGAAGGGGAGCATGTCGCTATTTCTACAAGTCATCTTTTCGACAACCAAACCTAACCCTAACCTCTGTGGGGTGAGTAGCGATACCTGCCGACGCTCTGTTGTCGAAATGATGTGCGTTCGCTGTTCGAAAAAGCGAGATTTCCCCACTCTACTCTGAAGCAGGACCTTCTGCCTTCCGCCGTTCAGTGCGTCCGGTATCACAGGGATTGCATGGACGTCTACTAGTCAAGACGTGTTTATACACAGTGAAAAACAAGTACTGGCACAATTTCTTATGATGCTGCACTCAGCTGATATCATGCATTGAATTAATATTATTTGTTATTTGCTTTGAAAATACTTGGGAAACCATGGAGACCATGACATCATACCAATCTTACTACCACCTTAAAGGGCACTATGACGTAGCGGTAGTAGTAGGCAACTGTAAGATAATGGTTGTACCACAGAAAGGATGCTCTAGCCTGGTTTGCTCTGCAGAATTGAGCACTGGCTGCATGCTCACCAAGTTGAAGGAAGTAAGGGAGACTGCTCAAGAGGCAGATTATGAAGAAGAAAGAGATGATGAGGTAACAGGTAACACCTGATGATACCATAGTCTCCTCCTACAATACTGCAAAGAGAATACGGATGGAGCTCCAGGCCCAATGTAAGGCAGAAAAGCCAAAGTCAATGCAAATGGAAATATCATACTTGGGAGGCATCTCGGAGAGTGAGTGATAACAGATGCATCCCCAGAAGTGGGTGAGGACGGCGGGTTGAAAGTCAGTCCCAAACATCCTGGGCAAGGTTAAGCTCGTGATGAACAAGTTCTTAACCTTGCCCAGGATGTCTAACAACACAAAACAACATTGGGACAGCATTGCACATCCTCAAGGAAAGGCAATTGCCACACTTTTAAACAGATTTAGGAACTGCATCAGCTACCAGAGATATATTACAACAATGGCATCGTCAGTTGATGAGCAAACAGATGGTGCCTTCATACCAACGAACCTCAAGGTTGGTCGATTCACACAATTTGCATTTGATAACCTTGACTTCCAAGAGTACACAAAGGCTGAACGAACATTACATGGCACAACACACATCATATCCCAGTAATCCCAGTACAAGGATCTCTTGACCACCTGAGCATGTTGTGGCTTTTGGGGCATATCTGCCCTACTGTTCTCTTGGAGAACCTGAAACCAAGCTGCACTGGTCCAACATGGAGTTCATTGCAGGCATTTCTCATCCCAGATGCTACCCCTGCAACTGTGATTAGCTATGCACCTCTTTTCCCCATGTCACCAACAGACCCAGATGTGGTTGAACAGTCAATTCAATACTGCATGGATGTGTCCAGGTCTGCAAAAGAAGACCCCTCAGATATATAATATATAATAATATATAAGATATACCTCAATAAATATGTGTATGAGAATTAAAGGGATATTTCACTTTCAAAAAAACTTTTGGTAATTTTATCGTCTAATCAGGCTTTTATGAACACCCTGAACAGTTTTTAATTTGCTTGATTCAATATTTAGATATTTGATGTAAATGTTACCAGGCCCTCCAGGCCCAGGGCCTCTCCCCACACACACCCATTGTCACTTCAAAATCCATTTTAACCATGATAGATTCATTAAAAACATCCATTATTTTTCTGGTGACTCATAATACGTGAGCAGGCCATGTTTTTTCGATAACTTTTTTCATTTATTTTGAATAATTATTTTTTGTATTTCATTTTTTCCATTTTCCCAAATAATTATTCAAAATAAATAAAAAAAGTTATTGAAAAAACACGGCCTGCTCACGTATTAGGAGGGTAGTATGAGTCACCAGAAAAAATGTTTTTAATTAATCTATCATGGTTAAAATGGAGTTTCAAGTTACAATGGGTGTGTGTGCGGAGAAAAGCCCCTAAACTGTTTCCCTGTTGAAAGTGGAATATCCCTTTAAGATCTCTGAGCCCTATTTTAGCGAAAATTGATAGTTTATGAGGTTTTTATTTTTTTATCCACATTTATAAAACAAAAAGCTTAATGCGCTTTTGGCATCAAGCAGCATTATAATAATAATAATAAAAAAAAACACTTAGTACCCTTTTGGCATTCAGAGTCTGTTGAAACTCTACATGACTGGACTGAAATCCCTACTTGGGGTGAGGATTACTACACCCAACTTGTCCTGCCTGTCGGAAGTAGGACTGCCTTCCTTAGTTTTAGTGAGAGAAAAGCAAGCCAGGTTCTTCACCAAAATACAGCAGCACAATGGCATGCTTGATGAACCATTGTGGTACAGTATGTTCAACTGCTAAGGAAGGAGAACCATGTCATGTATTCTCTTTTATCTGAGATAATCTAGAAACAAGACCATATTGAGAGTGACCGAACGAACAGCACATACTGCACTGGTGTGTCCCCTGCCCTCACACAAGACATCAGAGCGAAATATGGACACAAATGTAATGATCTCAGCTCACTCTTTGTGGGCACTAACAGAGAAACTTTGCATATGCCTGCCTGTCACTTTTGTAGCAACAGAAAGCTCCTGTTGAATGAGCCAAGAGATTTTGTGTTGTGTGATGTATATTTTAACGTATTGTACCTTTATAACGTTTTTTTTTAATTAATGGGTTTTCGAGTGTTGTTTTTGGACCCAATGTTTTCTGGAATTGTGTCAATGAAGTAAACTTACAAACTAACTAGATCTGCTTCCAGTGAATGTTCTCCCCAAAATAGGGTTGAAGTTGTTTGTGTAAAGAGAAGGAAAAGAAAAAAAAGAAAGGGAACATGTTCTCACAATAGATGTGGAGGACCCCCTAGGGGTCCCAGAATCATGTCCTCACAATAGATGTGGAGGACTCCCTCTAGCCTATCTCTGAGGACCCCCTAGGGGTCCCAGAATCCCGGACCACCTACGGGCCCCGGACTCCCTGTTGACGACCCCTGGTGTAGAGCAGAGCTGGGTAAAGACGAGGCGAGTTTATACTACAATATGAATAAAAAATGAGAAATAAAAGAAAAAAGTCTATGAACTCCTAATCTTAATTCCAACCTCAATCTTTTCCTATTCATAAGCCTAACTCCCCCAAGACATTTTTAACTATCTTTTCCTATTCATAAGCCTAACTCCCCCAAGACATTTTTAACTACAAAACAGCCATTTCTCCTGTGAGGACCAGGACAATCCTTCTCAGAGCGTCTATATTTGTCAAATTATATGTGTCCCTCACAAGTACAGTAGTGATGTGATTACACATGCACACACACAAGTACACAGTAGCCTACTTAATTATCTCGCTACAAGGTTATTTCCCCATCCATTCCCTGAGCTGAGCTCTCATTGGACGATGAGTCAATCTTATGGCGTTAAATCCTCACATGGGGAATTAAAATGTGTCCACACTGTGAATCCTTGGTGCTCATTTGTCTCTGAGGGTGATAAAAGTACAGTGGTTATCTCCTGTGAGCAGGGGAGATTAACACACCATATTATACAGACCTTTCCAGAGCCATAGCATTTAAATAGATCCGGCTGGCAGCTGGAATATAGGCTCTATCATGCACAGCAGCCATATTGTAAAGAAATGGGACCTATTCCTTAATTCCTTCATAGGTGTTACCAATGATGCTAATGAAGGCTCGATCTGTTCCATTTAGTGTAGCACAGTTGTTCAGAGTTACACACCCTTAAGGGGCCATTTGGAATTCCCTCAAGGAACCATGAGGGTCCCTGGACCACACCTTGAGACCCACTGGTGTAGCAGAATGTTTCCAGTGAGCCAACATGCCACAATATCAGCACCCTGACTCTGAATGGAATAGAGCCTTCATTAGAATCATTGGTAAGACCTGGGAAGAAAGTAAGGCAGAGGCCCAATTCCTTTACAATATGGCTGCTGTGCATTATGCCTATTGTGGAGAGACTGAACGATATTCTCCAAACTGAGGACACTCAATTCAGTGAGGCTGTATGGCGCCCTACAGCAAAGGACAATAACTAATCACATTTACTCACTGCACTTAGAGTAGTTCACCCCCAAAATGACTTTATTTCTATTGATTACTCATGCCATGGAGACTTGAGTTAAATCATATTTTTAGTTTGTTGCATTCCTAAGACAATAATTAGATTACAATAAATGTACCCCCATTGATTCCGGATGGGCACCCGAATCCATTTGGGTCCCCATCCATAATCAATGGGGGTAAATTTACTATAATCAATTTTTGTCTAAGGAATGCAACAAATACCAAAATAGATTGACTTGCTATTAAATCATAACCTTATCAAACTGACATAAAAACAAATCAGGAACACCAATTTGGTCCCCAATTTGACATGATGTCTCCAATTAAATAGTGCTATTAGTCTGTTAGTTAATGTGTCCTATTTTAGTAACAGACCCCACACATGCATGCACGTGCGTGCGCAAACACACAGACATTTGTATTACAATAGAAGGCCCTGGCAGTCAAGGCTTGTCTAGCCCCCTTGCCTCGTTCTCCACGTGAAACCCCCGTTAATGAGACAGTGTATGAGTGCACACACAGGGAGGGGCCGTTGGAAGCGTGAGAGCAACATCCGGTTCATTGGAAAATAACTTGTGGCATGGAGGAAAAGAAAAACTAAACAAAACACCAAACAAAGTATGCTACTGTATATAAAATGTATGTCAAGTTTAATATAATACAAAGATGTTGGCATGACGCTGATGTGAACCTGTACATTATGAACAACAAGAGCAACATTACGATGTCATAATATCATACACATGGCTGAATTAGATTATTACGTATTTATATAAAGTGCAATAAAAAATAAATGCAACACAGTGAAGACCCTGGCCCTTAACACTTACTAGCCCCCCCTCCCCAACAACCACCACCACCTGTGAATATATCATTATTTGACCTCTTTGACCTCATAATCTGCAATTATGTGTCCTGGAGATTTTAACCACTTTAAACCTGCCGTCCATATTTTGTGTCATTAGACTTTCCAAATAGGAGACCCAGGCTTTGAATCCCAGGTGTTGCATAGAACAGAAGGATATATAAAAAAATGGTTAAGAATTTAACAATTGCCGATCTACAAGCTCACAAGCAAAAAAAAAAAAAAAAAGATTAATAGGCCTTAACCACTTCAACCACTTTTGCTGAAAATATTTAATGTAGGACTCTGAAGGACTCTCCGGTCAACAACGTAAGGGATTTAAGTGTTAAGTGGACAGGGTCTCCATACCCAAAAGAGACATTTTGGAACCAAACTTATAACAATACATCATGAATTAACTACTTTTTTTTCCGTGAACATTTATGTTTATACGTTTTTGAAAAGTTGTAATGGTTGCTATAAATGTATAGTTCAAGTTGTTATAAATTATTATAGTTATGTTGTGTTTGGTGTGATACGACCCAGTAACTCAGGGGTTCTCAAGATTTTGATTATTATTTTTTTATTTCTCTTTTTTTTTTTACACATTTAGAAAATAATCTGGCGACCCCCAAAATAATTTGGTGAACCCCAGAGGGGTCACGGCCCACAGGTTGAGAACCCCTGCCGTAACTTATGAGCCCAAGTGTGCCTGGTCTGTCATAATAAGTGCACACTCATTTCGGTGAAAGCGATCTATAAAGCTTGTAGACAGACTATTTTCACCAAAGAGATTTGGTGTAAGGGGGGAAAAAGGAGGGAATCAACTATAGACCCCTGGGGGACCCCAGTCAGCTATGTATATAAGGTTTAAGTGGTTAGGAGGATACAAATGGATCCAAATGGACCCGCAAATGACCATTCAGTTTGACCAAATGGCTCCATTTGATTCCATTTGTATATCTCTTTGTATACTGTGTGCAGCAGAGTAGATTCCATATTACAAAAGAAAGGGAAAAAAAGTACAAAAGAGTTATGAATCTGTGCAATAAACTGAGTTGTACAAATCCAATATCATATGAACAGCTGATTAATACTCTTTTATACACGTCTAGACGTGTGTATATATATATAGACGTGTGGGTATATATATATACGGTATATATATATATATATATATATATATATATATATATATATATATATATATATATATATAAAACACTGCTCTTTTTTTTAGCACCACAAGGCGTCCATGTTTCATGAGACAGCCTCAAAACAAAAGAGCAGCTTCTTATTTCAGAGGACCATGATGCCTGGAACCCACAGCACTTTATTTGCACTCTGCAGGTTTGTTTGCGCGACTGTTCTCACCAAGCCATGGGCCAAAGCAGGTCTGGTCAATGCAATTCGATGAGAATGCAAGCAGACAAACTTTATTTGCACAAAGATATACTGTATATTTACGTGCACGAGTGGAGCGTCCGTGCACAGCCAGCAGGCCAGCTTTGCGTGCCTGGTGGGTTTCAAGCATCAGGGGCTACAGTCACACGTGTGCGTCATAAGCGTAGTAGCCAAACACAGGTGTTACCAATGATGGCTCTGTTCAATTGTGGTCAAATAATGTAAGGAAAAAAACTAAAACAAAAAAAGCATTTCAATAATGAGGTGGACGGATACTATGAAAAACAACACAGGTTACACAACTATCCACAAATGTGCTCGTCCCTTTACCCTTCCCAAATTCAGCATGTTTCTAAACTTGATATAAAAATAAAATTGTGCCGCCCCCTAAAACTTGCTGGTTGTCCTAAGATATCTGCACTGTAAATTCCTACTTTGTTCCACCTACATTACATTGTTAAATCCTGCAGTGTTAATTTATCTCTGAGAGGGAACAAATGGAACCAACATAATTCTCTGCGGTAAACAAACACTCTAGCACCAATCAAGATAAACCAGTTCCAGTGGTTGTCCCAAGCCCCCAGAACCAAGGGGGAGGGCTGAAGCGCCATGGACATGGTGGCCGTTTGAGGTACTGCAGTTGGAGCTTCTAACCACATGAACGCGCTCTAGGCTTCTTTGTATTGGCTGCGCGTTCATAGCGGAAGTGCTCGTTCATGACTTGGAGCCCCAGCGCGTCCATGAACACAAACTATGACGCAAAATGCGTCACAGAAGGCGTTTCAGAGGCGTTTCCAAACGCGGAAGTACGCTTCATGCGCTGGGTGAGCAACTCAATGCAAGTTGACGGGCGGGGATATCTGGTGTCCTCTCTATACTTATTATAACTCTATGGGTTGTCCTAAGATATCTGCACCATCGATTCCTGACACTGCTACACCAGTGGGTCTCAAAAGTGTCACACTGGTGGGAGGAACCCTCGTGGTTCAACAATCAATTCATTAATCGATAATTTGCATCCCTAGTCCGCGTCCAAATACATTAATTCGTGTGGTCCTTCACATGAAAAGGTTTGAGAGTCAAGGACCCCTGGGTCACTTTGAGAATCACTGGTGTACGAGACGTTGACGCTTCTGACGAGCACGTGTGACAACGCCCCCTAAAGCATCATTTATTCTTTGCAGTGCGCCGGTGTCGCTCGTCGACAAAGGGGTCAGCGAAACAGGGTGCTTGTCGGCGAGCGCCGCTGTCGCGTGACTGGGAGGATGACTGAAGCTGAAGGCATCTCTGACATCAAAGATATACGAAAATATATAAGCAAAGTTAGTTTACTAGATTACAGGTTTCATACAAAACTCATAATTGTTGTTGTTTTTCTCTCCATAATATTTTGTCTGCATAATGTTTGACAGTTATAAAAGGTGGATTAAAAAAAATGTGTTGTCACAGTTGGGGAGATGACATCATCGCATCCTACTTCTCCGTCCAACCCCCGCTGCCCAGAAAGGATTCTGGGAAAGATCTAAGTCTGCTGTGAACCCTGGTGGAGGAAGAGAAAAAATAAGTCAAGCTTTGAATACATAATAAAAAACACTGAATTACTGTTTGTGTTTGAACCAAACCCATAGTAGATCTACAAGCTGACAACATGATGCAACCTGATGCGTTGTGAGCTTGTATGAGCTATTTTCAGTTAAAATAATTGTTCAGTTAAGAGCCCCTTCCTCGTCTCTCCTGCTCTTTAGTAAACATAAAGGTTAGGAACCAATTATTTTCAGTGAAAAATGAAATTAGGCCCGGGGGGGAAGAGAACAAAACTGGTTCCACGCCGGTGGAAAAGGGGTCACAAGAGAGATTCTCTTGCGTTGTTGGGAGGAAGTGAAAAGATATTGAATGAAGCAGCAGCACACTTCTCAGTCTTTCCCAGGTGGTTCGACCAGGCAGACAGGGTTTTGAGGTCATAATCTCTGTGAGGTTAGGTTTAGGCATAGTGTTTCTGAGGTAAGGGTTAGGCATAAAGTTAAGTAAAAGTTAAGTTAAATACTACTCTTCTATTCCACTGACCAGTCAAACGATTGAGATCAGAACTTGTGTTCTGTTTATCCCTCAATAAAATGATGTAAGACTTATTATGAACTCTAGATAGTATATGAACTTGATGAGACGAACTCTATGGATGAAGTTTTAATACTGTTTTGCTTATCTGGCTGTGCTTATTTCTATGTTTTTTTTTTCTTTTTTTCTTTTTTTTTTTTCAAATCATAGAAAACTGGGTTCCTCAATCAGGAGGGTGACTGAAAATAGACCGCAAAAAAGGAGCTATGGAGAATTTATCACAATGCGTCTTGCTGTGAGCGTGTACATCTGCTATTTCTGGCAAAGACATCTGGTGTAGAAAGAAATGAGCAGACTAATGCTGCATTCACACTGCAGATATATAGTTGAACGTTTTGCTTGCTTGGTCAATGTTATCTCAATGGAAACCAGCTTTAAAGATACAGGACACACACCAAACGAAGGTTTGGAAGCTTTAAAGCTGGTTTCCATTGAGATAACATTGACCAAGCAAGCTAAACGTTCAACTATATATCTGTAGTGTGAATGCAGCATAAGAACAGGTCGGGCTAGTCTCACTATAAAAATGATGGTGCTTCTTTTTTTAAGATTCATTCCAGGTTGTACTCGGGTAAAATAACTGCCATTTTACTGTTCCATGTGTTCTGTTGTGTAGCTAAATAATGCTCATAATGCTAAGTAATGCACACTGTACTCTCTCTTTAGTGCAGGCACCCTCCAGTCATGTTTTAGTATAGGCTTCTGTTTGGGCACTGCTGTTGATACAGGACTTGAATCTGAATCAATACATTTGATTCTGAAACATTAAAATTGGTATTTAAGTCAAAAAGCCTTTGAGTTCACCGGGCGTGCATCCGATATTAAACATTCAGACAAAACTAGTGTCTCCAAGATGTTGAAATTGTATGAGGTTAAAAGATGAGTACTTTTGTACAGTAGAGGGAGCCATTGTTCCGAACATTAACATGTAGAATATTCAGTCCTCTTGGAGTTCATAGATTGTCTTTATAGGCCAGGGGCCAATTCTGATATCTTCACAAATTGGTACCATTCAAGGTGACCGTACATTTTTTTTACATTTTTGACTTCCTACATGTCTCTAGTTCACATTTTGGTATAACCCTTTCTGAGACCCAGCTTAATTGATGTTATCAGCCACTAGAGTCGGTCTCCCATCGACTTTCTATACAGGAGAAAAATAACCAGAAAACATTTTTTTTCTGGGTATTTAATTAGGATGTGAGGGGTCTAACTAGGGGTTTGTCATGATGCTGAATCCATTGCAAGCATTTGTTTTGCACAAAAAACATTCCTTGGGCAACAAATGGCCCCAGAAAACGATAGTGATGAGTCATCACTTTTCATCAGTTTTGTGGGCGTCCCTGAACCGAATTTCCCATTTTCAATAATTTTACTTCTACTCCACCGCTGGCTGCTTATTACACCACAGCAATGGCAGCAGTGTTCTCTACAGGGGAGCGCTCAGGCAAAAGTGTAAAAGAATGCAGCGTCACAACTAGATCCATGCAAGGGCTCCCAACTTTGATCAGAGGTGAGAAAATGTCTAAGCTAAGTAAGCTGGAGGTCTGAATGTGATTGTGGACCCAAGACGAAAAGGATTATGTTCTCCATTGGACACCATTCATTCCCCCCCCCTAACTTTACAGTTGATTTTCTTACCTTAATAAACATTTTCACAAAATGTCCTGTCGCTAGTTTAAAGTCTCACCATGAAATTAGTTTTGTGAAAATATGGTCCCATTTATTTGATAATTAATGTTCTCCACCATTCTCATCTACACCAATAGACCGTAGGTCCCACCCTCCTCCTTCTTTGACTGCTTTATTTTCTGCAAGCTCCCAAGTATCCCTGCCGGTTGCATGTGACCGTTGACCAATATCCTTCCTTGGGTACCATTAATACAATGATGGCAGACACCCATATGAGGGCAAAAAAAGCTTCATTTTTCGCTCCGATAGAAACCAATGGTGACGTCATCACTTCCCATCGTCCATATTTTCTACAGTCTACGATTTGGACACATTTTAAAGAGGTCAGGGTCTGTGGCTCAATGAAATGACCATTAGCCTACTCTTCACCTTAACTGTTTGCTTTACACTATTTGCTACCCATCATGTTAGCACTCATGTTTTTGTTATGACTTGAACCCCAGCATCCATAATCTACATAACATAAGTCAAATGTATCTTATCTACAAGCTCACAAAGTGATGCGTTGTGAGCTTGTAGTTTGGCTATTATTGGCCTAAGACATTTGGTGTTGGCATAAAAAAATAAGCCATTGCAGGTCCGCATGCTAATGAGCCAGAGTTCACTTAAGCTGTCCAAAGATCTGATAGTGAAAATTACACAGCATGAAATCCATGGAATGCACAATGAAAGGTTTCACTAAAGTTTATTTTCAGCACAAAATACATGACTGTTATGTACATCAGTGCATTTAGAACAATGCACAATCACAAAAAAGGTACAGTGCATTTAGAACAAGGCACAATCTAAAAAGAAAAACAAAGAACATGTACATGTACATCCTGCATTTAGAACAAAGGCCATTTGACATAATAAAGGTGTCCAAGATGCCAAAAAAGGGGACGGAGAAGCAATAATGCATCGTGTCTGTTGTTGGATTTTCGCAGCCCATCATTTAGGCTTCCCTACCCCTTGCTCTGTTTGCATAAACAAATTAAATTATCAGTGTTTACATCACATTTCAAGAGAGAGAAAAAAAAAGGAGAAAAACATGGATGTTTTTCACACATACAGTATACATTTGCTATGGTGACCCCTTAAGGGAAAAGCCGAAAGGTAAAGAAGAAGACAGCACAGGTCAAGCACTAACCAACTTCAGATTGCACAGGCCGGCACATATTTTTAGGATTTTGCTCAATTTTGCAAGCATGTTGATAGGGAAGGTTTTTGACACCATTTTAAAAACTTGAATCCTTCTGATGGCACGTTCAACATGAATGCGCACATTTGCAACGGGCCTTGCGCGGGGCACCTTGTCATAAGTCAACCGCGCATGCTTGAGCGTGAAAGCTGGGATGTTCAATTTAACTTTTTTGTCAGCTAACAGTTTATGGATTCTAAATTTGCGGTCTGCCATTACCTCGTCACCAGGGCGCAGACAGTCCAGGAACCCAGAGTTAACAGTTATGTACTTATCACTGCTCCTAACAACAAACGCATCTGATATGAACATGATTAATCCACTTGGAGCAACAACGACAAGATATTTAGCAGTGCTTGTCCCTTTGTAGTGGCTGTACATTGCACCCCTGCTGCCAAGGTTTCTGGACGTCTGAATAAAGGTTTCAGCACAGTAGATGATACAGGTAGTGTTAGGATAATTATTTTTAAATGCCAATGGCATGGTGAGTTGAATACCTTCCTTATCTGGCCAGACAATTAGGTCTTTAAATAACTCACCCATCACATCAATCCAATAAGCAATGACCTTACTTGCCATACTCTGTGATACTTGGAAACGATGGGCAATATATTCAGATGCCGGGTTTAATTTTAGTTTCATCAAGGTCATGAAAATCTGGTCGACAAAAGGAAGGCTAAATGATGGGCTACGGAAATCCAACAACAGAGACACTAGAACTTTGAAGTGCATTAGCCTTACCCCTGTGAACAGTGAGTCCTTGTCATTACTGAGCAATGACAGTGCCAGAGAGTCCTTCACCTGACACTGTATAGCTGCATGCCATACAGTGTCTTCTTTGCTCTTTGTTGTTACATGGTATGTATGGTCATGTTCTTCCAACTGGGCCTGGGCATCTTGGTGTGTTGGCGCCTTTGACTTTCGATCAACAAAATGAAAGGAACAAACATAAATTAGTTTTGGTGGTTTCTTCAACTTTAATGCCTTCAGCCACATCTGTGAAGCCAACCCTGATGCCTGTTTGAGGTGGAATGAATAGCGTGGAGGACATGACCATGCTTTCTTCGTCAGGGTTTGGTAAGGCACTTGTTCGCCAGCCATAGTTTTAGCTTTCGTCGCGCATGTGGACAGCCTCGTACTGAACAACTTGTCTCTGACATCATTCACTCGAGATGCGTTGCCATGGAAAATCTGTGTCGTCTTCTTCCTTGTTTTTCAAGGTCATCTCATTGAGGTACATTACCGATCACCTGCTGCTCTGGGCTGGCCCGGCTGGGGGGCTGGGGCCGTGGGCCGGAAGCGATAAGATGTTGAATGAAGCAGCACACAAAGAAAAAGTCTCCAGGTTGGGCATGTTTCAATAGTCCGGCGTGCGGTTAGGTTTAGTGTTAGTCAACGGAGAAAGACGCACCAATGGAACCGGATTAATGACACATCGGAACAACACTACGCTCCCCTCCAGGTATTCACCTTATTTTACTTTTTTCCCCCACAATATCTTTTGAAAATAGCAGATCTACAAGCTCACAACGTGTCAGACCCCCATCTGAAAATATGTGGTGCCAGGGACCCCAACACAAGATCTGTATAGTTCAAATGTTTCAAAAATATTCAAAATATTATACCTTTTTTCCCCACTATTCTTTGAAAATAGCAGATCTACAAGCTGACAATGTGACAATGATATGACACATTGTGAGCTTGCTGATCTGCCATTTTCAAATAACCAATGTTAAGTAGTAAAAATGAGCCTAGTTGCTTCTTTTGGGCTTGTTTTCTTAGACCTGGACACTTGTTTCTTTTGCAAAATCTGGCAACACACTGTTATTCGTTGTTGTTTCGACTAAAACTCTGATGAAAAGTGTCAAAATAAGCTATGATGACTAAAACTAAGACGAAATACATTGACAATTTTGTCAAATACAAACTAGACAAAAATGTTAGGGAGGGACTAGTGAAGAAGAGATCCAGTAGAACTGGTTTGGTTGCACTCGGGTGTGGGTCTGAAAATACATTTAGTTGACTAAAATCTTATGATATTTAGTCGACAGTGTACAAATGGAACCAAATGGACCCTAACAGGTCCATGTGGTTCCATTTGTACATCGGGTTAGAATTAAGGGAAGACTTGACATTTAAAAGCTTGAGAAACACTAGAATATGAATACAACTAAATGACAATGTACTCAAAAGACTAATGACTAAAATCCAAATCAAATCTGCTGTGAAAATGAAATGAACTGCTCTTACAGAGTTGGTTCTCTTGCGTTTCCAGCAGTCAGGGTTGATTCTCTTCTGCTGGTCAGCCAGGGCTTTGGCCTCCAGGGTGTACATCTTCCTCTCCTCATTCTTCATCTTCTTCCAGCGCTCACCCAGGATCACACTGATGGCTCTGCCACGGGCAGGGGCACAAAGTGAAGGTCACAGCGTCAGTCAATGGGAATGCGTACAGAAAATGACATGCTATCGTCTTTAAACACACATTGTTATTGCATATCGTCGTTGTCGGGTGAAAACCTTGTATGTCCAAAACCGTTTGTTTTGCATTTATCATCCGTTTGTTTTGCATTTATCATTTTAAAAATGATTTAAACTAGTGAAAACAGCCGATCTACAAGCACACATCGCGAGGCGTTGTGTGCTTGTAGATCTGCCGTTTTCACTACTTTTGTGCGACGGCATTGTATGATGAAGCACGGCTTTACATGCCGAAAAAAACGTTTACATTTGAAACTTGGAGATGCGAGGTTTCTGCTCGACAGTGACGATATACACAATGTGTACAGTATGTTTCATGTTATGTGACCATAATGGTCCATTTAGACTGGGAAGGCCTAATCATTCTTACACCCTTCAAGCCGGGAAAGCCCCTGTTATTTTTATGTTGAGCCGGGAAAGCCTGTCATTTTAAAGTATATAAAGCATTTCGCTCTCTCTCTCTCGATGGACAGACAGACAAAATGACCCCAAACCCAAAATATTTAACGTTTTTCAGATAACTTAGGTTAGGATTTAGAAGGTGCTTTTAAAATCGGCCTCAGGTCTATGTGAGTACACAGAATGTTAGGAAAGTGCCCCATCTTCTGAAAAGCAGAGGTACTACACATACATGTTCCTGTTTCATGTGTATAGCAGTTAAACCCAGTTTTTTGGCCGGTTTCAACAACAAAAAAGAAAAGAAAAGCTGCATTCTACTTGTGTTAATAAAACTATAATAGAGGTTTGGTCCCTGTCTGCCATTGTTTTCATCACTATTCACCACCGTATTATATTGTGACATTCCATTTAGTATGATTTCAAAGTACTATTAGTAGTACTAAGGGCCTGTAATTTAGTCTGTGCGACATAAGAATATATTTGGGAGCACCCGTGCGACCGTCAATAATTGCCGTGATAATACCAAATCGGCACACCGAGTGAACCAAAACCAGCGCTCATTAACATCCATTCATTAGGCTTAGCTGCCAGTCAGTCTATTGAGCACTGCTGAGCGCTGTTGCTCCGCTATTATGTCCAACGTCACTGCGTGTCAGAATCAGAAAGTACATTAGTACTAGTAGTTAAGTTATTGAAGTTGTAGAGGGGGTCCGTGAGTGTGACTACGGAGAAGAGAGGAGATGCTCTGTCTGTAGTGAACGAGAGAGAGAGGGGGCGGTCCTCGATTGTGTGCGTGTGAGAGAGAGTGCGTGTGTGAGAGAGAGAGAGAGAGAGTTTGCGTGCGTGCATGTGTTGGAGCTAAGGCAAAGATCAATTCATAGGACAGACAGCATGACAAGGGGCAGGAAGAGTGGGCACTAAGGAAGAGTGGGCAGACTGGGCACCTAGATGTAAAATTGGCATTTTTCCCCCTAAATGCTAAAAAGTTAAATGTTTGGGAAATGGTCTACTTAAATAATGTGACGAATACATGATTAGAACATGATTGAACATTCCGCAATTAATTAAGGTCTAATATCCTCACAACCTAATCAGAATGGGGTGGTGTGTTTGTATGTCTGTCTGTATGTACATCTGCAACTCCACGTTCAGTAGTTGTTCGATTGTCTAAAAAACATAATACAAAAATCAACAACGCATGTTCCTTGCTGACCATCAACTTTTTTTTTTTTTTTTTTAACTTTTTTTTTTAACTTTTTTTTTTTTTTTTTTTTTTAAAGGAGCTATAGTCAACTTTTTCTTGAAAAACGGATGCTAAAATAAAAATAATGTTTCGAAAATATTTTATAAAAAAATAAGCTTCATATATGTGTTTCAATTAAAAAATGACCACAAAAAGCGTAAAATAATGATAAAATAATCATTTTGGCCCTTTGTTTACATTTACAGGGCCCGTACTTTGTTTACATCCTAGTCTGTAGACTAGGATGTACACCTACAATGAAAAAGTTGACTATAGCTCCTTTAAATATGAGCGCCCGTTAGGGCGCGATTTCTAGATATGAGCGGCCGCGCAGCGGCCGCGAATTTCTAGTTTCTATAATTGCTACAAAACCATCCAATCATGTTGGGCACAGTTCACGGATAAATGTATATGACATACCTGCATATTCACATTACGTATGCCGTTTTATTAGGTGTAAATTTCAATTACATATTGGTGCTCCTTACATTTTGTTGGGTGCTCCCAAACTTTTTTCTGGTGCTCCTAACTTTTTAAACTGGGAGCACCGGTGCTACCAAGTAAAAAGGTTAATTTCGAGCCCTGTACTTTTTTTAGCTACTATTCTTCGGACAAAAAACTCTCACATACTCATTTTGGCATACTAAATTAATTTAAGTGATAGTTTTAGTTTTTAGCTAAAAAGTTAAAACTGATAAGTGTTCGGTTACACTGTTAAATAGCTCTATATTGTGACAGAAATCATTACTATAGTGTCTGTTCAGTAAAGTTGCTAAATAGCTCTATACAAGCAATGATTACACACAATATAGAGCTTTTTAACACTGTTACTGAACACAACCTCTATAGCAATCAGTACTATCACAATATAGAGCTTTTAACACTTATTTTAAGTAGCACTAAATAGCACAATTGTACCTGTTGTCTTTCCCAGGGTACATCTGTGTGTACTCCAAGCGGTACTTCTTGGCAAAGAGCATGAAGGCATTCATTGGCCGCTTGCATTTCACAGGTGTGGCCACGGCTGTCGTCCCTGGGGAGGCGAGGCCTCTGTTGGATCTGCTTCCTGAGGCGTGCGGGGGCGAGGAGCCGTCGCAGTCCGGGCTGGCGGCGCCCCCGCTGGACTGGGAGGTGCGGCGCTGGCGCGCCATGCTGCTCAGCAGGTACACAGCCGATGAGTCCAGCGGCGTGAAATCATAACTGTGAATAATATGTATTGAATTTGTTTTAACTCATATCTTCTCTTCTGGGGATCCCTGGCACAAAACATTTTCTGAAGGGTGTCTGCAGCCAAATATGTATATGAATCGGTGTGGGCGCTCACATCATTATCCTTCCAGGGGGTCCGCCAGGAAACGTAGTTGATATAGTTTATCCATTTATATCTTGGCCATTCAAAAATAGTACTTGTACAAGCACACAGTGTCACTCCATTTTTTGAGCCAAGTACATATCAAATTGGGGGTCCATGACATGAAAAAAGTTTGAGAACCACTGCTCTAGTGTGGTTCATCACAGGATGGATAACACACACAGATTTTCTGGCAGACAGAAATTGCCAGCGCCTGGCCAAGATGCAGACTGAAAAGCTTAACGTCATCACAGCAATAGCTGAAGCCTGGAACTTGAGTTTTCATCACGTCCGGTGCACTGTTTACATTGGTTTCATGTGTAAGATTAAAAATAGCATCGCCAACGCTAGCGACGATAGTGTATTGAACGATCACTCGTCAGCATTGCAAATCTTCCTTAGGCATGTAATTGTTATACAGCCATTTGAAAAGAGCTGATCTACAAGCTCACAACATTTCGCAGTGTGACGCGCTGTGAGCTTGAGATCAGCCATTTTCAAATATCTTATGTACAGGGTTACGGTAGCTATACTGGTTTTGATGCCAGAATAAATGTAAATAATGATAGCACAATGTAGTTGTATTTTCCAACATCACACCAACTTCAAAAATGATAATTGATTAATCAAAAATCTAAATCTGATCTTGTAGGAAATCTGAGCAGTTGATGTGATGATACCGTATGTGAGCATAGTGTACCTCCTGAATGTGTCGAACACCACAGAGTCGTCACAGTTGATGGCGTCGGGGTGGTTCGGGGGCAGACAGATTTCGCCCACCTGCATCTCATAACAAGGTATACCATGATGCACCACTGTAAGGCTTGGATAAAAGGAAGACCACCCTGAAAGACAAGAAACCCATTCTAATGTATTGATGTGCCGCTGGGTAGATTATAATCTATGAGCGATTGTGTCCAGTAGGGATGGCCAAATGGAGAAGTTTTCTTAACTGGTCACCGTTAGGCATTATCGGTTACATAACCAGTAACCCTAAGAAAATGTTCAAAATGTACCATTTTACAGATAAAAAAAAGGGAAAATACACCTGTTTCCCCCCCAAATAAAGTGCCATATTTACACATTAAAGACAATACAACTATGGGGAACAAGAATACAAATATTTTCTATAAGAAATTTGTTTTTTGGAAAGAAACAATAGGATTGAAATAATCACGTCTATAATGAGACGCGGCTGTCGCATAACAACAGCAGCAGTGACCTTGTCGCTTCAAGTAGATTGACCATTTCCCCCGGCTCCTCTGTTTGTTGTGTAGAGCTATAACTTCCAATCGTATGACTTTTGGAATGGTTGATTCATTTTCTTCTCTCTCGCCGGTGTTTTGTGTGTGCTGAAGCAATCATTGCGACTCTGTGAGCTGTTACACAGACATTGGTGTCTGTCCAGGGCTTACACAGAAATTAGTGACCGCAGCACGTATAATGTATGATGTTGCATAGACATTGGTGTCTATGCAACATCATAGTTTTTACGGGTAACCAATTTCTTAACGGTTAAAAAGTAACGGTTAACTGTTGGCCATCCCTAGTGTCCAGAGAAAGCCTTTTTTAAGCTTCCAGGTGGGAAACGTCTCAGGACCCACACCTCCTCTGTATAAGACACTTTTTGGGCAGAGAATAAAATAGGTCCACCAGATGGAAATTATTGTATTTACTCAACTGCGCTCTCTACAGATTTATATTGGCCAGATCTGGAGAGGGCAGAAAGCTATGTTCCTCTACCTCCACACCTCCTTGGTAAAACCGGAAAACCCTCTCGTCTGGTCCGAAAATAACAAAAAACAGTTTCACCCCTCACCAAACCAAAGGTATCAGTGGACAGTTGAAAGCTTACTCTACTTAGTGGACGCAGTCTGTGCCCCCCACCACACGCTTAAAATACATTTTACATTTATAGGGCAAAATGACAAATATTCCACCGGATGGAGACTCCATTTCTTCTAGTTTTTTACTATTTATCGTCGCCATCACGGTGCCAAGATCTGCCAACTCACTACTGCCGCGCAGGTCAGAGGACCGAAACGCACCGCATTAACAGAGCATTAGTCTTGTTGGGTGTTATTCAGCTCTGCGAGGTTGGAAGCGCTGTTTTGTAAAATAACCAGGAAGAGTGTCAGCGTTATCGCGTTCAGGGACGTGTTAACTGGTCACCATGGTAACCGATAGCCACCGTGGGGATGAGCAAAATAAATCATGTTTCCCATGATTCCTCACAAATACATCCGCGGACTTCCATTGAATTGTATACATCCTGGCAGCAGAAAGATGTTTATGTCTCGCCTTCTTTTCCCATATCGCCCGCTTGGTCAAAATGGCCTGTATTCTATGGACCATAACGTACCCATGGATCATCACGGTTGTATTTGTTCTTCTCCGCGTGAAAGTAATGTTTTTTGACGGTCGTTGACGGGAACACCCGCGCACACAACGTGCACCCAGCGCCACGGAAAATCAGGTAAATACAATAGGAAAAAGCCTATGACAGTTAATTTACATCAGTTATGGCAAAACTATGGCAGCATAAGTGTTAAATGGATCTAAGAGCTGTAGAGATGGGGAGACCCCTATTACTGAACAAACTCTGACTTTAACACTACCTTACATTTTCAGATGTTTTTTATACCTTTATTCTTGACGAAGAAGGGATGGTCCAGTCGACATTCTGCTGTTAGAAGGCCGCTGTCATGGGAGCCGGGGTCAAAGGTCAACTTGAGGACGGCCTGGCTGAATGACAGCGTCTCCTCGCGGCTCACCAAACGCAGACCCTCCGAACCGTAGCGCTGAAAACACCACAACCAATCAAATCACACCGCAAGTCGACGCACAGCCAATCAAGGCTGCCTTGATGACCTTAACAAACAGCGCCTGAGTTGAGAATTCTAAATTTAATTTAAACATCCAAACAATTGATTATACAGTGAGACTCCCATACCCCTCACCCACCCTAACCTACTGGTGGTTATCTGCAGCTGAAACCTGAGGACAATAGCCACACTTTAGCCAACAGAAACTGCAGATGTAAATGTTGGCTTTGACATGTTAATCTATGTCTCCACCCTCCAGAAGGGTGTAAGGAAACACAAAAACACAGCTCTGTTTACAAACTATGTTTTACGGTTCCATCCTGACCAATACATTTATTTGGATACTTATTATAAAACATACATACACCACTTGACTTTATCCCTATTTCATACCTAGGCTGTTTGAAAATAGCCGATCTACATGCTCACAACTCATGTACTTTTACTTTTTTGTATTGTTTGATGCCAATACTTTCATACTTGTATCCTAGCCACAAATTGCAACACTAGATTTTTTTTTCTTTCTATTAAATCGGTTGAATCTGGGGTTGCAATACCTTCCATAGGCAGCCAATGCATCAAAACATTTTTTTTTTTTTGCTATCTGATTCTATTAAACGTCATCAAACTCAACAATATTGGGGCTGTAAGGAAAGCTTGAAGTATTCTCTTTCTATCTGCAAAGTGTTTGTTTCATAATAATCCAGCCCGTATACATGTTATGAGTTACTATCTGTCAAGAAATCCGAGCAGACGGCTTGACATTTAGAACCAGCTGGTACAAAGGACCGCTGAGTGATTTCCCACGACCGCTTCCAAACTCCAGCACTTAGAAAAAAAGGGAAAAAAATCACCTGAACTGAATGTCTTGATAGAAAGTAGCTCATAACATGTCCTTGGTGGATTGTTATGAAACAAACACGTTGCAGATAGAAATACTTCAAGCTTTCCATACAGCCCCAATATTGGTGAGTTTGACGTTGTTTAATACAATCAGATAGCAAAAAAACGGTGTTATGTAGCCTTACATTAAGTCGCCCCTGCAGTGGCTTCCGCATTCTGGCTTTGGGATGGCTGCATGGAGCGTCTTACCGCTTATATAGACAGGTCGGGGACATGGTCGGCAAAACTGCAATTGCGACTCTACACATGCACAAAAATGCGAAATATAGCACATCGCAGAAGTTCTGCAAGATGTATGCGACTTGTCCGGAAGCCTTGTTTAATGTATTAGTCTGTATTTTTAAATAAAATTCGTTTTTACCAAGTGTACAGCTTTTCCTCGTTTGCTACAATGTTAGCTGCAACAGTGCCCGTTGGTGGCTGGAAGCATTATTCCGTATACACATACGTCATGTCCTTGTATGAGCGAATGGGGGAATGGATGAACGTCACGTGATAAGTGCAGCCATCTTTAACCAAACCAGAGCTGCTCGATTTGGAAAAGACACACACTTGGTAAAAACTCATTTTATTTAACAATACAGACTTATACATTAAACAAGGCTACCGAACAAGTCGCAAAAACCTTGCAGAACTTGTACGGAAGATATGTCTCGCATGTGTGCATGTGTAGAGCCGCAGTAGCCGTTTTGAAGACAATACTCCCGACCTGTCAGTCTAAGCTGTAAGACGCTCCTGTAGCCAATACGTCATCAATGCGGAAGCCACTACAGGAGCGATTTAATGTAAGGCTAGGTGTTATGCACTGTTGCATTGGCTGCCTATGGGAGGGTATTGCAACGCTAGATTCAACCGATTTTCTTTAAACAAAGGTTGCAATTTGCGACTACTTGTGTCCGAGTAGATTTTGAATTCCGTACTTTAACTTGTAACATAGTACATCTACATTGCAGTTACTTGTGAGCACCACTGCTCGTAAGCGTGACGAGTAACTAACCTGCCGACGTTAATCGGAACAGCGGCCCGTCGGCATATAGGCCATTATCACGGAGCGGGGCGGGACTTACGCTTTTACGGCAAACGGGCAGCCCGTCTTCCGCCGCCGCTTTGCAACAATACAATGGCGAGCTGTCAGTCACTGTTCTGTGCCAGTGACTGACAGCTCGCCATTGTATTGTTGCAGGGCGGCGGCGGAAGTCGGGCTGCCCGTTTGCCGTAAAAGCGGAAGTCCCGCCCCGCTCCGTGATAATGGCCTATTGAGCGGACCCCGCTCGGCGCTCACTCGTAAAGTTCCAATGGAAAAGAAGAAAGGTGGTCTATCCCACGTCCTACGATGCCAGAGGAATAGACAGCTTTTCCGGCCGCAGGGTGCTCATGCACAATCTGTTTCTCTGTAGAATATTCTTTGTATCCCAAACGAATGCGGTGTCCGACGGTGTGTTGAAGAACTAGTTGCCTCTCACGCTGACCGTTAGCCCCGTTAGCCTGAGGCTAAAAACAACAGTTGCTACTGCACAACGTCTGCTTAAAGCGGCGTAATAAGCTCAAAGACTTGACTCGGCTTCAGACAGGAAAATAAATGGTCAGTCAATACAGATGAGCAAAAACACTTAGCTTTACACTTAGTCTTAAATAAAGTAATGCTATCGTTTCTCATTCACGTGTGTGAACTGTGTTCCTCTTGAGACCCCCTCCTCGCTCCACCCACAGTGAGAGTCCAGTGCAGTCTGGCTGCTTAGCACCATGCCCCGCCCCCAAACCAATCATACACTTAGAAAAGTGATGGACTGTCATAATGACCAATGAGAGGTGTGTGAAAAGAAAAACAGAGAAAACATCAGTTAGGCTGATCTTTTAAAACGAACTAGCCTTTTGGTAACCTCGCCTCACCAGGCTTTCTGGGGGAAATAGCCTTTTGGGCTATGCTTTTAGGACCTGTTGGCTTATTCGATTATTTATGGATATTTGAAGTGAGCCGGATCTCTAAGAGCCGTTCAAAATACATTTTAGTTACTATAGTTACTTACTTTATAGATATTGATTATAATTACAAATCACTTCAACCCTATATATATTTCGTCCATATACATTTTTGCGACACATTGTGAGCTTGTAGATCTGCTATATGTTCTAATGATTTTTTTCAACATTTTATTAATTTGAATTGAAAACATGTGAAATGGGACATTTTGAATTCCAGACTTTTACTTGTAGCCTAGCAGTATTGATACTTTTACTAAGGCGAAAACCACCCATTTTCAATATTGAACTATCTCATTAATACCTTAGAGGCTGGGGTGAGATGCCGTGGCCCGTGGGCTCGGTTGGGCTCGGCGATCCCAGACTTATCAAGCTGCACGCACGCGCACCCCGCACACACACACGCGCGCATGCACGCACGTCGTCAAGTTGTGTGACGCCACGGTCAACCATAGATTTATGCGGTCAACACTTCAGTCAACACTTCAGTTCCCTACCTGGCTGCTTTGCATAACAAACAGTAGGCAGTTCTCACCTACGACCTCATTTACACTTGTATATGGCCAGGAGGACGTTCGCCAAGCATTCTTTGCAGACTTTTAGCTAGGGTGACCATATTTTCAGCTGCTCAAACCGGGACGCAAACCACTGTTGCCTAAAACCGGGACCCTAAAAGCAATGCGCACGTTAACGCGCACACGCCTGCCCGTTCTCTAACGTTCATGCACGTGCACATACACACCGCAGGGTTGCATACAGGCAGTGAGTGGCAGGCAGGCAGTCATGTTTTCTTATTGTTTAGGTGAGCATGTTTTAATGAAAAGAACATGATAAATGTCTATACAACCACTGAAAACAGCTACTATTATTTTAATTTTGGCGAAAACCGGTACAATTTTGTAGTGAATGTTTAAAACCGGGACATATTAGTGTTTTAGAGATATTTGTCAGGACACCGGGACACACAGCTTGAAAACGGGACTGTCCCAGCCAAACCGGGATGTCTAGTCACCCTACTTGTAGCTCCTTTCGGAACCTCTCCCTCCGCTATGCAGCTCCAAGACACAATCGGTCCGTTGCGGGGAACGGCAGGCATGCATGCACACATGTTTGGAATATGTACTATTATGATACGCGGTGAAAATAAAGGGCTGTCGTAGCCGCACCAACAGCTACTAGTGGCGACCAGGCTGGCAGCTCAGCGTCTTGGGGAATGAATGGCTTTTGGCTCAAAGCGTTCCGTTTTGGTTCTTACGTGATTGTACAGCCCCGATTTGCGAAAATATCAAACCAGTTTGATATTCTCGTAACAGAATCTGGGTCTCAAGTCGGGGGTAAAAATCAAGTCGGACCACTACCTCACACCTAACGATTGAGTAACGACCGAATCACGGGAGCGCGCCGCGACTCGTCTTGATTTTATTACGACTGAGAAATCTTTTCAAAGTTGTTAGATGTAACAGGGCCTTTAGCGAGACTCCAGGAACCCTTTCACAATGTATTAGTCTTGTATTTTTAAATAAAATGTGTTTTTATCAACTGCTTTTCCTCGTTTACCACAATGTTGGGTGAACATGGCCGCACATATCATGTGACGTTGATCCCCTTTCCTATTCGCTCATACTATAAAAATGAGTTTATTGAAAAATACAGACTAATACTTTTGAAATTTCTTTATTAGGAATAACCCCTTGAGATGAGCCATCTCGTTTTCAAGAAGCTCTGCACATTACAGAATGCCTAGAATACATTGTGCAAGAACATTTGGCAGAAATTACGGAATCCTATATGTTGCATTTGTGCATGTTTAGAGCCCCTTAGACTATTTGCAGACCGTCCAAGTAGAACTGTTGTTAATGAAGTGCATCCACACAAGATGACGACGCACTGATGAAGCAACACAGCACAAGATTGATGTTTGGAACTAATGAGCCATCAGCCACAGTATATGGCTAGTTACACCTGCTTATTAGTCACGTCTCCGGTGTGTTAAGGAGGTTGCTCATTGGTCTGTTTTTTGTTGCGTTTTTAATATAATACGAAATCCGCAAGAAACATCGTCTCGCACAACATCCTTGCACACTGAGAGCAATGCTTTTAATCATTGCAATATTTTCACGAAAACAAAGTCATCAGTGAAGATGATTTTTTTTGGTCCTGTCACTTGAGATCATCAAGAGAATTTGGCTTATCCTATCCTGACAAGCATTTCAGATGTTGTACAACTTACAAGAAGCAGTGGCATATTATCCTCAACATTTTAAAGTTGCTTATATGTTAGTGGCCCAGTTTGATGCTTTGCTTTGTTGCAAAGACAAAAATGTACACCTTAAAAAGAAGACCACCAATTTCCGCGAGCCAATTGATTCTGAACAGCGGCTCGCAGTCTGTCTATAGTGTCTACGGCACACACACACACACACACACACACACACACACACACACACACACACACACACACACACACACACACCAGTGTTGTTTTTGTTGACGAGACGTTAACGAAAATGATTTCGTTGACGCCCCTTTTTTTCACGACGATGACGTGACGTTAACGTAACGAGCTAAGCATAAGTCTGACGAAAATATGACGAGACGAATGTATGTTTTCGTTGATGTAACGAAGACGAGATGAACATCTGGTCTATCGGACGACGTTAAATAAACATGCATGAAAAGCTGCAATATATTATAGTAGTTGTTTCAATGGAGGAGTAGTGGCCAATCATATGGAACGTTCTAGGACGCATATAGCAACAGGCTCTGTGATTGGCTGGGATGTCAGCAGGAACACACGTGTTGTTTGTTGTTGTGGTCAGAAGTTGCAAACATTACAGCTGGGAATGTTACTAAGTTTCTATTTGCAAATGAAAGCTAATCATCTGATTGAGTAAAGACCCTGTATCTGCCTCGCGGCAGCAGCGTCAACATCAATTAATAGATTCGATCGTCGGAAAAGAAGACACAATATGGATCTATTTTACAATCCAGGAAATAATGCAGGCTTACTTACAGTACCACGGAGCGCTGCTATTCCAATCCGGTAAGCTGACGGCACAAGCCTTTTAACAAATCATAATCATTTGCTTTGCTGAGAAGAGAAGAGAAGTTGATTTCCTTTCCCATTGACAACTGGACCCGCCGTGGTCACTTTCCTACTAATCCCTCCTCAACGTTTTCTATAACATCTGGCGCTAAGCTTCAGGCTAATGTTGGCTTGTTTAAGCAGACGTAAATTAATTGGATTGTTTGTTGTAAAGCATGCAAACTTTTTTTCCGCTGGATGCGGAGAACGGTACGCGATAGGTGTTATTCTCAAAGGCTACGTTAGTGACGTAGGGGTTGTTTGTTTCCTGTCAGCGGCCGCCGACGTCGAGTATGACTGTGACGTCACTTGTAAATCCTTGGAACTCAACAGTACTGTGTGTGTGTGTGTGTGTGTGTGTGTGTGTGTGTGTGTGTGTGTGTGTGTGTGTGTGTGACTACAGTACAGACAGCACAAGCAAGTGCAAGTGGCCATGGATACCGTATATTATATTATTCCTGTGTGAACTCTGCATATAAATAGCATGGGGCAGGTGTAATATACACTTGTCATTAGCCTATACATTATGAATTCAATTGTACCTGTCAACTTTGATTCCAATGTCTAATACTTAATTATTTTATTTAAAGACACATTTTTCTTTTTGACTAAAACTATTGACTAAAACTGGACTAAAACCTTTGTGTGGGTTCGTCGACTAAAACTTGACTAAAACCTTTCGAGTTCTAGTCGACTAAAACTAGACTAAAACTATCAAGGATATAAATGACTAAAATCTGACTAAAACTAATAAGCATTTCGTCAAAAAGACTAAGACTAACACTAAATCTAAAATGCCTGCCAAAAACAACACTGACACACACACACACACACACACACACACACACACACACACACACACACACACACACACACACACACACACACACACACACACAGAGCATCAGTAAAGTCTGTGCTATGTGTACCGAACGACTGAATCTGCAGATAGGCTCTGTACACGGTAGATCGAGCTAACTAAACAAATTCCTACTTGACGGAGATTCACCCGGAAGTACTTGTGGTCGAAATGTAAACAGGGCTGGAAGATGGATCCCTTTATACTTTTGCTATTTTAGGGAGAATCCAATGCCATCGTTGGCATCAAAAGTGTTTTTTGGAGAAAATGGACATTAAAGATGAGAAAGACCGTTGGCTTCCATGTTAACTCATCTGGTGCCGATCCCGAACTAGTTCGGCTTTATTTCAATCCAATACAATCTTTTTTTTATTAATTCACTTACCCCGAGCTGCTTGTAGAGTCGTGGGTGGTCCTGGCTCGCTAGCCGCTAGCCAGCTAGCCGTTCTACTCTGTCCGACGATATATTCCATTAAAAATGGTTTAAAATACATTTTTGAGCTCCCCAATGTTCACCCGATGTTCGGCGCCGCTTCCGATGAGTACACGAGTGTGCCGATCCCGAAGTAGTTCGGCTTTATTTAATTAAATGAATAAAATGATAAGAGGCCTTCTGAAGCCTGGCCTGATTTTTCTAGCTACTAGCCGAAAGCTAGCAACCTCCCGGCCGGCCGTAATTTGCGAACGCAATCGCCAATCTCCGCCTAATCCAATGAAAGACCGCATCTTTAAAGGCTTATATCTCTTTTTTGTGTTTTAGGGAAGCGGCGCGAGGTTTATTTACGGCGAAATCGCCCAAAAATGATCTTTTAGATGACAAAATGGGAATAGCCATTCTGTTAGCATCTTCATCCGGGACATTTCCATGCCGTGCATGAACGTGAGCACGTGAGGTCCTGGAAGCTGAAGTCCTGGAAGCTAAAGCGCTCGCCTATGAGAGATGCGCTGGCATTCTTTGGCCCCTAGAGGGCGCTGGCACTCAAAGAGTTAAGGGATCACTATTGCGTGGATGCGCGATGATGATGAATCGGCGATTCCACCCGTACCAGCACTTTTCAACGGACGGTACGTAGCCATTGCCAGCTTTACTGTATATACACTAAATAGCCCGCCTATACGCGGGATCGGCACTCTAGATACCTTTTAATATTTCACGAGTATTCGCGGGATCGGCTACAAATGAGTTAATAGTTTGACAGCTGCGGAAAACGGAAAAAAATCTGCATCGGACGAAATAACAGGCGGCAGTGTGCAAACGTGATTGACATAACGTGAGGTCGGTTATTATTTTTACGTGCTCCGAAATTCGCTCCGAAAAACGCAGCAATGTGCAAGGACCTTAATGTTGTGTACATGAAACCAGTGATGTGAAACAGCTTCAGTTCTTCATGACAAGAAACAACAGTGAGGTGTCGATGGGAATCAACGACTGAAAGAAATGATTAGATGAGTGCTTAAATATGTTAGGAACCTTGAGAGTGGAAAATGACGTCACACTGTCATCGTCTGAATCATCGTCAGAGTCTCTGAGCTCATCAGCGTCCTGCCACTCCACGTTAGGACCCCGGTGGAAGCGCAGGCGTGTGCCTGAATGAACAAAAAGAAAAAAGACAGCTATTCTTTAGTTCCCTTCCCTTGCTTTAGTTGCGTGATTTTGTTGTTGTTGAAGGTGTTCATTTAAATGCTTGCACACGCAAGAGAAGTGAAGAGTACACTTCTGTCAAAATCAACTGAATATCTGATGCAGACCTAATGGTTCTGTACTTGTTTCCATTATATGACTGGATTTCAAATAGGGTTCTTAGAACCTAAATGAGCCCTTCCGTAAAGATTTGGATTCATCCTGCCGTTGTAAAGAGCCCTTTGGTAGAGGTTTGTGCGGTAACAGTCACGGTGTACCCAGTAGCTGTGCATGTGTGTACCTTTGAGGAAGCAGTGCCAGGCCGTGTCGGGCCAGGATTGGGACCAGACCATGTCCTCATCATCGGAGAAGGAAGACGACATGGAGAACACGCCCGACTCTGACTCACTGCTGGCCTGATGGAGAGGAACCAGTTCTGTTCAAGCAATTTCTTTTGACCAAATTTTGACAACTGGACAGATGATAACTTCAACATCCCCAAAAGGATTAAATAGAAGGGCTACAGCTATTGATTACATCCAAGGTAACGGTATTCAAGTTAGGTTACAACATGTAATGTGTACAAAGACTTGCTATCTGTACAGTGCTTGCTCCACCATCATATTAACTATGTGTTGTTAGATTGTACCTGATTAATATGCAAAGATCACGATATAGTAAGTTAATATGATGGCAGAGCAAGCACTAGTCTGCACAGATACTGTAGCAAGTCTTTCTACAGAGTAACATTGCAACCTAACTGCCATGAATATTGTGGATGTACCCTTCTATTTAATCCTTTTGGGGATGTTGAAGTTCATCTGCCCATTTGTCGATTTGGTCAAAAGGAATTGGTTGAACAGAACTCATATTTTGGGACCATCGCTCCATTGTTTACAATGGTTTGTAATGCAGGCTGCCACCCTATGCGGTCATGTGATCCAAGATGGCCGCGATGTGAATAAGGTCTATTGCATAATACACCCATTCAGAAAACATCTTTTTGGGTAGGCACATTGGGGAGACCAAAAAAAAGACTGCAAAAGTTGAAAAAAGTTAAATTCATGGTGTAGCCCCTTTAAAGGCAAGGCAGTGTAAGTGGTAGCTTTGGATAAAACAAAGGCTCGATTTTGGTAAAAGATTAAAGCTTCATATTGTGATAGTACTGATTGCTATAGCGTTTGTTCAGTAACAGTGTTAAATAGCTCTATATTGTGATAGTAATCATTGCTATAAAGTGTTAAGTAACTGTTAAATAGCTCTATATTGTAATAATAATCATTACTATCGAGTGTTTGTTCAGTAACAGTGTTAAATAGCTCTATATTGTAATAATAATCATTACCATTGAGAGTGTGTTCACTAACAGTGTTAAATAGCTCTATATTGTGATAGTACTCTATGTTTGCTCAATAACAGGGGTCTCTCTGTGTCTCCAGCTCTATAGCTATGATTACTGTCACAATATAGAGCTATTTAACACTTTATGTTCACTTGTATCACTTTCACTACCTTTAATACACATCAACAACAGTAAGTGCGCAAAGTACATGAATGGAAGGTGAACTCCTACCCTGACACGCCTGCGCTCCCTCAGGTGTCCTCTAGAGGGTGTGGGGGCGCTGCTGGCCAGCGGGGGGCGGGCGTAGGAATGCAAACTGTTACTGTGGCCAAAGATGTGGACGGGAGACGATCTGAAAACACACACACACACACACACACACACACACACACACACACACACACACACACACACACACACACACACACACTGAGGAATGTCTGAAGTACAGTAAACATTATCACTTTGTGATTATTATTATTAAAACATTCTGAAATCAAATCGCTAAAACAATAGAACGCAGTAAACGAAAACATTTGAACACTCATCTTTTCTTTTCTCTAAGTACAATGTAAAATATGAACCCTTGTTGAACCCTAAGAGTGGCAGCCGACCTGGCATTTATTGCGACCATAGGTCGCAGATTAGTATGTGAACAGTCACAGCTTGTCTGTATGTATCTCTGTCTGTCTGTCTGTCTGTCTGTCACCCTGACACTGTGGTTCTATTGGTTTGTCGCTCTGACATCATGCTCTGATGTCACTGTGATCTCAGGAGAACCACTCTAACAGAATGGGTTTGCTGCTCTGACATCACGCTCTGGCTTCACTGGTTCTACAGACAGGGATAGGCATAAAAGGGTATGATTTTAGATGTCATATATAGAAGTAATAGGACTTTCACATAACGAATAACTGAGTAAGCATGTTTGGGCTCTCACAGCATATCTCCATATAGAGTAGATGGATCTCCATATATGGGTACCAGGGGTCTCCATATGTGTAACTGGTCCGATATACATCACTGTCCAGATGGCCTAGAATTGGCGCGACCTAGGTCGCACGTCACCCTGAGGCATCTTGCAAGTGTAAATATTGTATATTGCGTTGCAAAAACTAAGGATGGCATGCAGGGACGATCGAGCGCGATGCCATTTGGAAGCATGCACGCACGGTTGTGGGCCATTTACTTTACTGCATGTAATCGCAGGTACACGGGTGGGCGACAGGTACATTTTTTAATGGGCGGGGTAGATCTGGTTTAGATTTTTATATAATGACGGGTAACGGGTCGGTCCGCGGATCTGATTAATGACGGGCGGGCGCGTGTTGTCAAAATTGACTGATGTCTAACAGTCTAACCCAGGTGTTCCCAAACTTTCCAGGTTGTGACCCAAAAGAGAAATTAGACGTTTGCCCGGGACCCAAACTAGTGAAAATAGCAGATCTACAAGCTCCCAATGTGATGCTTCACACCGCGTTGAGAGCTTGTAGATCGGATGGTTATGCGGGAACGCCTACTGAGAGACAAAAGACAGAGTCAATAAGAGTCATGAGGGGTCAGCAGGAGTCATAAGGAGTCAGTAGGTGTGAGGGGGAGTATGGAGGAGTTTCCCAACCAACGCTTGAGTGGCATATGATGGCTTGAGTGGCAATGAGTGGCATATGATGCATACCCTCTATAATAATTAAAAACAAAATGTAGGAAACAAAAAATAAATAAATGGACCCATAAAAATGTGTCCGCGAGCCACAAATGGTTCCCGACCCCCAGGTTGGGAACCACAGGTCTAACCTCTTGCGGGGGGCGCTGTCCTTCACCAGTGGGCTCTGGGGCCCAGTGGCGAGTGGGCTCTGGGGCCCAGTGGCGATATTGGCCAGCTCTGTGAGCCAGCCGCTGTCCCGTGGGGAGCTGCTGAGCTCCTCCTCCTGGTGGTGGTGGTGGGACACCTCGGACCCCAGCTGGTACACGTCTGAGCTCCGCTCCAGATCCACCTCCTGGAGCTCTGGCATGTCATCTGCAGAGAGACACACATGCACGCATTAAGACCTGAGGACGATTCAACAACTGCCTTCTAAAGCATTGGTTCTCAAACGTTTTCGTGCTGAGAACCACCAAAATGATATCTTTCTTTCTTTCAGATCAAAGAGTTGACAACGTTGTGACTGGAACACTATAAGACAGAGCTTGTTCATTTGTTCTCATGCTCTTGTTACTTAGGCTTGTTTGTCCTGACTCCTGACCACCGTCAAAATCGTCATTTAGATTGCATGTTATCTAAACAGATGCATTGTTTACCTGGTATCCTATAGTATAGGTTCAAAGTACATGTACAGATTATCTTTTTATAGTGTATTGTTTAGAGACTGATGCTAGGTTCCTGGTTTACCTGTGATTTTAGTTTCTTGAGTCACTACTACACTGTCTCTCTGCATTCTATGTATGCGTTTACCTTGCGTATTCTAAGTCATTCTGGGTAAGAGTATGCCTGTCACAATTATTACATAATCGTCTAGTCGCAAATATTTGACATAATCGCAATTATTTTGTCATAATCGTCATGTTTATATATTTTCAAACATTTAAAAAATAGTGGAAGTAGCAGATCTACGAGCTGGTAGATCGGCTATTTCCACTATGAATGTTCTTCTTTCTAAAGTATAAAGTTGTCAAATATGTCAGTACTTTCTTTGTATATTTAGGTCATGTGTCATATCTGCCATGTGCAACTTCAAAGCCTAAAAGCCAAACAAAAATGTAATTGTCAACGACAAAAACACAATTAAATTGTTAATCGCAATTATTTGAGTGACAATTAATCATCATGTGAAAAGTCATAATCGTGACAGCCCTAGAAAAGAGTGCTAAATGCAGTGTAAAAAATGTATTGAGTGTCTCCTCATAGTTACCAAAGTCCATGTGGCAACCGGGTGAGGCAGGCAGGTCTTCGGTGCATTTGAGAGGATCAAAGGATTCATCCATTCTGACAGAAACGATGATTTCACATCAACACCACATCATACCTGTAGAAACAATGAAGACAAAATGAAACGTCACATTCCATTTGTTGAATCGACGATCAACGTATTCAGCCATTCTAAGTTAACACATGGTTCTTCCACAGGGGGTCCGGGATTGTTACTACAGGGGGACAGCCAAATTGTGTGATCTACAAGCGTGTGAGCTTGTAGATCAGCTATTTTAAGCGAAGAGGTTTGGTGTACAGTGGGAAAAGAGCAGACAATGTACAGACAGAGCCAACAGTTTAGTTTACTAAGCATTAAGGGTTTGTGGTTAAATATCTGAACATACACAATAACATAAATCCAACTCCAACATGTTAATAGAAGAGATAATGTTAACAAACCAACACAAATATTGATTTACACAGCTCTGTTCTGATAGTGCTATTACACAATATAATATAGCTATCTATGAAATCTATGAAAAAAGTTTAATCTGCAACAGCATTTTATACAAATTGAAGACCCCTGCTCTAACAGAATAATTTCACATCCAGGGTCTTCCAAAGACCTTTTAAATGAATGAAGACAAGACGAATCATCACATTCTATCAGTTCAACCAAAGATCAAAAGATGTTTCTTCTAAAATTATTTCATGTGAACATTTCATACAAAAACATCTGTTGAATCAACGTGTACAGGGTTATAGAGAAATCATTCTTCTAGAACATAGTTACATGGATGGGTGGGTCACATGCGGCTACACCTTCACTTAATGAGGCCCGCAGGTCTCGGAAAACTGATATATTATTGATTTCAGCTGTTAGAATTCCAAACATGCAAAGTTGAAAACCTGACCCGTTTAACTACTTCAGTCTATAGTAGTTGAATGACTAGTATAGGCCTAGTAATATTAAAATGTTAGTCTAATGTTTTTTTTGTGTCCAATTTTTTTTTTTTTTTTTTTTTTTTTTTTAAGATTTGTTTTTGGACTTTTATGCCTTTATTGATTGGAGAGTAGACTTACAGGAAATGGGGGAGAGATGGGGAGTGACACACGGCAAAGGTCTTCCAGATAGGGAATCGAACCAGCGATGCCGCCAGGCATCCATGCCTATGTGGCAATGCCTAAGTGGTATGTGCCTGGACCATAGGCCAGCGGGCGCCCCCAATGTATTTGTATTTAAGTTAATAAAGATAACATAAATATAACTAAATGCATTTGAAATTAATTCAAAGTGTTACATTTGGATTCCAATTCCAAAAGAATTCAAAAGTAGCAAAAGATTTACTGTCGATTTTTTTGCTACTTTTACTGGACATGAGATTTGCTCGACAGTAGCAATATGCAATGTGGCCCACTGGACTGGAGTGAAAGTGGAAATATAGTGGCCCTCTCTATCATCTAAGTTGCCCACCCCTGTTCTAGAATGATATTTTCATTCGGTTGAATGAATGGAGACAAGATGAAAGCAGACACAGTCAAATGAATGAAGTTGTCAAAATTGGATCTTGTGATCTTTTAAAATGATAACACGTGTGTGTGTGTGTGTGTGTGTGTGTGTGTGTGGGGGGGGGGGGGGGGGGGGGGGTCCTTTGTCTGATCATGTGATCAAACTGTGTTCAGGCACGTTAGATCACCGACTGCACTCATATGCACAATGCACATTCATTCACATTTCTGTGATCATGACCTGCTCTTTCATTGCCTACTGCTTTTACATTTTTGTTATGCTTTATTTCAGTTAATCTTTTCTTTTGCGCTTTTGTTAGTCTATTTCATGTAAACGCCTGTGAATGAGCACTACACATCATGTATAATTTAAAGCATAAATGCATCTATTTATGAATTTTCAAAAATGGAGAACAAAAATTTAAAGTAGGCTAATATAAGCATAACAAAGCATCCACACATTCCAACGGGTTTATAGCTCTAAATAACACACAAAACACAAAGGAACTGAATGATTCACAAATAACTAACATCAGTCGATAAGAGCTGATCTAAAAGCTATCAATGCGTCGCGTCGATAGCTTGTAGATCGGCTCTTATCGCACTACCTCGCACCATGGAAAGCCTGGTTCCCATTTACCACCTGGTGCCCACATCCGGTCTGAGAGCCCACCTGCCGTTTCCGGCGATTTCCACGCACACACACGTGCAGCTACACGGACAACTTCCGTTTCCGCTACGGAGTGGATGTGCTACTCACAAAACAGAATCGACCCCGGCTCCATAAAAAAGCAAGTCTCTCATTGTAAACAAAAGAATGTCAACAAGTTGAGGCATGATGACGCAACCCCTCTGCGCCCCGTCCGTGCAAATGAATGAGAACCAAAACATTCATGAACATTTTAACAAAAAAACACACTTTCCACATTTAAACTTTTGTCGTTTCGTCTTCATATGCAGGCCTATGTCAATTCAATACACAATGTTATTGTCCCCCGCAGGGCATTTGTGAAATAGTAATAACGATAAAATAAACTACATTGTAGATGGCATGGCAGCGACAAAAAAAGAAAGGGAAAAACACCATTGAGACAACAAAGTAAACGTCGTGTATGTTGGTTATAATTAACGTTTGAAACAATAAAGTACTGCCAGCTGTCCAGCTGCTGCTTCTGCAAACCAAAACAACAACACGTCACAATGAGAAAAAAGAAAGAGCCCCGTCCGTCAAATATAAATCAAATAAAATAATAAAAAGGCAACGTGACAGCTTAATGTTGGGGTTGTTTCGTAACGGCGCCACGGAAGAGCGCGTGCTAAATGTATAAAATATGACTTTGAGCTGTTAGGTTTCGTTATAAAACAATACATTCAAGTATCAAAAAAGACGAGAACAACTTCACTCACCGAGGCTGTCGCCATCGAAATATAATGCCCTCTTTGTGTGGCGTCGTACGGCGGTGCCGAGCGAAAAAAGAAAAACGCAGATCTGCAAGATCACAGCGGAATTGGATTCAACCGCGTTGTGAGCTTGTGGATCTGCGGCATTTCCGGCGCGCGGCACCGCCGAGCGACGACGCGTACACCGCCAGGGCTGCTTCCATTCTCTGGCCGTTCACTGGGGGGTAGGGGGCGGGGACGTGACGCGACAGAGCCCTCGCATTGGCCGGTCGGGACGTCGGTCTTGCGGACGCCTCGTTCTCATTGGCTCGTGGCCCGTCAATGCCCTGGAGGGGGCGTGGACCTTGGTTTGTTGATGTGGTTCTCATTGGCTGGAAGTGCATGCCTGTTGTCTTCATGGAACAGCTGATTGCAGCAACAATAACAATACTATTTTTATTGTATGTCTTCTTGATAGATATGATATGATATGATATGATATGATATGATATGATATGATATGATATGATATGATATTTGAATAGCTGAAGTATACAACAATCTACAAAAGTAACTTTCAAGTTGTCAAATAATTGCAGCGAGTAAAAACAAATATATAATTTGCTGAAGTGTTAGTGGAGCAGAAGTATTAAGTATTGCAAAAATGGATATAATCAGGTAAGTAAAAGTAGGCTACTTATAAGCGATAGTTAACTTATTATTACGTATTATTAGGAGGACATTTCTTTTTTAATATTATTATTATTATTTGTTAATCCCTTTAAGTACAGACAGTACTTGATCAAGTGCACCTTTCAACACTGCTAGTGATATATCATGTGTCGTGTCTGGGATTTACAGGATTTACAGCCATGACTAAATCATTGTGCTACACTGACCCCTTGTGGATGGAACACATAGATGCATGGTGCTTTGAACTGCAAATGCATTTTTTCCACAGGGTTCTTTCCCTGTTTTGCCTTTCAAATTGTAGTAATGGTTTTGGACATGAGGTGGATTATATTTATTATCATGTTGGTTAATATGTATTACATTAAATTGAATATAATCAGTTAATTTTCAAAAGGTCATTCACTTTGTAATATTTACTGTTAAACGTGAACATATAAATCATTGTTATTTTTGGAATAGCAAACCCACAAAATAAAGAAATGGAAAAAACAAATACATACAAAATAAAAAAGTGCTCATTGGAGCATATCAATCAGACACAAAATGGAACCAAATTGACTCAGAAATATTGTATGAATTGAATTTGTATGAACATGAGAGATGATTATCAAGTTTTACAATAGCTTCTCAATACATAAAGGAAAAAACGAACGAGTAGGCTACAATAAACATGCTTTGATAAAGCTTCTTTTTTTTTTTTTACTTTCTTTGTTGACGTCATGATGATGTCATGATGATGTTATGATAACGTCCTCCAGTGACTCCGGTGATGTTCAGAACTGGCCAGATCACAGCCCATATGGGGATGGTCTTGACGTCATTACCAGGACGTCATATGAACATTCTTGTTATTGTTATAATGTTGGTTGAAATATGAGCATGTAAGGTTATATTCTGGGACATAACTGACTAGTTATTATATTTATCTGGCCTCGATCGGACCCTCTCTGAATAATCCAGGGCGTCCGTTTTCGTGGGCAGGAGTTATGTCGGTTGAAATCAGCTAATATTCTAGGCCAGATCTGACTAGTCATGGTTTGACTTGATCTGGCCCCAATCCAGACTGATTGGTCCAGGTCCTGACCGTGCTTGCTGGGAAAGTCAGATCTACTTGAGGTCACACAACTCAGCAGTGGCTTCACTCACCCAAAGTCCGCAAAACCTAAATCCAGCATAGAGGGGTTGGGTGAACGTGGTGAGGACTCTGTGGAGGAGAGTCATGGTGTCAGTGACACTATAGAAGGACAGAGTACCTGCACTGTGGTCCAGATACACTCCTATTCTGGAGGAACCTGGGATTTTAGTATCAATGTTTCTGTGACTGAAAAAATAACATCCTGTTTGACACTGTAAAGACCAAGATGTATCATTGGATCCAAATCCACTTTCATTATAATCTCCTGTTCTGCTGATGTCTTTATATGAGACTGCTATATCAACAATGTGTCCACTCCTCTCTATCTCCCAGTAACAGCGCCCAGTCAGAGCCTCTCTACTCAGAACCTGTAACTCTCCAGTGAATCTCTCTGGGTGATGAGGATATGACTGTTGTTGGTTCATAAATGTCACTTTTCTGTTCTCTTTAGACAGAGACAGGTGTTGATGTGCTGTGTTTGCATCCAGTGTGATTGGAAATGCATACTCTAAGAACTCAGCTCTGGTCTTGGGTTCTGCTGGTGTTGACAGTAAAATATCCTCTCTATTCACTGTCTCTGAGACGTTTGTCCCTTCATCTTTAAGAATGTCCTCTAGTTTGTCCCTCATCTTTGACACAGACGCGGTCACATCTACAAAGTATCTCAGAGGACGGACGTCGCTGCTCACTGGATGTGTAGTTTCACTGATCCTTGAGAGGGAGGTGTAACTGTGTAGGAAATGTGTGTTATCCTCTGTGTGTGAGATGTGCTCCAGCTCAGCATGTCTCCTCCTCAGTTCAGTGACCTCCTGCTCCACACGCTTCCTCAGTTCTTCAGCACGACTCACCTCACGTTGCTGCTGGTCTCTGATCAGATCCCTCACCTCAGATCGTCTTCTCTCAATGGAAGAGATCATCTCCTTAAAGATGGTGTCACTGTGCTCCACTGCTCTATCAGCACTGTGATTGATGGACTTCACCTCCTGGTGGAGCACCTTCACGTCTTTCTCTCTCTGCTGGATTCTCTGCTTTATGTTTTGTTGACTCATATCAAGCTCTTTCTGTCTCTCAGTCCTCTCTACTGCAGCTGAGACAATATCGTGACCTTTGTGTTCTTCCACGGCACACAGAGAACAGATACAATGCTGATCAGTACTACAGAAAAGCTTCCTCACCTCGTCGTGACGAGAGCAGATGTTATCATTAAGCTCGCTGGAGGCTTTGACCAGCTTGTGTTTCTTAAAGGCAGGAGATTGATAGTGAGGCTGGAGGTGAGTGTCACAGTAAGAGACCAGACACTGAAGACAAGTCTTCACAGATTTCAGTTTTCTCCCAGTGCAGACATCACAGGCCACATCTCCAGGTCCAGCATAGCAGTGATCAGGAGGAACATCTTGGAGTCCTGTCTTCTTCAGGCTCTCCACCACCTCAGCCAACATGGTGTTTTTCTTCAGAACAGGTCTTGGGATGAACGTGTGTCTGCACTGTGGACAGCTGAATGTCCCTCTTTGATCATCCTGACCCCAGTATCCCTCAATACACCTACTGCAGTAGTTGTGTCCACAGGGAACAGTCACTGGATCCTTCAGTAGATCCAGACAGATAGAACAGCACAACTGATCCTGATTCAGTTGAACTGCTTGTTGTGCCATTTTACAACCGACTGACTGAAACACAGACAGAGTTCAGTTATGTATGGTAGTATGAAAAAAGGGAGTTTCCTAGTGTGTGTGTGTGTGTGTGTGTGTGTGTGTGTGTGTGTGTGTGTGTGTGTGTGTGTGTGTGTGTGTGTGTGTGTGTGTGTGTGTGTGTGTTTGTGTTTGTGTGCGTGTGTTTAGGGAGGAGCAGTGTGTATAAAGGGGAGGGCTCTAGTCAGAAGAACTATTCACCATTGTGAAACATGACTCTGTCTTTCCGCTCTCTCACACTCTCTCTCTCTTTCTCTCTCTCTCTCTCTCTCTCTCTCTCTCTCTTTGTTTCTATCAGTCTCTCTGTCTCTGTTTCTTTCTTTATTTTTCTCTCTCTCTGTCTGTCTCTCTCTCTCCGTCTCTCTCTCTCCGTCTCTCTCTCCGTCTGTCTGTCTGTCTCTCTCTCTCTCTCTCTCTCTCTCCAGAAATGACAGAAATGATAGCATTCGCAGATAGAGCATTGCAGCTAAGCTAACCCTAGTGGACTCCTGTACCGATTTCCTCCCAAAAGTCCTCCGACAGCCCTTAATGTACAGTGTGCGTATAAGTATCTTATTGGTTGTTCGACCATTCACAAATAGTTACCTTTGGTCTGTGATGTTTTTTGGTGTTATCTTAGATATCTGATCACTTCAGTACATTCCTACACAGTTACCCCCTACTGTTTAACCAGTTCCGTCCGGCTCTCTGGAAAGCACCTGCCCTACCTCAGGATATAGCTTCATCCCCCTGCCTCCCTCTCCTTGAGCACTGATTGGCCGTACTGTAGGCCTGGAGACAAGATGTATGCACACCCATTGGGCCTACTATTCTACACTGCTGTCCTCGCCTGACCCTGCCTGTGCGTGAAGCACCCCGCTAGGCCTCGTATGACTGCAGCCTGGTTAACCCCTACAAAGGAACATGTTATTCCAACCAGTTCCTTTCCTCTCCATCAGGTGGGAGGCAGTATAGAGACCAGAATTACTGCTTGTTATTTGTGAGGGTACATTTTTACCCTAGGAGACACAGGGAGAACATGCAAACATGGTGTGCCCCTGTTAATGTACAATCTCTACTTTTTAGATTGTATCCTTTTTAACTTTGTCCTAATAAAGTTGTTTTTATTTTGTTTCGTAAAGCGACTTTGAGTACCTTGAAAAGTGCTATATAAGTTTGATGTATTATTATTATTATTACAAACTCCACACAGAAAGGCCCTTTTTGCCAACCCCTCCTATAGGGTATGAGCACTGATGACGCATAGGAAAATCGAACCTGGAGTAGTGTGGTTGAGTTTTTAGGCATTTCTTACTATTTTGAAGATAAAATAATAAGAATAAGAATAATGGTGAAAATAGCCGCTCTACAAACTCACAACGTATATTTGTCAAAATAGTGAAAAATAAAAATACCAAAAAATGAACAGGCATAAGGAGTAAGGCCCACAGTGCCGGCCCGCTGGGAATCGAAACAGAGACACGCTGATCAGACAGAGCTTGTTGCACCAATGTGTGTCGGTCCCCCCAAATATTGTAAGTGAAAATGCAATTTAAACAAAATGTTATGTAGACCAAGGCCAAGGGTTCCAAACCTTTCTGATCGATGGTGAAATCTCGCTACTACTATGTGTCTTCATTTCGACAACGGAGCATCGGGAGGGTTAGCGACTCACCCCATTGAGGTTAGGGTTAGGGTAAGGGGGTTTGGGTGTCGAAAAGATGACACGTAGTAACAGCGAAACGCTCCCCTGGTCAATACCCAAAAGTGAAATTAGACGTTTGCCTGGGACCTAGTGAAAACGGCAGATCTACAAGCTCTGTCATAACAGATCTACAACTGTCATAACATAATTAAACACTATACTAAACATAAAGTCATACACACATTTATTATCATGTTGGTAAATATTTGTTACATTCAATTGAATAGAATCAGTACATTTTCAAAAGGTCATAAAGGTAAAAACAAAAAAGAATGATAAAAAAAAGTGCTTGGAGCATATCAACCATTGTGGAGTCATGAGAGACAAAGTCAAAAAGTCAAAAATCTACTTGAGGACACACAACTCAGCCCCCGCCCCACCAAAATAAAATCCCCCATTAACTCCAAGCCCAGCATACAGAGGTTGGGTGAATGTGGTGAGGACTCTGTGGAGGAGAGTCATGGTGTCTGTAGAAAGACAGAGTACCTGCACAGTGATCCACATACACTCCTACACTGGATGATACATGACCTGGGATTTTAGTTTCAATGCCTCTGTGACTGAAAGCACAACATACTGTCAGACACAATAAAGACCACGATTTATCATTGTATCCAAATCCACTTTCATTATAATCTCCCGTCCTGCTGATGTCTTTATATGAGACTGCTATATCAACATAGTCTCCACTCCTCTCTATCTCCCAGTAACAGCGTCCAGTCAGAGCCTCTCTACTCAGAACCTGCCACCTTTCAGCGAATCTCTCTGGGTGATGAGGATATGATTGTTGTTGGTTCATCCATGTTACTTTTCTGTTCCCTTTAGACAGAAACAGGCGTTGATGTGTTGTGTTTGGATCCAGTGTGATTGGACATGCATACTCTAAGAACTCAGCTCTGGTCTTGGGTTCTGGTGGAGTTGGCAGTAAAACATCAACTCTATCCACTGTCTCTGAGACGTTTGTCCCTTCCTCTTTAAGAATGACTTTTAGTTTGTGCCTCATCTTTGACACAGCCACGGTCACATCTTCAAAGTATCTCAGAGGATGGATGTTGCTGATGACTGGGTGTGTAGATTCACTGATCCTTGAGAGGGAGGTGTAACTGTGTAGGAAATGGATGTGATCCTCTGTGTGTGAGATGTGCTCCAGCTCAGCATGTCTCCTCCTCAGTTCAGTGACCTCCTGCTCCACACGCTTCCTCAGTTCTTCAGTACGACTCACCTCACGTTTCTGCTGGTCTCTGATCAGATCCCTCACCTCAGATCGTCTTCTCTCAATGGAAGATATCATCTCCTTAAAGATGGTGTCACTGTCCTCCACTGCTCTATCAGCACTGTGATTGATGGACTTCACCTCCTGGTGAAGCACCTTCACGTCCTTCTCTCTCTCCTGGATTCTCTGCTTAATGTTTTGCTGACTCGTATCAAGCTCTTTCTGTCTCTCAGTCCTTTCTGCTAGAGCTGAGACAATATCGTGACCTTTGTGTCCTCCCACAAAGCACAGAGAACAGATACACTGCTGATGAGTACGGCAGAAAAGCTTCCTCACCTCGTTGTGAAGAGAGCAGATGTTCTCCTGAACCTTGCTGGCTTTGACCAGCTTGTGTTTCTTAAAGGCAGGAGACTGATAGTGAGGCTGGAGGTGAGTGTCACAGTAAGAGACCAGACACTGAAGACAAGTCTTCACAGATTTCAGTTTTCTCCCAGTGCAGACATCACAGGCCACATCTCCAGGTCCAGCATAGCAGTGATCAGGAGGAACATCTTGGAGTCCTGTCTTCTTCAGGCTCTCCACCACCTCAGCCAACATGGTGTTTTTCTTCAGAACAGGTTTTGGGATGAACGTGTGCCTGCACTGTGGACAGCTGAATGTCCCTCTTTGATCATCCTGACTCCAGTATCCCTCAATACACCTACTGCAGTAGTTGTGTCCACAGGGAACAGTCACTGGATCCTTCAGTAGATCCAGACAGATAGAACAGCACAACTGATACTGATTCAGTTGAACTGCTTGTTGTGCCATTTTTCAGCCAACTGACTGAAAAACAGACAGAGTTCAGTTATGTATGGTATGAAAAAAGGGAGGTTCCTAGTTCGTGTGTGTGTGTGTGTGTGTGTGTGTGTGTGTGTGTGTGTGTGTGTGTGTGTGTGTGTGTGTGTCTGTGCGTGCGTGCGTGCGTGCGTGCGTGCGTGCGTGCGTGCGTGTGGCGTGTTTAGGGAGAAGCAGTGTGTATAAAGGGGAGGGCTCTAATTCACTGTGATTCATCGGTAGAACTATTCACCCTGCTGAAACATGACTCTTTCCTTCCTCGTGTTGAATTAGCCGTGAGACACTCTGAACGCTGTCGCTACCTCTCTGTCTTTCTGTTTCTGTCTGTCTGTCTGTCTGTCTGTCTGTCTGTCTGTCTGTCTGTCTGTCTGTCTGTCTGCCGTCCGTCCGTCCGTCCGTCCGTCCGTCCGTCCGTCCGTCCGTCCGTCCGTCCGTCCGTCCGTCCGTCCGTCCGTCCGTCGTCCGTCCGTCCGTCCGTCCGTCCGTCCGTCTGTATGCCTGTCTCTTTCTCCAGCTCTGTCTTTCCGCTCTCTCTCACTCCCTTTCTCTGGCTCTCTCACTTTCTCTGTTTCTCAGGGGGAAATCTCGCTCTTTCGTACGACTGTCATTTCGACAAAGGAGCGTCGGGAGGGTTAGCGACTCACCCCATGGAGGTTAGGTTTAGGGTAAGGGATAGAGTTGGGTGTCGAAAAGATGACACGTAACAGAGAAAGGCTCCCGACACTTGTGTAGTGTGAAATACCGACCACTTCAATATATTGCAGTGTGTTCCTGCCTTAAGTCTGTATAGCATATACGTGCGGACATTATTGGAACTCTGTGAGGGAGAGAGAGACAGAGAACAAGAGAGAGAGAGAAAGAACGAAACAGAGAGACTGATAGAAACAGAGAGAGCTCTCTCTCTCTCTCTCTCTGAAATCGGCTGTCAAAATATGGTTGTGGTTTTCACAACAGAACTGATGGCTGATAACATGCACTGTAACTGTAACATTTCACATTTACATTTCATCGCTGAGTTGTAGCTGAGCTCCTGGCCAATGAGAGGGAGTGTTGTTGGGGACTCAACATTTGCAGAATCAGTGGTGGAGAAAGTACTCAAAAATATGTACTTAAAGGAGTAGTTCACCCCCAAATTCCTTTTTTTCCTAATGATTACATTTGTATCACAGGATTTGATGATGATCACATTTTTTTCACCCAGTGTCAATTGTCTAATGTAAAACAATGTTGCACATTAGGGAAATCATTTGGAGACCCCCCTGGTGGTCCCGCCCCCAGTTTGGAAACCACTGATGCACTACTGTATGTAACTTTCCTCTTCTACCCAAGCCCCCAGAACGGCTTGTAAATATTGAAGCTACTGAAGCTGGAACTGCAGAGGGGTGAAAAATACATGCACGAGCAAAAGAGCGCGCTGCTGGGGTCTACAATGGGGTTCAATGGGCGTCGTTTGACGTTCGTGACGTAATTACGTCTCGACGTAACACATTTTGGCACATCCAGATGTGCCAATGTCCCCCACAATGCACCTGGATTCTGCTACGTCCGCATGCTTCAAAACACCACTGAGCAACTTGCACTGAAATGAATAGCTATCCGTTCTCTATTATATATATATATATATATATATATATATATATATATATTCTATACTTCTACTCCTTGTTTCCTGTGCAAGAGCTGAAATGTTTCACCATTGAGCTAATAGAGCCTGCCTGCTTGCTCAGGGGATGAATTCAAATGTTTCACCATTGAGCTAATAGAGCCTGCATGTCTGCTTGCTCAGGGGAAGAATTGAAACCTGACCATCCTGTGTGCAGTACAGACCTTTAACACCATCTAAATGTCTCAACAGAAGAGCAGGGAGACCAAATACAACCACTCCAATTGTAGAAGTTATATTGTACATACTCTACTGTACTGATTGAACACAATTTAATTGTATTCATTAAAAACGGTTACATAGGCTTTCAAAGATATTATTATGAAATAAATGTATTATGTAAATTTCAAAGTACCCAAGGACACATGGGCGGACGACACAGCAGAATCAACTTTCGTAAGAACAATAGAAAGGCTGAGACTATGCAGTACAATTATCATGTGGGGGTTCCCCACATTATTTAGTTTTACTTCTGTTTGTTATACTTTTGGATTAGGCCGGTAACCCGGAACCGGAAACGTCTGGAACGGCCAGAGCGAGCTGTTTCTCTTCAGCTCTCTTTCTTACTGTCTGCTTGCATTGAAATCAATAATGGGGCTAACTGGAGAACCGGATTCGCATGCGTTTTGTTGAGTTTGCGAACGTCGGACGGCCAGGGCCGTGCTTAGCGATTTGGAGGCCCCAGGCAAACCCCAGTTTGAGGCCCCTGGGTCGGGAGCCATATGCGGGTCGCGGACCAATTTCTAGGGGTCGCGAATAAATACTCCCTTATGTTTTGTTTCCTATATTTTAGCTTTTAATTATTTGAAAATATATATATATATTTTTTTTTTAATAACACAAGTTTAATAGCCTATAAACTCTAGCACTTTTTCAAAAGAATTCCAGAGAAAATAATAACAGGAGGAGGGAGAAAACAGGGGTTGGGTGTTTTACTCAGGGACACTGCAACACATTGCTAACCTGGCCTGGAATCGTACCTGTGACAACCAGGGATCTGGTTCCCTTGGCAGGCTCACTAACCACTCAGCTATGGATGGCCACAATGTTTGACATATAGAACATAAAGAATGAGCTTCAACTTCTCTCACCAGAAGCAACTTACACAGGACAGGTAAAGTAATAAGAATAAGAATACTGAGTTAAACATTACATTACATGACCATGTTAACAGCCTTTTGTTAAGGGCCCTTTTACTATTTATATATGAGGGTATTGAGAGCTTGAGTTTGAGAGCTGGTGGGGCACCAAATGAATTTGGGGGCCCTCAAAACGTTAAATATAAATATATACAGTATAAATCTTGTTTATATTTTTAAGGAGACTAAAGTAACTTGTGACATTAAAGCTCTTTTCAGATAATCAGAGCCCATTGTTGCAGCGACAGGCCAACTTCTTTCAGGTGGTAATTAGCTGCATGTCTGTGGCAGAAATGTCATCTAAGGATGGTTGCTTCATGTTAAATAACACACTTCAGCTCAAGTTTCATACACTATTAAACCTATGAATTGAATCAGTGTTATTACTTATAGTGTTTTAAAAAAAAAACGTAATTTTAATAAGAATAAGAATAACTTTTAAGTGCATGTTTTGCAGTGGTTTTCAAAGACAAAGTTTGTCTCACAGGACAGTCAGTGGGTTAAGGCTATACATATCCATTCGAAGTTAAACACATACATTACATGACTATGTTAAGGGCCTTTTTACTGTTTATTTATATTTGACGATAACTCATGGAGCCCCCTGGGTGTTTCTGTTTGAGGCGACCGAGTATTTCCCGGTGAATCTGTGCGCAACGGTGGGGGCTTGGGAGTGTGGGGGACACGAATCACTGACTATTGCTGATGATGGAGAGGTTATATAGCTTAGCTTTTATGTATTATGTTATGTAATGTAATCTTGCCGATTTAGTAAGAGACTCGTCGCCAATTGCAAGATATTTAAAAGTTATTTGGGGCCATGATGATATCCTTTCTTCCCACAACAAGGATTTATATTGTCTGTGTTATTGTTTACAACCACAATTATTCACGTGTGGCAAGATCGCGGTTCACTAGTTTTAGTAGGCTATAGACTCGAGGTGGGTGAAGCCTTTTCAGAAGTTAATTTAATGTTTTCCATTTAATGATTTCCTTTATCCTCATCTAATCTTGCGCTAATGCACGCAACTGTTTTTGCCATGTTTTAAGGCCGTGTATGCTTTTCAGAAGTTAATTTAATGTTTTCCATTAAAGGATTTCCTTTATCGTCATCTTCCGCTAATGCACGCAACTGTTTTCGCCAGGTTTTAAGGTCTTATTTTAGTTGTTTCTCATAAGCTCGCAACCCTCCTTGCCCATCGGCCCCCACCTTTGCGCACAGATTCACCGGGAAATACTCGGTCGCCTGTTTGAGAGATTGAGAGGCCCCAAATGGATATATTTGGGCCCCTCAAAATGTTAAATATAAATAAACAGTATACAAACTATGCGTGCCATCTTTAAGAAGCCCCAGTAAACCCTGTGAAAGTATTTCAAGTTAAACATCACATTTCATGTTAAGGCCCTTTTTACCCTTCTTTTATATTGATCTCATCCCGGGCCCCACTTCAAACTATCTGGGGCCCCCAAAATGAAATGGAATTGATACACATATATTATATGTATATATAAATATGGGGGCCCTCAAAACTTTTTTTAAATATAAATATATACACACACTTTAGAAATAATGTATCCATTCCCTGCATCGATCCTTCTTAAAGTTAAAGTAATGTACGTGACATCACAGAACAGACACAAAAGAACCGCTTGGGTAATCAGGACCATTGTTCTCTGGTCACACCTTTGAGAGCCACACTCTTTTCAGATTCTAATGAGCTAATGTTAACCCTCACCCTCACTTCAACTGTTCTCTGTCTCACAGTTGAGAGCTCAACTGGGGCCCCCTGATGGCCATGTTGGTTAAAAAATAAAATAATAATAATAATCTCATGAGGCCCCCAGGCTGTGAGGGTGCCCCAGGCGGCTGCCTAGTTTGCCTGTATGGTAAGCACGGCCCTGCGGACGGCATGCGTCGTGCAAGATCCGTGCACGAAAAAAGCTGGCAGTAAATGAGTTGTGTCAAAAGATCAATTTTGGAACAAAAAGAAAAAGAAGAAATACAAAATATGTTTGGATATTATAGATATTAACAGATAATATTTGAGCCTATTAAGTGTATGTTAGCCAATCAAAATGACTAAATACAAACACATGTTAATGCGTATTCGTTAAATATTATAACTTCTCACAGCAGATCAAACATGCAGGTAATCCAGCAGCAATGGCAGTGAAATTAAATGACTCTCAGTTATCTTTATTTGAATTATTTTTTATTTGGAATCACACCAGTTTATTTACAAAAGCCAACTTGCTGGCGGCTCGCCATTAAATGCAGATTTTACTTAAAGCTATACTGTGTAAGTTGCTCAACTAGTGGTCAGTAGCGTTATAGCAAACCGCGGTCGCGTCTGCTTTTTTCGGACGTTTTTCGCCGCGGACCGGGCCTTCAGACCACCGCGTCCGCCTCGCCGAGACCTATCCATAGAGGTCTTTCGTGTCCCTCTACGAGCCTCGGTTGGGGAGCTACATGCTAAACTCCTAGCCCAGTGTAAACACTGCAGTGTATTTCCTGAAGAGCTCTGCAGTGTATGATCTGGGCTTTGATTGGCCGGTAGGGAGACACGTGTACAGAATGATGCATATGACATAATTTTGCCCGGTCACGGCCACCAGGGCTCAGTAGAACACATATAAAGAAAAGGCTTTGGGAGCTGAAATGAACAGAGTGGGTGTTCTAAAACTTTAGCGATTTAATAATTAGGACAATTTTAAGATTTGTTTTATTAAAAAAAGTTACATAGTATAGCTTTAACATAACAATATTGGAAAATGTGTGAATGTATGTGTCATGTTTGGCCTACCATGCCATCGATGCATTGAAATTAAGATGTGAAAACAATAAACATAGTTAATTTCCAAATATTTGTTGTAAAACTACAGGGAGCCACTAGGGGATGAAGAGTTTACATGTGCCTCCACTACTGCAGGTTGCAGTAGTGCAATCTGGGGACCCATCCTCAAAATTAGATAAACAGTGCCCTCTGCTGTTTGTTTTGCACAGCAGAGAATCTGTTCTTGAGAGATTAGGACCAGGTCACCTCTGGGACAACCAGATCTTATTTTATTGTTGTGTGGGACACGATCAACACAATCCTGAAAAAAATGTTGTGTTCAATCTGTGTTTTTAGATATGTTAGTATTTCAGCATGCTACAACTGGTCATATGATGCATTTTGCATCATATGACCAGTTGTTGCATGCTGAAATCGGCTGAAATACTAAAATATCTAAAAACACAGATTGAACACAAAAAAGAACTCAGGATTGTGTTGATCGTGTGACGTGTCCCACACAACAATAAAATAAGATCTGGTTGTCCCAGAGGTGACCTGGTCCTTTAAGTAATCAGTAGGCAGGCTATGCAACAAAGGAAATCAACATAGTCCTACACAACACAACACAACTATTACAAACATGTATGAATATAAATTCACATCAAAGTGTTTACGTTTTTAGTGGGTTTCATGAATATTGAACCAATGAAAAGTATTAACGAGAACTAGAAAATATTGTTCCTTCGAAACAATTGTGGGCTCGCTTCAAGCCAGAAAACAATGGCTATAAAAGTACAAAATGTCAAGATCGCAGGCAGTGCTCTCTTTGACGTTACTGACGTCAAAGATTGGTCCATTTTGTTCCAAAAATGTGTTGTGCAAAAGTTGACCCGCTGGTGGCACTATAACAGGCCAATGTAAGAAGGGTGGTATCTGTTCCTTGACCTATTGGGAATGTGCTTGCAAGATTTCACGCACATTGCAGGCTGTGTTCATGATTTGAGGTGTTTTTGGCTTTGGCCACTTTATCGCTGCTTGCAGCTATATTTATTATTATTATTATTTTGTGTGTGTGTGCACTTCATAGGAATATTAGATAAAGGTCCTTAGATTGTGTGTAGAATGTTTCATGCAAATTGCTAAAAAAAATCCTAACGGGTTTAAGCGTTTCACAAACTGCTCAAAATGATATAGCGCCCCCCTTTGGCCAATTGGAGTCAGTTTGGTTTTAGTGATATTTGGACTAACACTCTACATCTTTGCCAAATGCCATGAACATGTTACTTTGCATGTATGATTTAGAGGCAGAAGAATAATTTGCATAAAACTGCAATATTCATTGAATTATTAAAAAAGCATGTTTCAATAAAAAAAAAAATCCAAAGTTCATGTAAAAAAAAGTTTTGTGGACGTGACGCGAAAATTCCAGAATAAAAGCGGGTTTAAGTGTTTTACAAACTGCTCAAAATGGCGGAAAATCTAAGGGCGGAGCTTACTTAACAAAGACACAGATGTCTTCCGCTTGAGTCAATATACGTGTATACAGGTTTCATGGCTGTACCTCAAACAGAGCATGAGCTCTATCTGTTCAAAGTTCGCACTTTCGAAGGCTTCCTACAGCGCCACCATTTGGCCGATTGCTGTAAAAAATAATAGGACACTTCGCCACTGTAAGCTGAACACATTGATGTTTTTATTTTCATTTTCTGTCTAAGTATGTAGGAGTAGAAAGGAACCGAAGTTTTGAGGAGAACTGTTGACTGATTGCCTGATAGATAAATAATGACAATATCTAAAGTGTGCTCGCCTTACAGGCGAGCCCACAATTACATCCATCTGAACACAGGTTCTTGTTTTACATTTCCTGAAAAGAAATGGTTTTGGACTTGATGTTTCTACCTGAGGGTGACAATATAATTGCTGTCGGGTGGAAACCTTTTATGTCCAAAATCGGTTACCTTTTTCATCATTATTACAATCTTATACTTTAGATTAGCAGATAAGCTAACCCAATTTAAAATAAATACATAATTAAACATGGAGATACACTCTGCCCGACAACAACAATATTATAACGGTGTTCCAGTCCACCAGTCCATTGAAACAATGACAACAATAAAGAATGTAAGACAGCAGCTTTTAAAGTAGAATCATAAAATAATTAAACACAATACACATACAGTTGTACAGTACACACATTTATTATGGTGTTGGTTAATATTTATTACATTCATTTAAATAGAATCATTGGTCATGGGTTTCCTCAGACGGGGGGCTGGTATCTCCCTTAGAGATAGGGTGAGAAGTTCAGTAATTCGAGAGGGACTTGGAGTAGAACCGCTGCTCCTACACTTGGAAAGGAGTCAGCTTAGGTGGTTCGGGCATCTAGTACGGATGCCCCCCGAGCACCTTCCTAGGAAGGTCCTCGATGCAGGTCCCACTGGGAGGAGACCCCGTGGCAGACCAAAGACCAAATGGAAGGATTATATCTCCAAACTGGCTTGGGAACGCCTCGGTATACTCCCTGAGGGAGTGGAGGAAGTTGCTCGGGATAAGGACATCTGGAAGTCTCAGTTGGAACTGTTACCCCAGCGACCCGATTCCGGACAAGCGGTTGAAGATGGATGGATGGATGGATGAACAAATAAAACAAAAAATGTTTTGAATGACTAAGCTTTGTGATTCCAGCAAGTGCTCTTCAAAGAACATAAGTAATATCCTCAGCGTTCATATAGATTATACATTACGCTACGCAGGAAGCCAAGGAAGCCAAGGATGCCAAGGGTGCGTGGCGAGGGAAAGCCTCCAACCGGCGGGACCAGTTGGCTCAGGTGCCACCTGCGGAGCCACCCGCGGTGACACCTGAAGCCGTCAGCAAGCGGGCGAGGGAGCGCATCAGAGCAGCCGGGGGAGACCCCACGTGTCCCCAGCTGGTCCTCAGTGAGAGTGAGGTCCAGTTTGGGGTCTACAGGGGTCGAACCTTTAAATGGCTGCTCGAAACAACGCCGTGTGGACTTGCGCAATCCTTGCATCCCACCAGAGAGAGAGGGAGGGTAGGGCAGCCACTGCCACGACACACCCCATGGGTGCCAACAAGGATGCCCTCAACCTCTATGTGTTAAAAAGCTTAAAAACAAAATAGCATACAGTTTTGTCAGTGGCTCATGGGTTAATTTGATTCCACTTTTCCACTCTCAGAGTCCAGTGGGGGTGCAGTGACCTGCGACCCTAACTAGGGGTCCTTCAAAGTTTGACAGAAGCTGCTGTAAAAGCTGTCAAACCTGATAGGCTATAAATAACAGAATGTTGCTTCTCCCGTGACCTCTACAGTGACCTCTGACATTGTTTTGTTTTCTCTCTCTCTCTCTCTCTCTCTCTCTATTCAATCAAACAATCAATCAGGTGGAGCGACGATTTGACCAAGAGGGGATGACACTCGCTGCCCAGAGAGAAGAAACCCTCATTGCTGCAGCCAATCAAACCTTTTCAGGACTGGATCAAGTTCAAATCCCAAAAGAGATTGATCGAGTACGCCTGAAGCGACAACTGTACATGATGGGCGACCTGACTGTGGGGAAGAAAATAGAATCTACCCTGGACGTTGCCGGATTTATAGCTGCACTAAAACCACAGACGAGGAAACTGTTTAAAGAGACTGAGATGCTTGTGGAACTTTGTTTGTGCCTTCCTGTGTCAGAAAGATCATTCTACCGTCTACGACGACTTAAAACCTGGCTTAGAAGCACCATGAGCCAGGAGAGGCTGACACATCTCGCTGTGATGCATGCGCACCAGGAGAAGCTGGACAAGTTGGACATACCGAGCCTTGTTAGGAGTTTCATTAGAAACACACCGGAACGAAAGGCTACGTTTGATGCCATTTGGACAAGGTAAGAGAACTTTATTTTATGCTGTGCTGTTTTGTATTTGTTTTATCTTTGTATCATTTATTTGTTTGTCCAGTTAGTACATCAGACCGACAGCATCTTTCCTTTCCCCCTATCTCTCTCCTACACAGATGCTGGCTTGGGACTGTCGGACAGTCGGAGTGTCTCTCTCTCTCATTCTGTCTCTTTTTCTCTCCCCCTCCCTCTCTTTTCCCTCTCCCTCTCTCTGTTACAATGTCTGACCTGCCTACATGGCACTGGCTGTTATGTCACAGTTGAAGTCCTTAACTAATTCGTTTGAGGAGATTCAGGCTGAAGACATGAAAAAAGAAAAAAATGAAGAAAAGCCTGTACTTGAGATTTCTCTTGATTGGTTAACGTCAGTACGTCACACTAGGCTGTTAAAAATTGCTGTATACAGGTTGAGCCTTGTTTCCAGTATGTGTGTTTTTCAGTAAAATTGTATACACAAAAATAGACCAGTGGGTTCTGTGGATGTAGATCCAGACCAGAGTTTTGTTTATACTAGTAGATGTAAATACTTTACACACCCACATAATGGAAAAGAGGTGGCCATACGAGGAACTATTACATGCTCAACCACTTTTGTAGTTTATCTTGTCAAGTGCCCCTGTGGACTTGCATATATAGGCAGGACCAACAGAGCTCTTCGCACTAGAATCAACACAGGAGTAATATCAGATCTGGTGATGAATGCAATCCGGTTGCAGCACATTTAATCAAAATTGGACACAGCATCACCTCTTTCCGTAACTGGGGGATTGAAAATGTAGAAAAACCTCCCCGGGGTGGTGACCATAACCGCCTCCTTCTCCAACAGGAAACTTATTACATCTACACACTTAACACTATGGCCCCCTATGGACTGAATGAAGAGTTCGATATTAAGCCTTTTCTTTGATTTGTTTGTTTATTTACTATTTTTTAAATATTTTTATCCTTGTGTACAATTGTGTTTTTTCTGATGTTTTCTGTGTATATCTCTTTTGGTCTTTTGATTAGACGTATACTGAGGGACTTTGTACTTTTACACATGTTATTTTGTTTTATTTTTTGATTAGCAATCTTATAGCTTTAACCAGAACAGACACTGATAGATTATATTAACTACAGGATTTCTAGCCTTCAGTAGCCCAGATCTTGTAGCCTTTAACAGGGCACTATGTCACTCCACTCTAACATAAAGATCTGGTGGGTGTGTCCACTGCGACAATCAACCCAGCTGTTGCGTATGGCATGTGTCATTGATGCACTTCCTCTGTCTGGTTGTATTTAACTGGCTAGCCTACTCTGTACTTGTTACTCACTCAAGACCTGATGAAGACCTCGAAGGAGGTCGAGGCCTGCAACATCTGCGGGAAGCGCAGACACGTGGACACTGGGCACGCATACTACAAGGGACAGTACTATTGCCTTTCACAGCATGGCTCACAAGCGCTCGAGGTGAAGGAGTGGGTGGCAAGCCAACGGATAAGTATGTGGTGCCAAGAAAAGTACAACATTTTAAAAATTGTAAGTTATGTGGTCAGCCAAAGCAGGCAGACTATGGGCACAGCAATCACTGTAGTGAACACTTTTGTGCACAATACAGCTGCAAGTCCAGAGGTGTGGATGGCAGAAAAGAGGGAGAATTCTCGCAAGGCAACGACCTCCCCAGCTGAGGGTGCAGGAAGAACCCCGGCCAGCCCTCCAGCAAACCCTCTAGCAACGCCAGCACCACCACATCCACCGACCCAGATCGGCCCACTGCACACAGAAATACACGCTATATCAGGATGAAGAAAGAAAACAATGACAAAGATCTGATCATGCAGGCACTGCTTGGGCCGGCCTGGAGATGCCTGCCACATCTGCGGGGAGCGCAGACACGTAGACACTGGACATGCATACTACAAGGGCCAGTACTATTGCCGTAAACTGCATGGCTCACAAACGCTCGGGGTGAAGGAGTGGGTGGCAAGCCAGCGGAAGCCAGAGGACGAGTAAGTGGTGCCAAGAACCACACTCTTCAGGAGAATGAAGAGGCTGGAGCAGGGGATCACAAGCACAAGAAAAGAACACAAACTTCAAATTTGCACATTCTGTGGCCAGCCAAGGCGGGCAGACTATGGGCACAGCTGGCACCGTGGTGAACACTTTTGTGCACAATATAGCTGCAAGTCCACAGAGCTGTTGATGGCAGAAGAGGGAAAATATTCGCAAGGCATCGACCTCTTCATCTGATGGGCGCAAGAGGCACGCTGGCCAGCCCTCCAGCAGCGCCAGCACCACCGCATCCCGATCTACACAGTATAGGAAGAGAATGAAAGAAAAAAAGGACAAAGATCTGCTCATGCACATGTAATGTAATCTTGTGTCTTGTCTTATCCTCTATGTCAAGCACATTGAATTGCCTCTAATCAACTTGCCTTGTGTTTGTGACATTTAAGGTGGTCATTGACGCCCACAGAGGCTACCAGCAGGTCGTCAGGCTGGCCGAAGTCCTGGTGGACCTGTGCAACCATGGCTGTGTGACTAACCAGCAGGCGAGGGACATCATCGCCCTCTGGGACCAGCTGCCAACCAGGGACAGGGCCCCCGTCTCCCTTTCTCCACTCCACCAGGAGAACCTGATCAAGGGCCGGTTCAAGACCACCAAAAGGAAGGCCCACATTCCAGGGGTGGAAAGTGTGACTCGGTAAGCATTGGCAATAAGTGAACACTAATATGCTATAGTAGTTCACCCCCCAAATGCCTTTTTTTCTACTGATTACTCACGCCATGGAGACTTGAGTTCAATAATATTTGTTTTGGATTTGTCGCATTCCCATCGTAAAAAAAGTATTTAAATAAATGTACCTACATTTATTGTAATACATTTTTTGTCTTAGGCTGGCCTGTCGGGCTACAGCCTATGTTCACAATACACTTCAGCGCAGGTACGTCTCTGTCTTGCTGTTTAAGAGATCTCCTACACTGCTATGATCTGGACTTGACTGTGAACTTGACCTATATTGTTGTCATTTCTAGCTCTGCAACAAAAGCCTTTCTTGGGCTCCTGCACTGGTGTGCAAGGATAATTCACCACGCACATTAGGTACGTTGGTGATCCTCCCCCTCCGCAGCATTGTTTGTTCAGCTGTTTTACCGGCATATAAATGTGGGCTTCATTTATATTTTTATATTATATTTTATATATTTCAGTTATTAAACTACCTGGCCCCCGCCGCGGTGAGCAGTGTGAATGGTGCGCTGGGTGCGCCCTGCTCGAAATAACGTGGTAGGTTGTCTATTGTCCTCTCTCTCTCTCTGCTCGTCTCTGAACTTTAATATTAATTATAAATAGTAGTAACTTGTTCCTCCAGGGCCGGCGACACTCAACTGCTGCTTTGTACGCGTTGTCCACCTCCCAGATACCGAACCAACTAATGCTTGACTTCTACACACAACTCCAAACCACGGCCGGTGTGATCAGATTCCCCGGCCGTTGCGTGTTTCCCGGCATGTGCACTTAAACCTCTCCAACTGATCCAAAATGCCGCGGCACGACTGGTCTTCAACCAGCCTAAGTTCTCACGTGTCTCTCCCCTTCTCAGGTCCCTCCACTGGCTCCCGGTTGCGGCCCGCACTGAATACAAGACACTGATGCTGACCTTCAAAGCAGCCAAAGGCATGGCTCCTCCATACCTCCAAAACCTGATCAAGCCCTACACCCCCACCCGTGCACTTAGATCAGCCAACTCAGGGATGCTGACAGAACCCTCACTAAAAACCCCAGGGCAAAAATCCACACGTCCGAGACAGTTTGCCCTCCTGGCCCCAAAGTTGTGGAACAAACTCCCTGTCGCACTTAGAACAACGGATTCACTCACTAGCTTTCGCCGTGGACTGAAGACTCACCTTTTCAGACTCCACCTAAACCCTTAGCACTACTGAAACACTCAATGACCATACATGAAGCTAGTCAGCATTTGTTTTTAGGTTTTTAGAACCTTTTCTTGACTGATTATTTAGTTTTCTAGATAGATATCCATTTGCATCCTGTTTATTATTGTGATGTTTTATCTGCTTATTGTAAGTCGCTTTGGATTAAAAGCGTCTGCTAAATGCCTAAACTGTAAACTGTAAACTGTGTACTCTACTAGGGTTGTGAACTAGGCTATTAATAGCCAGTGGTTTATTTGATTTGTTTATTAATTATATTTGTTGTTTTGGGTTTATAATAATTTGGCACCACTGGCCACCTAGCCCGCCATCTGTCCATTATAGCCCTGACCAATTAGAATAGGAAATTGGTCACACTATATCCCACTGAAGAGCCTACTGATTTAGCCGACTGTGCTTGTTACAGGACCAATGCAGGGAGAGCTACTTTGGGGATTCGGTGACGGCCTCCCAGCTATAGTGGTAACCCCCCTTTTTCTGTGTTTTGGTTGTTGATTTATTCATTTGTTATTTTGAGTGTTATTTTGGTTTGCTGTGATTTGGGTTCCACTATCTGGGCTTGTTAGGCGCCGTACAGACATCTGCGTCACGCATCATCATCTTATCGTCTGAGAATGGCCACTGGGGGCGCCGTACTAATGCAGGTTGTTTGGTGTTTTGTCGTTGCCGTGTCTCTTCAAGAGCGTACAGGCTGCGGTTGAGCTAGAGACACGGCAACGACAAAAAACCAAACAACCTTCCATTGACAATGCATTAGTACGGCGCCCCCAGTGGCCATTCTCAGACGATAAGATGATGATGCGTGACGCACATGTGTGAGCGCGGCCTTAGCCACCCAGCTCTCCCTTCCTCTATAGTGTTGGCCTGTAGGCCTATAGCATATGTCTGTTTATTTGTGCTCCTGGTGATAACTAACTTTTAATTCTGTGAATGCATTCCTTCTTATTGTTGCTATGTTTATGATGATAATGATTTGCTATTACTATATAATTAAATAAAAGCCTTTTGTAAGAACCCAGGTGTGGAGTAATCATTGTACATTGTACAAGGGTTTATAGTTAAATTGGGTCTTCCCCGGCCGTTGCGTGTACTCTACTAGGGTTGAGAACTAGGCTATTAATAGCCAGTGGTTTATTTCAGTGGTTTATTTCATTTGTTTATTATTTATATTTGTTGTTTTGGGTTTATAATAATTTGGCACCACTGGCCACCTAGCCCGCCATCTGCCCATTATAGCCCTGACCAATTAGAATAGGAAATTCACCGTTTGCCTGCCTTCTGATTGGTCCCTGAGACTCCCTGACTGGCCAACCAGAAAAAATCATTAACTTTTTGCTATCGGGGGTGGAGTTGTGCAGTGGGAGAATGTTGCTTCAGTCTTTCACCACGGTGCGCACTGCGGAGCACGGCGAGCGTGCAGTACGGCGCCGCGAGGTGATAGCGATTTCGCTCATTATAATGAATAATCTTCAACAAACTAGTTCACATGATCAATATCAATGTGACTAAGAGTTTCGATTGGGTACTACATATATTTTAAATGTGCAGAATTACAATTAAAATACATTTTATGTTGACAGCCAGCCTTCAACTCCACAACTTCCTACCCAAGATGCACTGCGCTTTCTCTCTCTGTATCTCTCCTCCGATTTTTTCAGAGGAAACATGTATTTTTGGGGGCAAACCCCTGTTTTGCAATGTTGTACTTTGGTCTTCCCTTTTTATTAATATCAAGTAGATGTTTCTCTTTTGGTACTTTAAATAGCAATAATGAGGCTATGAAAAATCTTTTTTCCCCATTAATTTCCAATGTAAAAACAATCTGCCCTGGTGTTTCTGTCCCACTGGGATTAAACAAATTAAAACATATATTTTCGGGGGAAACCCCCTGTTTTGCAATGTAACTACTGTACCCTTGTCTTCCCTTTTTATTAATATCACCTACATGTTTTTCCTCTGGTACTTTAAATAGCAATGATGAGGCAATGAAAATACCCTCTCCCCCCATTCACTGCCACTATAAAAACAATCTGCCCTGGGTATTTTGTACCACTTAGTAACAGAGCAGAATGGGGTGGGATTTGACAAACAGTGAATTGGTCACACTATATCCCACTGAAGTGCCTAGGCTATACTGATTTAGCTGACTGCTACAAGGGTTTATAGTTAAATTAGGTCTTTACATACATATTTCCTAGGGTGCAATTCCCCAGCTGGCGTTGTCTGGCTATTGTTTAATTATATCGCCATTTCGTCACATTTGATTATTTACAATTTTTTGAATATTTGTATCCTTGTGTAAAATTGTGTTTTTTCCGATGTTCCTGTCTTTTATTATTGCCTTTTCTAATCTGATTACTTTTTTTGTACTGTTTATATCTCTTTTGGTCTTTTGGTTAGGTGTATACTGAGGGACTTTGTAATTTTACACATGTGATTTTGTTTTATTTTTTGATTAGCAATCTTATAGCTTTAACCAGAACAGACTCTGGTAGATTATATTAACTACAGTCCTTCTAGCCTATTTCAGTAGCCCAGATCTCCAGCTTAACATACAGATCTGGTGGGTGTGTCCACTGCGACAATCAACCCAGCTGTTGAGCATGTGTCATTGATGCACTTCCTCTGTCTGGTTGTATTTAACTGGCTAGCTTACTCTGTACTTGTTACTCACTCAGACCTGATGAAGACCTCGAAGGAAGTCGAAACGTTGTCATGTTTTTAATCTAAATAAAGAATTACCTCTGGGAGCGACCAACCAGTGTGCGGAGAACCTCTCCTTCCTATGGCTTCCAGATCCACCCAGCTCTGACACATCTGAAATAGATGACGGGCCTCTCAATCTAGGCTCTGGCATTAAAAAGCCTGCTTCTTCAGGCTCCAGTTCTTCATCCTCTCCGCCTCGAAGGAAGAAGAAGGCCAGGGCATCGAAGCCGCTGAACGCTCCGGCTCCAGGCCGCAAGGGGAAGCCGTCGAACGCTTCCACTCCGGGCCGCAAGGGGAAGCCGACAAACACTTCCACTCCGGGCCGCAAGGGGAAGCCGTCGAACGCTTCCACTCCGGGCCGCAAGGGGAAGGCATCAACCTCTTCAGCTGATCTGCGCAAGAAGAACGCTGGCCAGCCCTCCATAGCGCCAGCACCCCCACATCCACCGACCCAGATCAGCCCACTGCACACAGAAATACATTCTATATCAGGATGAAGAAAGAAAAAAGGACACATTTCTGCTCATGCAGGCCAGGATGCCCACGCCCAACAGCACACACTGCTGGGGCAAGCCTGGCGAGGCCTGCAACATCTGCGGGAAGCGCAGACACGTGGACACTAGACACGTGGACACTAGGCACGCATACTACAAGGGACAGTACTATTGCCGTTCACAGCACGGCTTACAAGCGCTCGAGGTGAAGGAGTGGTAGGCAAGCCAGCGGAAGCCAGAGAACAAGTATGTGATGCCAAGAAAAGTACAACATTTTAAAAATGGCAAGTTATGTGGCCAGCCAAAGCGGGCAGACTATGGGCACAGCAATCACCGTAGTGAACACTTTTGTGCAAAATACAGCTGCAAGTTCACAGAGGTATGGATGGCAGAGAAGAGGGAAAATTCTCGGAAGGCATCGACCTCCCCAGCTGATGGGCGCAAGAAGAACCACGGCCAGCCCTCCAGCAAGCCCTCCATAGCGCCAGCACCACCACATCCACCGACCCAGATCGGCCCACTGCACACAGAAATACACGCTATATCAGGATGAACAACGAAAAAAGGACAAAGATCTGCTCATGCAGGCCAGGACGCCCACGCCCACCAGCACGCTCTGCTGGGGCAAGCCTGGTGAGGCCTCCAACATCTGTGGGAAGCACAGACACGTGGACACTGGGCACGCATACTACAAGGGACAGTACTATTGCCGTTCACAGCACGGCTCACAAGCGCTCGAGGTGAAGGAGTGGGTGGCAAGCCAGCGGAAGCCAGAGGACAGGTACATGTATGTGGTGCCAAGAAAAGTACAACATTTTAAAAATGGCAAGTTATCTGGACAACCAAAGCGGGCAGATTATGGGCACAGCAATCACCGTAGCGAACACTTTTGTGCACAATACAGCTTCAAGTCCACAGAGGTATGGATGGCAGAGAAGAGGGAAAATTCTTGCAAGGCATCGACCTCCCCAGCTGATGGGCGCAAGAAGAACCACGGCCAGCCCTCCAGCAAAGCCCTCCATAGCGCCAGCACCACCACATCCACCGACCCAGATCGGCCCACTGCACACAAAAATACACGCTATATCAGGATGAAGAAAGAAAAAAGGACAAAGATCTGCTCATGCTGGCCAGGACGCCCACGCCCAACATTACACACTGCTGGGGTAAGCCTGGTGAGGCCTGCAACATCTGCGGGAAGCGCAGACACGTGGACACTGGGCACGCATACTACAAGGGACAGTACTATTGCTGTTCACAGCACGGCTCACAAGCGCTCGAGGTGAAGGAGTGGGTGGCAAGCCAGCGGAAGCCAGAGGACAGGTACATGTATGTGGTGCCAAGAAAAGTACAACATTTTAAAAATGGCAAGTTATCTGGACAACCAAAGCGGGCAGATTATGGGCACAGCAATCACCGTAGTGAACACTTTTGTGCACAATACAGCTTCAAGTCCACAGAGGTATGGATGGCAGAGAAGAGGGAAAATTCTTGAAAGGCATCGACCTCCAGAGCTGATGGGCGCAAGAAGAACCACGGCCAGCCCTCCAGCAAAGCCCTCCATAGCGCCAGCACCACCACATCCACCGACCCAGATCGGCCCACTGCACACAAAAATACACGCTATATCAGGATGAAGAAAGAAAAAAGGACAAAGATCTGCTCATGCTGGCCAGGACGCCCACGCCCAACATTACACACTGCTGGGGTAAGCCTGGTGAGGCCTGCAACATCTGCGGGAAGCGCAGACACGTGGACACTGGGCACGCATACTACAAGGGACAGTACTATTGCCGTTCACAGCACGGCTCACAAGCGCTCGAGGTGAAGGAGTGGGTGGCAAGCCAGCAGAAGCCAGAGGACAAGTATGTGATGCCAAGAAAAGTACAACATTTTAAAAATTGCAAGTTATGTGGCCAGCCAAAGCGGGCAGACTATGGGCACAGCAATCACCATAGTGAACACTTTTGTGCACAATACAGCTGCAAGTCACAGAAGAGGGAAAATTCTCGCAAGGCATCGACCTCCCCAGCTGAGGGCGCAAGAAGAACCCCGGCCAGCCCTCCAGCAAGCCCTCAATAGCGCTAGCATCACCACATCCACCGACCCAGATCGGCCCACTGCACACAGAAATACACGCTATATCAGGATGAAAAAAGAAAAAAAAATGACAAAGATCTGATCATGCAGGCCAGGATGCCCAATAGCACGCACTGCTGGGGCCGGCCTGGAGATGCCTGCCACATCTGCGGTGAGCGCAGACACGTCGACACAGGACATGCATACTACAAGGGCCAGTACTATTGCCGTAAACCGCACGGCTCACAAGCGCTTGGGGTGAAGGAGTGGGTGGAAAGCCAGCGGAAGCCAGAGGACGAGTATGTGGTGCCAAGAATCACACTCTTCAGGAGAATGAAGAGGCTGGAGCAGGGGATCACAAGCACAAGAAAAGAACACAAACTTCAAAGTTGCAAGTTCTGTGGCCAGCCAAGGCGGGCAGACTATGGGCTACTGTGGTGAACACTTTTGTGCACAATACAGCTACAAGTCAACAGAGCTGTTGATGGCAGAAGAGGGAAAATATTCGCAAGGCATCGACCTCTTCATCTGATGGGCGCAAGAAGAAGAAGGAAAAGGCATCGACCTCTTCATCTGATGGGCGCAAGAGGAACGCCGGCCAGCCCTTCAGCAGCGCCAGCACCACCGCATCCAGATCTACACAGTATAGGAAGAGAATGAAAGAAAAAAAGGACAAAGATCTGCTCATGCAGGCCAGGACGCCCACGCCCAACAGCACACACTGCTGGGGCCAGCCTGGCGAGGCCTGCAACTTCTGCGGGAAGCATGGACACTGGGCACGCATACTACAAGGGACAGTAAAAGTGCAATGTCTTGCTTAAAAGTATCAATATTGCAAGTAATTGGTAACACCTCATTTTCAAAATGTAATCGAGTAAAAGTTCAAAGTATTATCAAAATGTGTTTAAATACATCAATACTGCAAAGTAATTTGTAACGCATCTAAATTTCAAAATGTACTTGAGTGAAAGTTTTAAAGTAAAGCTTTTTTTTTGTTTGAGGTGTTGAAAACCAAGTGGTCCTTAGCCACAGTGGTTGCCACCTCGGTGTCAGGCACATTCGCCTATGTTTTTTTCGCCTACATGGATATGGTCTTTTCGCGTGGCACTTTCGCCGTGGAGGAGAGTCTTTTCACCTAACCAGTCTGGCCGTTTCGCCGCCGTTGAAGAGCCATTTCGCCTACGCTCAATTCTGCTGTCAGACTGTCCATGGTTCCATATTATCCCTTTGTCATGTAGGCGAAAAAACATAGGCGGATGTGCCTGACACCATTATATTGCATGTGACAGTGGTGTCAAACGGTCACCACATCAATACAGATAGTTATTGGAATCAGGTGCGTCCAAATAATTAGCCTACCACTACATATAGCCGCGCCCTCGCCTGGCCTGTTTGGTTGTTTACCTTCCTGCGTCTCTAGACCATGCCACGAGAAAGGAGAGCACCAGCACGCTTTACAGACTTTATTGTGACCACCCTGCGGCGTAAAAGAGGACGGGCCATATCTCCCGTGGGCGCCGTCATGCATAGTGTACTTATTGTAAGTCATCTTTTTAATTATTTTAAAGATGTAATCATGCATAGCGTACTTCTTGTAAGTCATCTTTTTAATTATTTTGAAGATGTAGTCATGCATAGTGTACTTCTTGTAAGTCATCTTTTTAATAATTTTAAAGAAGTGACATAAATCTTTGTAAAATAAAATGTTGGATTCACTTGACCGCTTGTGTTGTGTTTGGGAATCATTTCATACAGTGTGCATTATTCTGTGCAGTGTGCATGGCTCTTATTTATGACTGTTCTCTTTGGAGTGGAGGGGGGGAGAATTCATACAGGAGAGAAACCTTACAACTGTGACCACAGTGTGACAAATGGTTCAGCACGGACGCTATGACCTGTGTCCGATAGAGGGTATGGATCATATGCCTCTCATTTAGAATCAGTGGAGATTTCAGACTTGCAGACTTAGAAGAGAAGATGTGTTAAAAATAGTTATAAATGATTGATTAGTTTTTCCTGCCTATATGACTGTTCTCTTTGGAGTGGAGGGTGGGAGAATTCATACAGGAGAGAAACCTTACAACTGTGACCAGTGTGACAAATGGTTCAGCACGGACGCAGGGCATGGACGAGGGTGGGAGAATTCATACAGGAGAGAAACCTTACAACTGTGACCAGTGTGACAAATGGTTCAGCACGGACGCAGGGCATGGACAATGCAGGGCATGGACAGGGCATGGACAGTGCATGGACAAAACTACTTTTTTTTCCCTGTAACCATTGCGAGAAAAGGTTCAAGCGTGACAGTTCATTAAAAAGTCACATTCAATCGTTTCACGCTTGAATAAAGTTAAACAGAATGGTGTTATCTCTCTCACTTCCTGCCCTGGTATGCAAGATCAGCTCAGAGTTGCAAGTGTGAGGCTGCAACATTGAGGGTCTTGAGGTATTTTTCCCGTATGAATGCAGCACATCTATTCAGAAGAGCATGCGTAAATGCAGGAGCTCAAGAGAACACTGGATCATTTTTGACCCCCTCCGCAATAGAGAGCTAACCACACCACTCAGTTGCTTAGCTCTCAGCCCCATTATTCCCGGTCCAGAGACCTGACATCAAATGAATTTGGATACACATTTTTTCTCTACGGAGATGTCATTCAATGTCTTCGACTTACAGAGGTTTGACCACCAAAACATCTGCCTCTTTTACCTTGATGTTTTGTATGGCCAAATATTTTTCTTTTTTGCCTGGAAAACATGGAAGGCCAGTGGTTTCCCCCCAAGCCACACCAAAGTGCAAGTAAAAATCTCAAGGCACACTTTACAAGGCCTCTATTTCACAAATCATCCCTCTTATTACCCCAAAGTGGCAAAATCTTGGTCAGGAGACCTTGATGACGGGTTAACTTGGCCTTGTGTTTTGCATCATAGTCACGTTAGGTCCAAGTTTGTCTCATGTGTGGCTTCCCGGCTGATGAGAGCAAATTCTCATTCTCATTCTTGCCACCAGAAGAATGAGACTAGCAGGACACTGCCAAAGACACCAGGAGCTTCCAGCCAGCAAATTGGTACTGTGGGAGCCAACACACGGGCACCGGCCGCGAGGACGTCCCACAAAAACATACGTGGACATACTCAAGGAAGACGTAGGGACACAGAACACCAATGAGCTGGCCAGATGTATGGAGAACCGAGATGACTGGAAACAACGATGGAGGGCTCGTCTGAGGACGACCTAGATAGATAGATCATCCAGTGTTTTCTGATACTGGATGATAATGCTCCCTTTAATAATATTTTGTTTTTAAATGGGCGTGTTGCTTGTTTTTAGAGTGGTTCTTATAATTGGAAAGGATTTTTAATGAATCTTAAAAACAAAAATTAAAAGAAATGTAACATTGTGTCCCCTCTCTCTGTCTTTCTGTGTGTATTGTTTCTTTTTCAGGATATTTTGACTTTGTCCATTTGGAGGATGATGCCACTGCAAAGATTTTCACGCCCTCAAACATATTGGTGGGCAGAGATAAGTCCGTCCCCAGGGCTGCTAGACCTTAAAACACGTGTATTGGCCAAGTGGTCAGACTGCAAATTTTACAAGGCTACATGTTGCACAGACGGATCAGGGGAGGGGAATTGGTAGAAATACCAATGGCACCGGGTAGTTATAGTGTGCCCTTCTTAAGAACTGATAGTGAGCTGAACAGGATGGTCGCCTACATAGTCCCCATCCAACAGCGACTGGCGGCAGTCGTGTCACAGGGCCCTGTGGTAATTTGTTAAAATTCTGGTGGCACGTTCAAGAGGTAAAAGAGGTGCAGATCACTCTGGAGCTGCTGGAGACTTCCACTGCTACACCACACCTGACTGAACCTGCTGTTATGAAACTGTGACTGAGATTGAATTGGCCATTTTTTTCACACCCTGGTCATATGCAAATATGTGAACATGTTTAAATAGACAGAAATTTAGGTTTTATTTATTTTCTTTAGTGTGTCCTGTATTTTAGGTCAATGCTTGGCGTTTTTTACAGTTGTTTTTTTCCTCTTCTCTTTGTGCTCTTTTGTAGTGTTGTTTGTTTTGTGTATGGGGACTACGGATACAAATTAGCATTTTTAGCAGAATCTGTTTTTTGCTCAATCTGGCGTATTTGTACAGTATTGTATGTGGTGTTCACTAATATGCCCTGTCCCTCCCAAATAACATTACATAAATAAATAAGCACTTCTGCATCTCTGATTTACAAAATGTTTTACTTTAGCCAAAGTAGGCTACTGTGTATATGGCTGAAGTGGTTAATGCATGTCTTGTAATAATCACAATCTACAAAGTAACTATTAACCAAAATGTACAAATAATAGTGAAGTTAAAATCCTTCAAAAAAGTGCTGCTGGCAACTTTATTTTTTATTTTTATACAGTAATTTCATTATCTGTATTATTTTTATTACAGGGGTAAAAGTTCTCAGTCCTGGGGACTGATTTCAGTCTTGATTCTTCTATGGGGGCTATTTCTGAGATCAGTGCAGATCCGCAAACAAATAAATAAGGGGGAGGTGTAGCGATGGCCGCGGCGTGAATGACAAAGTCGTCAAAGCGCTAGTCAAGTGATCTCCAAACTAAAAAGCAGTTATAATTTCAAGATATGAGTATTTGAATTGGCCAGACTAGCAATACAACAGAACTTCAGAATATAGTCCTATAAAATAAAGCATGGATTGGCACACACACATTAAGTGAAGGCAGTTCAGAACTTCAGGGAAACACCCCAAATATTGGTGTGTGCTGCACGCACCATGTTTAAAAGAATATTGGGACATGGTCTGAAAATAAATTTGTTTTGGGATTTTTTTCTAGCTTTTTTTTCTTTAATCGCTGTTATTTTCATCAGTCTTAATTGTGTTTCTCTCCTCTTAGCTCTATTTCTCCTATTGTTTCATGCTTTCATCAGTGCAGCTATGATGTCTAAATTCTCCCTGGATATCAATACAAAACATGTATGGAAAAGAGCAATATTTGGGATGTAATGGAGAAGTAAAAGTCCAGGGTGAAAAAAAGTTAATGTACTTAGTTACTTTACACCACAAGCATTTATTTCCAGGTGATCAATTGTGCAGTGGGGCAGGAGACATCAGAGAGGAAGAGATTCATTGACATTGTGGAGGCAGACCCAGACTACACACTGAGGGAAGGGTTCTTGCCAACCCAGACCAGCTAGGGTCTGGGTGTTAACAGAATGAACTTCAATATGTATGGGAGCTCTTTTGAGGGACACTATAATCGGTGAAGATAAGTTAAGGTTGTGGTATTGCAACTAATACAGAAGCCAACCACCATGGAATGAAAATGGTTTCTGATTGTTTTAGTGAGAACTATGACAGAAAAAGTTATTGCAATGGTTGTGGTCTGGTAGTCCACTTTGGACAAAAGTACTATCACTGCTCCAGTGCACACTACAAATGTACATTGACACCAAAAGTAGATTTGATAGGTCTACGGATTTCTAGTTCACCATGTTTTATTAGTCTTGAGCACAATGTTGCCTGGCTGGAGGAGTGAACGTTGTGGACTGGCTGGGTGAGGGCTTTTATAGGGACACACCCAGACTGTCATTGGTCAGTGAGTCAAGTGGTGATGGCACACCTGTCTGCCATTGACAATGATGAGTGAACTGTCCATCAGAGGCTGCCAACTTAGATGGATTTATTCTGAGCCTTCCAATGTGTTTCTGTATTGTTAATAACACCAATTGTTTCCCTCGAGTTTGGAGAAACGTTTCAAACAATGTTATCTTGGAGAGACACTCCTAATCAACATGTGTCTTAATCAATCCCAGACTTTTGCATACAATGTCTTAAATTAGGTGCATAAGCTAAACGGTCAATCAATAAAAGATAACCCACACTCTGCCCCCAAGGTAGGCCTACACACACAACCTTCAAATGATTCTAACTAACATTTCAAGTTCTTATATGCACCCCACTGGGTCAGGATCAACCAATCAGGTCTGAGCATAATGATTAGTCCAAAGAGATCAGCTTGTGGTGATAATCAGTGGTCAATGACATCCTTCATCATGACACAACGCCTCAAGAATAATTTAATTGAGAAAAATATTTGACATGGAAACAACAAAATGACAAATTTAAGAAACAATTCTCATCGTCAAAGAGTGGAGAAATGAAGATTAAAAACACAAATGCAAATACAACTAGAAAAATATTGTTCCTTCGAAAAAATTGTGGGCTCGCTTCAAGCCAGAAAACAATGGCTATAAAAGTACAAAATGTCAAGATCGCAGGCAGTGCTCACTTTGACGTTACTGACGTCAAAGATTGGTCCATGTTGTTCCAAAAATGTGTTGTGCAAAAGTTGACCCGCTGGTGGCGCTATAACAGGCCAATGTGAGAAGGGTGGTATCTGTTCCTTGACCTATTGGGAATGTGCTTGCAAGATTTCACGCACATTGCAGGCTGTGTTCATGATTTAGGTGTTTTTGGCTATTATTTTTTTTGGTGTGTGTGCACTTCATAGGCATATTAGATAAAGGTCCTTAGATTGTGTGTAGAATGTTTCATGCAAATTGCTAAAAGAAATCCTAACGGGTTTAAGCGTTTCACAAACTGCTCAAAATGATATAGCGCCCCCCTTTGTCCAATTGGGGTAAGATTGGTTTTAGTGATATTTGGAATAACACTCTACATCTTTGCCAAATGCCATGAATATGTTACTTTGCATGTATGATTTAGAGGCAGAAGAATAATTTGCATAAAACTGCAATATTCATTGAATTTATTAAAAAAGCATGTTTCAATTTAAAAGAAATCCGATCTGACAGATCTTTAGATATTGGTCCAAAGTTCACGTAAAAAAAGTTTTGTGCACGTGACGCGAACATTCCAGAATAAAAGTGGGTTTAAGTGTTTTACAAACTGCTCAAAATGGCGGAAAATCTAACGGCGGAGCTTACTTAACAAAGACACAGATGTCTTCCGCTCGAGTCAAAGCACGCGTGTAAGCAAGTTGCATGACTTCAAACGAAACGAGTCATGACTTATGCCCGTTTGAAGTTTGAATTTTCAAACGCTTCGTATAGCGCCCCCCTTTGGCCGATTGGAATAAGATTGGTTTCAGTGATATTCTGACTAACCCTCTACATCTTTGCCAAATGCCATGAACGTGTAACTTTGCATGTATGATTTAGAGGCCGAAGAATAATTTGCATAAAACCGCAATATATATTGAATTATTAAAAAATCATTATTTAACGTACAAACTTCTCACCACATAGCCTGTGTAGATATAGGTTCAAAGTTCATGTGAGAAGCACTAGGAATCTCCTCTCCAAATTGTGAAACTGTAGCCCTTAAGACTTTTGAGAGAAAAATACTTGAACTCGGCTCCCATTATAAGTCAATGGGAAAATAAATTCACTAATAAATTAATATCAATTAAACTATACAACTTTTCTCTTAGCAAAATCATAGCACACGATTCCCGATCAAGCCGGTCGATTTGACATATGGCGCGAGTGTGTGGCGCAAACTGTGGGCGAAGAAGGCCGTCAAACATTTGGTTACCCTAGTTAGTATAGAAAAAATAAAGTTTCCCTAGAACTATAGTGTGTTGCCCTGTTGGGCAACCACACTAACTAGAAAATGTGCAATTTGGGAAATTGCGAGTGTGGTTGCCCGGCGCCCCCTATGGGTCGAAATGGAAATGCTTTTGGGGATTTGTTGAGTATACCACCCCCAACTAGTGGTTAAAATGTGGTGTTGACTGGATGTTTCGTTCCGGATTTATGGCTATTTTTTGCAAAACGGGCCCCTCCCGCTAACTTTGGAAGCCTGTTACGGACGAACGGTATGGACTATCGAAATATCGCTTGAATATGTTTATCGCATGGGTCCAGAGATCTTTTGTACCGATTTTTGTGACATTTGGAGAAAAGTTGTGGGAAAAGGAGCAAAAAGTGTGTTTTGAAGAAAATTCAAAATGGCGGAAAATCTATCCTGACGCAAATGGGCGTGGCCTATATGGGGAGATGCGTCATGACCCAAGGAATCCAGGGAAAAAATAATTTTAATTTTCCGACCTACGGTTCAAGAGTTATAGGGCAAAACGTAAAGTGGGGTGTTATAGCGCCACCATGTGGCCGAATGATGTAATTATTTTTTAATTAATTCTTAAAATTATTATGAATCTCCTCTCCAAGTTTTGAAACTTTAGACCCTATGGTTTAAGAGAGAGAAAATAATTGAATGTGAGTTTTTGCTATTCCCATTATAAGTCAATGGGGGAAATTCATTCACTAATAAATTCATATCAATTAAACGATACAACTTTTCTCTTATCGCAATAATAGCACTCGATTCCCGATGAAGCCGGTCGATTTGACATATGGCGCGAGTGTGTGGCGCAAAAACTGTGGGCCGTGAAACGCGCCGAAAAAAAGTTTATCACCCAAAGAATAATAATAATAAATAAAGTGTCCCTAGAACTATAGTGTGTTGCCCTGTAAGGGCAACCACACTAACTAGAAAATGTGCAATTTGGGAAATTGCGAGTGTGGTTGCTCGCCCCGCCCCCATCCCACGAGTTTTGCAAGACGATTATGTTGTCACGTCGCTCCCGAGATCGTTTGTGTTTCGTTTTGAGAGGGTTGTTCCCCCTGAAAAACGTGTTTTGGCCTGAAACGGTTACGTTTTGTGCGTTTGTGGCACCCCCTAAGGGTCGAAGTGGAAATGCTTTTGGGAATTCTTTGAATATCCCACCCGCAACTTGTGGTTAAAATTTGGTGTTGACTGGATGTTTTTTTTATGATTTATGGCTATTTTTGGCAAAACGGGCCCCTCTCGCTAACTTTGGAAGCGTGTTCCGGACGAACGGTATGGACTATCGAAATATCGCTTGAATATGTTTATCGCGTGGGTTCAGAGATCTTGTGTACCGATTTTTGTGACATTTGGAGAAAATATGTGGGAAAAGGAGCAAAAAGTGTGTTTTGAAGAAAATTCAAAATGGCGGAAAATCTATCCTGACGCAAATGGGCGTGGCCTATATGGAGAGATGCGTCAAGACCCAAGGAATCCAGGGAAAAAGGAATTTTAATTTTCCGACCTACGGTTCAAGAGTTAGAGGCCGAAACGTTAAGTGGGCTGTTATAGCGCCACCATGAGGCCGACTGACGATATAATTTTATATTTAATCCTTGAAATCATTATGAATCTCCTCTCCAAGTTTTGAAACTGTAACCCCTATGGTTTGCGAGTGAAAAATAATTGAATGTGAGTTTTTGCGATTCCCATTATAAGTCAATGGGGAAAATTAATTCACTAATAAATTAATATCAATTAAACGATACCACTTTTCTCTTAGCAAAATGATAGCACACGATTCCCGATGAAGCCGGTCGATTTGACATATGGCGCGAGTGTGTGGCGCAAAAACTGTGGGCGGTGAAACGCGCCGAAAAAAAAGTTTATCTAGAAGAATAAATAAAGAAATAAAGTTTCCCTAGAACTATAGTGTGTTGCCCTGTTAGGGCAACCACACTAATAAAGTTTCCCTAGAACTATAGTGTGTTGCCCTGTAAGGGCAACCACACTAACTAGAAAATTCGCAATTTGTGAAATTGCGAGTGTGGTTGCCCGCCCCGCCCCGGCGCGAGCAGTGGGGCGCGCCGCCGGGACCCTGTGGAAAACGCAGGGGTCCGAGGGAGACGACGTCGGGACGGATACCGTCGGGGCCGTTGAAAAGGTGCCCGTCGGATCCTGCGTTCGTGATGTAAGGATATGGTTTCTTGTTTTTAAGAAACAGGCTCCTCCCACAAATTTTGCAAGGCTATTATGTTGTCACGTCTCTCTCGGGATCGTTTGCATTTTGTTTTGAGATGGTCGTTCATCCTGAAAAACTCATTTTGGCACAAAACGGTTACGTTTTGCGCATTTGTAGCGCCCCCTATGGGTCGAAGTGGAAATGCTTTTGGGGATTCGTTGAGTATCCCACCCATGACTTATGGTTAAAATTTGGTGTTGATTGGATGTTTTGTTCGCAATTTATGGCTATTTTTTGCTAAATAGGCCCCTCCCACTAAATTTGGAAGACTGTTACGGAGAAACGGTATGGACTATCAAAATATCGCTTGAATATGTTTATCGCATGGGTCCAGAGATCATCTGTACCGATTTTTGTGACATTTGGAGAAAGTATGTAGGAAAAGGAGCAAAAAGTGTGTTTTGAAGAAAATTCAAAATGGCGGAAAATCTATCCTGACGCAAAAGGGCGTGGCCTATATGGGGAGATGCGTCATGACCCAAGGAATCCAGGGAAAAAGGAATTTTAATTATCCGACCTACGGTTCAAGAGTTAGAGGCCGAAACGTAAAGTGGGCTGTTATAGCGCCACCATGAGGCCAACTGACGATATTATTTTTTATTTAATCCTTGAAATCATTATGAATCTCCTCTCCAAGTTTTGAAACTGTAACCCCTATGGTTTGCGAGAGAAAAATAATTGAATGTGAGTTTTTGCGATTCCCATTATAAGTCAATGGGGAAAATTAATTCACTAATAAATTAATATCAATTAAACGATACCACTTTTCTCTTAGCAAAATGATAGCACACGATTCCCGATGAAGCCGGTCGATTTGACATATGGCGCGAGTGTGTGGCGCAAAAACTGTGGGCGGTGAAACGCGCCGAAAAAAAAGTTTATCTAGAAGAATAAATAAAGAAATAAAGTTTCCCTAGAACTATAGTGTGTTGCCCTGTTAGGGCAACCACACTAATAAATAAATAAATAATGACAATATCTAAAGTGTGGGCGAGCCCACAATTAATGAGTGCACACTAACACTAGGCAAGACATTGGTGGCAGGTTAAACACAACAAAGTTTAGGCAGTGGTGTAGGTTTTAATTTTAGCTTTTACATTCTGTTTTGGCAGGTTTGCACTGAATGGATCAAGGCTTGTACAACAACAATCACACCACTGTCCAGATCTGACAATCCCATGTTTAGAGGTTTCTTGCTCAACAGAGTAGTGAATGGGGGAGCCATCCCTGGCCATACACAACTACAAGAGAGATCTTCCAGAGCAGTGGTTCTCAACCTGTGGGTCGGAGGCAGAAATTGTGAAAATAGCCGATCTACATGCTCTCAGCGCCTCGCAACACAAGGCGTTGTGAGCATGTAGATCGACTATTTTCACAATAGAACCATGTTATACAAAATGTTATGCCTCAAAATATGATGATTTTGGGGGTCGCGTCTTGAAAAGGTTGAGAACCACTGTTCCAGAGGCATACAACGTGGAGAAAAATGTCATCAAAGACCTCATCAAAGACATGCCTTTCTCTATCATGTTTGATGAAACAGACCTGCTAGACCTTAAAACAGGACGTGTATTGGCCAAGTGGTCAGTGCAAATTTTACAAGGCTACAGTAGAATATGTTGCACAGACGGATCAGGGGAGGGGAATTGGTAGAAATACCAATGGCACCGGGTCGTTATAGTGTGCCCTTCTTAAGAACTGATAGTGAGCTGAACAGGGTGGTCGCCTACATAGTCCCCATCCATTGCATTTTTTGCTTTTTGCATTCTTGTGTTATCATTTTACATTCTGTTTTGGCAGGTTTGCACTGAATGGATCAAGGCTTGTACAGCGACAATCACACCACTGTCCAGATCTGACAATCCCATGTTGAGAGGTTTCTTGCTCAACAGAGTAGTGAATGGGGGAGCCATCCCTGGCCATACACAACTACAAGAGAGATCTTCCAGAGCAGTGGTTCTTAACCTGTGGGTCGGAGGCAGAAATTGTGAAAATAGCCGATCTACGTGCTCTCAGCGCCTCGCAACACAAGGCGTTGTGAGCATGTAGATCGACTATTTTCACCATAGAACCATGTTATACAAAATGTTATGCCTCAACTTTTAGTGCTCGTAGGGTGGGGGGTCCCCAGTTAAAATATGATGATTTTGGGGGTCGCGTCTTGAAAAGGTTGAGAACCACTGTTCCAGAGGCATACAACGTGGAGAAAAATGTCATCAAAGACCTCATCAAAGACATGCCTTTCTCTATCATGTTTGATGAAACAGACCTGCTAGACCTTAAAACAGGACGTGTATTGGCCAAGTGGTCAGTGCAAATTTTACAAGGCTACAGTAGAATATGTCAGCAAGAGCCGCTGATACAAACGACCTACGGCCTGGTCGCGACTTAGGCCACGACTTGGAGGTCGTAGGTCCCGGTTCTGGAGGTTTTGCGCGATCTCGGTCGTAATTCAGCGACCTGGGAAGTCCGCGATCGAAACTCTACGCTTGCTAAGGGAAGGGACGCGAGTTTAGAAACTCTACGCTTGCTAAGGGAAGGAGCGCCGCGATCGAAACTCTACGCTTGCTAAGGGAAGGGACGCGAGTTTAGAAACTCTACGCTTGCTAAGGGAAGGAGCGCTCGTTTTCAACAGCGTCGGCAGGTTAGCTACTCAGTGTCGGCAGGTTAGGGTTAGGGTTAGGGTTAGGGTTAGGGTTAGAGTTGGGGTTAGGGTTAAGGTTAGGGTTAGAGTTAGAGTTGGGGTTAGGGTTAAGGATAGGTTTTGGTGCACCTCGCGCGGTCCAAGTGACTACAATGGAGCGCTTCCTACCTCCGGTTCAGCCAATCACAAGCTTCAAAAGGTTGAATAGCGCTGCTGCTCTAGAATATTCTGCAAAAAGACGGCCCGGGGACGACCGAGGTGGCGCAACCACGGCCGGGGGTCGCGAAACTAGACCGGCCGCGACCTAACAAGTATGTACCGCGAACTACGACCTCCAGAACCGGGACCTACGACCTCCAGGTCGTGGCCTAGGTCGCGACCAGGCCGTAGGTCGTTCGTATCAGCGGCTGTCTCTCGAATATGTTGCACAGACGGATCAGGGGAGGGGAATTGGTAGAAATACCAATGGCACCGGGTCGTTATAGTGTGCCCTTCTTAAGAACTGATAGTGAGCTGAACAGGGTGGTCGCCTACATAGTCCCCATCCATTGCATTTTTTGCTTTTTGCATTCTTGTGTTATCATTTTACATTCTGTTTTGGCAGGTTTGCACTGAATGGATCAAGGCTTGTACAGCGACAATCACACCACTGTCCAGATCTGACAATCCCATGTTGAGAGGTTTCTTGCTCAACAGAGTAGTGAATGGGGGAGCCATCCCTGGCCATACACAACTACAAGAGAGATCTTCCAGAGCAGTGGTTCTTAACCTGTGGGTCGGAGGCAGAAATTGTGAAAATAGCCGATCTACGTGCTCTCAGCGCCTCGCAACACAAGGCGTTGTGAGCATGTAGATCAACTAGCATTGTTGAGCTCACGTTGCGGGAGGACGTTGCTGTGAGAGACGCTGCTGCTCGAATCTGTGCTACTGCTACCCGAGGACCGAGGGTGCCGCCGGACGGGTCGTATAATCCGTACTGTACCCGGTACCTGTTGACCACTGGTTCGCCCTTTTTGGGTGTCCCCCGGACGGGCTAAACAGCTCGTACCGGGCGGTTGACCGTCGTGGTAGGGACTCGGGATCAACGCCGCAACGCAGCAGGGGTAACCCGCAGCGAGACGCTGTGCACCGCGGAGAGTGGGAGAGAGAGAGAGAGAGAGGCTCGCAAACACAGCACACAGCTCCCGCAAAACCATTATGTGTTTAACTCTGGCGTTTCGTATCTTGGAAAGTTTGGCTTAACTTGTATGGGACACAAACAAGGCAACATATGTCTAAAGTGAAATCAAAAGTTAATATTCCGAGAGAGCCAAGAGTAACACGGGGTGAAGTTCGCCGTCAGGAAGACGGTACAAACAAGCAACAAACAATGCGTGTCGAAAAGGAAATCGAGGAAATGAAAAAATCCCTCGATTACATAACAGAAGAACTGTCTACTGTTAGCAAACAACAGAAGACCATAATGGAGTGGGTTGCAGAGGTGAAGGCTCTGAAACTACAGAGTGCTGAGAAAGAAAAGCGCATGGTGTTCCTGGAAAGCAGAGTCTCTGACCTGGAGCAGTACACCAGAATTAATGACGTTATCATCACCGGGATTAAAATCAAGCCCCGGTCTTACGCTCGAGCGGTGACCCAGGAAAACGGAGGGGAGCCCAGTGAGGAGGAGGTCATCTCCACGGAGCAACAGGTGTCAGATTTCCTAAAGGATAAGGGCATCAAAATGGACTGTGACAACATCGAGGCTTGCCACCCGCTGCCCAGGAGAAAGGACAGTGACAACCCCGGCCCGCCGGCCGTAATAGTGAGGTTTGCCAACAGAAAGTTTAAGACGGCTCTGCTGAAGCAGGCGAAAATGTTAAAGGGAACCGATGTGTTCATTAATGAGCATCTATCCAAAAAAAATGGGGAAATAGCAAGAAAGGCTCGCCAACTCAAGAAGCAAAAGAAAATACAGAACACGTGGACCGCAAACTGCAAGATTTTCATAAAGTTAAATGGTAACACTGAAGATGCAAAAGTGGTGTTGATTAGAGGCATTGAGGAGCTGGACAAGTACCAATGATGAACTATGAATGTACTGCTCTGCATAGGCTACTGGAATGGACTTGACTGGTCTGGACTATAAGGTAACAACTAACAACACATCATGACACAAAACAATAGAACTTATTCTTCATCTGGTGACATCAGTCACCTAACACAGAGGATAAGAGACTATGAACATATAGATCTTAATGCATTGGATGCTAGTGAATACAGTATAATGGACATGGAGCAGGACATTGACCCGGACATGAACTTTTTCTCCAACAGTAATGACACTTGCAAATACTACACTACTGAACAATATAATCGCAACATCAAATCAGAAGGGAAGTTATCAATTATTCACATTAACAGTAGAAGTTTATATGCAAATTTTAAACGCATCAAGGACTATTTGTGCTCATTCTCACAACCTTTCAATATCATAGCAATTTCTGAATCTTGGATCGATGATGAAAGGGGAGTAAACTTTGAGATGGCTGGCTATGAACTAACTTATGTTAATAGATTGAGTAAGGGTGGAGGAGGGGTAGCCATATATGTGGATACAAACTTTAAATTTAAGATAGTAAATGATATGTCACTGGTGGTTGATAACTTAGTTGAATGCATTACAATTGAGATCTGTATGGAAAAGAAGAAAAATCTGTTAATCAGCTGTGTGTATAGAATACCGGAGTCAAATATTGATACCTTTAGGGTTTGGATGGAAGAAATGTTTTCTAGAATAGGTGATAAAAATATATTTATATGTGGTGATACTAATATTGATTTATTAAAATATAATAAACAGAGAAGTACTGAGGATTTTATAAATACACTTCATAGTATGGGCCTACTTCCATCAATTATTAGACCTAGCAGAATTACATCTCATAGTGCCACGCTCATTGACAACATATTCACTAATGTAATGGACAGCACAGTAAGTGGGTTACTAATCAGCGATATTACCGACCATTTGCCTGTATTTACAGTTCTTGACAGTAATTATAGGTACCGGATAGATAAACATAAACTATACAGACGAATAAGGACAGATGAATCAATTAACTTGGTAAAACAGGAATTGATGACTCAAAACTGGGATAATATTTACAATAAATCCGATGTGGATGGTGCTTATGACACATTTTTATCTATATTTAGGTCAATATATGACAAACATTGTCCTATCAAGGAATATAATAAAAAAATTGCTTACAATAACTGTCCATGGCTATCCAAAGGCTTACAAAATGCCTGTAAAAAGAAAAATGCACTCTACAGAGACTTTATTAGAAGAAGAACTAAAGAGACAGAAGATAAATATAAAAAATATAAAAATAAGTTGACTGCTATTATACGGATTAGTAAGAAAGAATATTATAGAAATAAATTAGATTACAATAGGAATAATATTAAAGGCATTTGGGAGGTATTAAATAGTATTATAAGAGTGGGTGCTAAACAAAACAGTTTACCTAAATATTTCATTGAAAATGATATCGAAAATTACAATATGGAGGACGTGGCAAATCGCTTCAATAACTTTTTTGTTAATGTAGGTCCGGAATTAGGGAGCAGAATTCCGCATTGTGGGTCTGATGGAGTGCATATGGGGGATTTGGTGAAGAGAAACCCATGTTCAATGTACCTTGAGGTAGTGGAAGAAAATGAAATTTTGGACATAATTAAAAATTGCAAAAACAAAAAATCCACAGATTTTAATGACATTGACATGTATGTAGTTAAACAAGTAATTGAGGGAATCTCTAAGCCACTTACACACATATGCAACTTATCTTTTATAACCGGTTCATTTCCCAACCAAATGAAAATAGCAAAAGTCATTCCTCTGTATAAAAATGGCAACAAACACCACTTCACAAACTATAGACCTGTCTCATTGCTGCCACAATTTTCAAAAATTCTGGAGAAACTTTTCAATAGCAGATTAGACTCTTTTTTGGACAAATGCAATATACTCTCAGACAGTCAATATGGGTTTAGGACAAACAGATCAACATCACAGGCACTATTGGAATCCATAGAAAAAATAACAGAAGCAACTGATAATCAACAATATGCAATTGGAATATTCATTGACCTCAAGAAGGCATTCGACACAATCAATCACAATATATTAGTAAATAAACTACAGAAAATTGGATTAAGAGGAATTGTAATCGATTGGATAAAAAGTTATTTAGAAACTCGTCAACAGTTTGTGAAGTTGGGTAATTATAGCTCTGAATGTTTGGATATTGCTTGTGGTGTCCCCCAGGGGTCAGTTTTAGGACCAAAACTTTTTATTCTTTACATTAACGATATTTGCCAAGTATCAAAGCTGCTGTCACTGGTACTTTTTGCGGATGATACTAATGTTTTTTGCTCCGGGGAGAATTTGGAAAAATTACAGGTTGATATCAATGAAGAATTAAGGAAATTGAAAATATGGTTTGATTGGAACAAATTGTCTTTAAATGTGAGTAAGACAAAGTTTATATTATTTGGTAAGCACAGAAGAAACACACAAGTGCGGTTAGAGATTGATGGGGTGGCTATTGACCGGGTGTACGAAAACAAATTCCTTGGTGTTACAATTGATGACAGGCTTACCTGGACACCACATATTATACATGTGAAGTTTAAAGTATCTAGAAGTATAGCAGTTATAAATAAAGCAAAGCAGGTTCTGGATCAGAAGTCACTCCACACTCTCTACTGTTCTTTAATCTTGCCATATTTACATTATTGTGCTGAAGTTTGGGGTAATAACTATAAAAATTCATTACAATCATTAATTATTCTTCAAAAGAGAGCAATAAGGACCATTCACAAGGTTGGCTACTTGGAACACACTAATCCTCTATTTTTACAGTCAAAATTATTAAAGTTCTCCGACATAGTATCATACCAAACGGCAATAATAATGTACAAGGCTAAAAACCATCTTCTACCGATAAATATTCAGCAGTTGTTTAGGGATCGGGAGGGGGGATACAATTTGAGGGGAGAATTTAATTTTAAAACATTAGTCAGAAATACTACCATGATGAGTTTTTGTGTATCAAGGGCCGGAGTAACACTATGGAATAGTTTGAGTGAGGAACTAAAGCAATGTCCAAGCATTAAGCGGTTTAAAGGGTTGTATAAAGGTATGTTGTTCACAAGGTACAGGGAGGCTGGGAATGGATAAGTGATTGGTTATTTATTGAGTTATTTGAGTGAGTCTACATTGGGTAGCAGGATTACTTACTGTATTATGGGATATTATTATTATTATATAATTATATCATGTTTTATAGAAAAGAAAGTATTAGAAAAGAAAAGAAAGTATTAGAAAGTCTGTTTTTTGCGGGAGGTGTACAATGTATGTATGTATGTATGTATGTATGTATGTATGTATGTATGTGTGTATGTGTGTATGTATGCATGCGTGTATGTAGTATGTGGGTTTAAGTATGTAGGTATGTTTGTATATGTATGTGTATGTGGATATATATGTGCATGTTCATGCACATGTATTGAAATATATATTGGTATATAAAATTGTGAAATTTTAAGTTATTTTGAACTAAGTCAGGTACAAAAGGGGGTGGGAGTTTATAAGTTTTACTTCTTCTCACTCCTTTTCGGATATGTTATTATTTTTGATTTGTTTTGTGTTTTTATTACTTGCTATGTTTTCATTTTATATTCTTTATTTTTTGTCTTGTGTTTGGAAGTGCAAAATTGTACTTTTTTTTTTAATCTGACATATTCGAAATAAATATGACTAAACTAAACTAGATCGACTATTTTCACCATAGAACCATGTTATACAAAATGTTATGCCTCAACTCTTAGTGCTCGTAGGGTGGGGGGTCCCCAGTTAAAATATGATGATTTTGGGGGTCGCAGCTTGAAAAGGTTGAGAACCACTGTTCCAGAGGCATACAACGTGGAGAAAAATGTCATCAAAGACCTCATCAAAGACATGCCTTTCTCTATCATGTTTGATGAAACAGACCTGCTAGACCTTAAAACAGGACGTGTATTGGCCAAGTGGTCAGTGCAAATTTTACAAGGCTACAGTAGAATATGTTGCACAGACGGATCAGGGGAGGGGAATTGGTAGAAATACCAATGGCACCGGGTAGTTATAGTGTGCCCTTCTTAAGAACTGATAATGAGCTGAACAGGGTGGTCGCCTACATAGTCCCCATCCAACAGCGACTGGCGGCGGTCGTGTCACAGGACCCTGTGGTCATTTGTTAAAATTCTGGTGGCACGGTTCGAGAAGTAAAAGAGGTGCAGATCACTCTGGAACTGCTGAAGACTTCCACTGCCACACCACACCTGACTGAACCTGCTGTTATGAAACGGTGACTGAGATTGAATTGGCAATTTGTTTCACACCCTGGTCATATCCAAATATGTGAACATGTTTAAATAGACTGAAATTTAGGTTTTATTTATTTTCTTTAGTGTGTCCTGTATTTTAGGTCAATGCTTGGAGTTTTTTACAGTTGTTTTTTCCTCTTCTCTTTTTGTAGTGTTGTTTGTTTTGTGTATGGGGACTACAGATACAAATTAGCATTTTTAGCAGAATCTGTTTTTTGCTCAATCTGGTGTATTTGTACAGTATTGTATGTGGTGTTCACTGTCCCTCCCAAATAACATTACAAAATAATAAGCACTTCTGCATTTACAAAATGTTTTACTTTAGCCAAAGTAGGCTACTGTGTATATGGCTGAAGTGGTTAATGCATGTCTTGTAATAATCAAAATCTACAAAGTAACTATTAACCAAAATGTACAAATAATAGTGAAGGTAAAATCCAATGGACTATATCCAAGCCGGTCCAAGTGCTGCTGGCTACATTTTTTTATTTTTATACATTTGTTTTTACATATTTTTATACAGTACTTATTATCATTATCTGTATTACTTTTATTACAGGGCTTAAAGTTCTCAGTCCTGGGGACTGATTTCAGTCTTGATTATTCTATGGGGCTATTTCTGAGATCAGTGCAGATCCGCAAACAAATAAATAAGGGGGAGGTGTAGCGATGGCCGCGGCTTGAATGACAAAGTCGTCAAAGCGCTTGTCAATTATTGATCTCCAAACTAAAAAGCTGTTATAATTTCAAGATATGAGTATTTGAATTGGCCAGACTAGCAATCCAACATAACTTCAGAATATAGTCCTATAAAATAAAGCATAGATTGGCACACACATTAAGTTAAGGCAGTTCAGAACTTCAGGGAAACACCCAAAATATTGTTGTGTGCTGCACGCGCCATGTTTAAAAGAATATTGGGACATGGTCTGAAAATAAACTTGTATCCCTGTTATTTTCATCAGTCTTAGGTGTTTCTCTCCCCTTAGCTCTATTTCTCCTATTGTTTCATGCTTTCATCAGTGCCGCTATGACGTCTAAATTCTCCCTGGATATCATTACAAAACATGTATGAAAAAGTGCAATATTTTCCTCTGAGATGTAATGGAGTAAAAGTGCAGGGTGAAAAAAAAGTTAATGTATTTAGTTACTTTACACCACAAGCATTTATTGCCAGGTGATCAATTGTGCAGTGGGGCAGGGGAAATCCGAGAGGTAGAGATTCATTGACATTGTGGAGGCAGACCTAGACAACACCCTGAGGGAAGGGTTCTTGCCAACTCAGACCAGAGGGTCTGGGTGTTAACAGAATGAACTTCAATATGTATGGGAGCTCTTTTGGGGGACACTATGTGAAGATAAGTTCAGTAGGTTGTGGTAATGCAAGTTATGCAACTAATACAGAAGCCAACCATCATGGAATGAAAATGGTTTTTGGTTGTTTGAGTGAGAACTATGACAGAACAAGTCATTGCAATAGTTGTGGTCTGGTAGTCCACTCTGGACAAGAGTACTATCACTGCTCCAGTGCCCCCTACCAAATGTACATTGACACTAAGAGCAGATTTGAAAGGATTACTGATTTCCAGTTCACCATGTTTCATTAAGTCTTGAGCACATGGCTGCCTGGGCTGGAGGAGTAAATGTTGTGGACTGGCTGGGTGTGGGCTTTTATAGGGACACACCCAGACTGTCATTGGTCAGTGAGTCAAGTGGTGATGGCACACACCTGTCTGCCATTGACAATGATGAGTGAACTGTCCATCAGAGGCTGCCAACTTAAATGGATTTAATCTGAGCCCTCCAATGTGTTTCTATAGTGTTAATAACACCAATTGTTTCCCTCGAGTTTGGTGAAAAGTTTCAAACGATGTTATCTTGGAGAGACACTCCTAATCAACAAGTGTCTTAATCAATCCCAGACTTTTGCATACAATGTCTTAAATTAGGTGCATAAGCTAAACGGTGAATCAATAAAAGATAACCCACACTCTGCCCGATACACACACAACATTCAAATGATTCTAGCTAACATTTCAAGTTCTTATATACACCCCACTGAGTCAGGATCAACCAATCAGGTTTGAGCATAATGATTAGTCAAAAGAGATCAGCTTGTGGTGATAATCAGTGGTCAATGACATCCTTCAACATGACTCAACACCTCAAGAATATTTGAATCGAGAAAAATATTTTACATGGAAAACAACAAAATTACAAATTTATGAAACAATTCTTGTCAAAGAGTGAAGAAATGAAGACCAAAAAAGACATTGGCAGCGGGTTAAACACACAACAAAGTTTAGGCAGTGGTGTAGGTTTTAATTTTGCTTTTTGCATTTTACATTCTGTTTTGGCAGGTTTGCACTGAATGGATCAAGGTTTGTACAGCAACAATCACACCACTGTCCAGATCTGACAATTCCATGATGAGAGGTTTCTTGCTCAACAGAGTTGTGAATGGGGGAGCCATCCCTGGCCATACACAACTACAAGAGAGATCTTCCAGAGCAGTGGTTCTCAACCTGTGGGTCGGTTGCCCCAAAAAATATTTTGGGGGGTCCCCAGATGATTAACTTAATGTGCAACATTGTTTTGTCTCTCAATACCAAACAAACCAACATAACGTTTAAGTGTATAGAGGGTATCTGCACAATTTAAGTACTTTTTAATACCTCTAACATTGGCCAAATTGACAAATATTGGAGGCAGAAATTGTGAAAATAGCCGATCTATGTGCTCTCAGCACCTTGCAACGCAAGGCGTTGTGAGCATGTAGATCGACTATTTTCACAATAGAACCATGTTATACAAAATGTTATGCCTCAACTCTTAGTGCTCGTAGGGTGGGGGGTCCACAGTTAAAATATGATGATTTTGGGGGTCGCGGCTTGAAAAGGTTGAGAACCACTGTTCCAGAGGCATGCAACATGGAGAAAATTTTCATCAAAGACCTCATCAAAGACATGCCTTTCTCTGTCATGTTTGATGAAACACCTGATGCAGAAGGACGCTCCTCAACATAATGGTGTCTCCTCTCGTCAAGGATGAATCTGGTCAAATCTGCAGCTACCTGGATGACACCGTTTTCCTATACAAATGCAATCATTCAACGGTGGCAAATGCAGCTGTCAATGCTATAAATGACTTTGGAGTGAAACAAGAGGATGAGATTTATTTTGATATTGGCAATGCTGCATATATGCTTAAGGCCTACAAGACTGCCCTCCAAGCTCTGTTTACCAATTCCATCTGTGTGACTAAACTGGCAAATATAATGGATCTTATTGGGGAAGCTTTCAGGAAGCCATGATGATGACTGCTCGTCCGCTGTTCCTATAGGTCTGCCAGCTCAACGTTTGGTTGGCGACATTCGTTTCACAAGTTGGTTTTCGCAAGTTGGTCTTGCACCAGCTCTTGCAGGGAAGGCCATGTGAAGGCTGTGGTCTTCTCCCCCACATCACTTTAAAACATCAATGAAGAAGTGGGGCTTTAGTTATTTCTGTAGTCTTGACCATGGCTGCTCTTATTCGTGTTTTGATGTGTTTTTTGTGCCTTTTGGCGATACTTGCTTGGAGAGCCGCCCAAGCACTACACGCCAGTGGATCAGTCCCACCCATCATCACCTCAGTCACCGGGTGGACTAGGTGGCCTACTTCCTGATCTCGACTCACCTGTACCTCTACCCAATGTGAAGTGTAGGAAGAGGTGCTTCAGAGAGTCCTGAACCAGGAAGAGATGACAGGGTTCGGCCGGGTCAACACCAATCTTATGTGCAAAAAAATAAAATCACCTTCTCTTGTTTTGCCTATTATTCTTAATTAAAGGGTAGGCCTACTTGAAGAACACATTACTGCAGGTGGTATTACCCACACAACCTGTGTCATCTCCTGTAGTGGTATGATCCATAGTTCTTCTGGCGCAAAGTCACAGAGAGCAGAAAAACGAAGTTTGTGTGTGCGGCCGGCACACACAATTAGTCTACTTATCAGTGAAAACGGAAACATATATCCAGTCACGGATGGCCTTTTTAACACTGACAAATCACCAATTAGACTCAGAATGGGGTAATTTATGTTTTTCTTATTATTGATGGTTTCTGATTTGTCAGCATGGATGGGCAATATATACAGACCTGTGCACCTTGACAGACCTCTCATCGCCAGTTTACTGTTTACCACGCCGAGAAAATGGCCTACAGAAATCGCGGTGGAAAATCTTGATCCACGAGGGTTTTATATCAATTAAATAAAAAGACCCCTGGAGGCAAGTTCCACTGGCGTTGCTGGAGGAAAACGTGGAACCTTTTTCTTTCCACAGCCGCCTTTAACGTGAACAGCAGATGGTGACCGCAATACGGGCTGACCCCTCTAAAACCGTAAAAAGGGTTTAAGACGAGGTGGTGATGGATGTCGATTCAGACTCGGAGATGGAGGTGTTTGAATGTGGCCATCAAGGCTGCATAGGACGCGTGCGATCCCTTCTGCCCTGAATCCCAGTTATAGGGTGGACGACGTGTATATTTTGGGCGAGTGGGCACAAACTTGGAGTGGTAGACAATTTCTCTCCCACCAAAGTAATGATTGGGGGTGTCCTTGCCGCCAGCAATTTCGCCAAACTCGGGAGGTGCCGGGATGTTTATATTGATGGGACTTTCACTTCCACTTCACACAGAGCTTGTGGAGAAAGGTGCAGGAGTTGGGCCTTGCAGGTAACTATATCTTTATTTCTTGCACATGCACATTTCTTTTTTTTAGAGAAAAGTTTGTTCTGAGCCAAAACGTTCCTATTTCACAATTTCAACTCAAATTGTGGGAAAAACTGTGGGCACTTTGCCATACATTACCTTTTTACATCATAGTTGAGGTTTATTTTCAGATGTGGAGGCATGTCAGATTAAGGCTCAAGCCTCTGTTCTTGCAAACCTGTAAACCTCTATCCTCAATCAGTCAATTATATAGATAGATAAACAGACAGACAGACAAACTAAAAACTAAAAACTGAAAAACAAACAAACAAATAAATAAATAAATCTTGCATGCTTTACATCCTGTAGAGCAGGGTGCAAACAAAACAATGGACCAGAGGTATTAGGCAGATGTCATTTGATTGACAGTACTTTGTTCTGTTTTTATTTTAATTTTTATTATAATAAATAAATAAATCATTATTCAATAACAAAATGCGTGCATAGTTTGGCTAAATAGAACTAAGTCAGTTCCTAAAATAACTGTAATGATACATTCAGGGTTCGAGTTATGTGGGGGGGGCCAATGGGGGCTTAGCCCCCATAGATAAAGTCTGGGACCCCATAGTCAAAAACCCCTATGGGGGCTCTTTTTTTTCCCAAGTGTTTTTTTTTTTTTTTTCTCCCCTGCGCTCTCTGGCTCTCATCAACACAAACGTAACCTCTCAGTGGCATGTATATATATACATATTTGGCTACTATTTTCCAGGACAATTTCAAAATAAACATGTTGAATGATCGATTGTATAGATGAAAAAAATAAAATAAAGACTCTTGTTTTGAAATGCGCTTCTGTGCAGAGAGGAAATGGCTTTCATAGGACGAGCCTTTAACGGTCGTCCACTCTGTCGTCAGTGCGTATCTTGCGCCCTGATGGACTCGTGGTGAAATTAACAACACAGGCATAAAGGAATATAACAGAACACCAAGACAAGACCATGTAGGCTATAAAGGCATTAAACATCGTCCTGCTCGTCTCATCGTCACTCAGTCAACAATTGGTGAGTGAGTCGTGGCTATAAGAGTTGGAGTAATGATGGATGCTATGCTGCTAGCTAACACTGTTTTGGCTAGCGTTGTGGACACATTGTATGGGTCCTGAAAATAGCAGATCTAGAAGTTCACAACGCAGCGCGAAGCGACTCCTTGTGAGCTTGTAGATCGGCTATTTTCACTTCTACTTGTTTGGGTTTAGTTTCTCTTGGTTCACGGGCTAAAACGTTTGGGAAGCAATACCATAATGCTTGCTGTAGTAGAACAGTGTTGTAAAATTAAGTAGATAACTGAAAAGCTTTTGGAACTGAATGATTATATGATACTGGTGTTGTCTGTCTGTTGGAGTGTTGGTACCAAGAATTCCATCTACTATAACTATGTAGACTATCTTGCTGGCTGGTGCATGTGGAAAGGGGCAAAGGGAAAGTGTAGTGTGCCGTTCCCGATTGTTTAGCAAAAAAACCCCCGCGGAAACCCGAATAAAATGCGATAAAAACGCGAAAAAACGCCAATTTTCCGAGAAGCGCGCGTGCATGACCCCCCCCATGTAGGGCCCCCATAGCTCTGGGAGTATAACTCGAACACTGGATACATTCAAGTTGTTTGTAAGGAACTCATAATTAACTAACTATTTACTCATTACTCCATCATTTCTTAATGACATCGCAATTATTTTACACAGTAATATCTGGTTAAATTTAATGTTTGAGAGGTTATTGTTAGGCCTGATCGGGTGTCTACCTTTCCTGCATTTACCTTTGTTTTTGCCCAGTGAATTCATTCATTCGTTCACTAAGGGCATTACCAGAGGCAGAGAAATGACCTTCTGTGGAGTTACATTCTGAAGTGCATGTCTATCGGGTTCCTGCCAGTGCCCTTGGTTTGCCAAAACTTCCTGCTCCTGGCAAGAGATCAGGAGACAGTTCATCTGACAAGGCGCTTCCGTCGTCTGGCTGACTTTTTCCGGTACCTGTTCCGGAACTACATCGATGATGGGTGCCAGTTCCCACCAGCCATGTGGAACGTCTTCGCAAGAAACTCGGATAAAAGGACGAACAATTTTGTTGAATGTAAGACAATTATTGCACATGCAGCTTAACTGAACAGTTCATTTTGAGAAGAAAGCAATTAATTGGGCTGACATAATTATTAATTTACAATAAATACCCTATAACATTTGTGTACCAGCCTAAGTACTGCTAGATTTTGTAAATTGAATGAAAAACATAATCATTCTTGTTGTGTTTGTTTCAAATGTTTTAGCGTTTCACAAAAGGTGGAACCAAAAGCTGGATAGGCGACATCCATCCCATTAGATATTCATCAGTTAGCTGAAAGATGAGCAGCGCCTGGTGGTGGTCACAACGAGGGCTGCTGAGAGAGGAGAACCCCGACCACCACAGAAAAGGAAATGGAGGGACCTGGAGAAGAGGATTCTCCGCCTCAAGCGGGAATACAACCAGGGGGATTGCACTGCGGAGGAGTATTCGGATGCTGTGCAGCATTCTGTGCACAATTTTTTGTGATCTGGAATGTTGTGTGTCGGGGCACAGTTATGCCCTATGCAAGTGTAGTGGTCTGAGGGTCTCATTATGTTGTGAGCCTATCTTTTAATTTCAAGGACACCATTGTTTCATTCAAAATAATCATATTTTATCTGGGGACCCCCACCCTGACAAGCATCAAGAGTTGAGGCATTACATTTTCTATAAAACAGTTCTATTGTGAAAATAGCAGATCTACATGCTCACAACGCCTCACAATTTGAGCATGTAGATCGTCTATTGTCACAATTTCTGCCTCTAATATTTGACAATTTGGCCAATGTTTAATTTGTCAACTTTATGTTGGTTTGTTTACTGTTGAGTGAGCAAAATTGTGCACATTAAGTTAATCACCTGGGTAACCCCCAAGATAATTTGGGGACCCACAGGCTGAGAACCACTGCACCCAGTTACAGACCTAGTTCTTTGTTTTGACAAAATGTCCACCGCAAGCCAGATGACCTCTAGCTGGTGACAGAAAGTTTTTTTCCCCCTCTTTTTTCCCCCGAATCCTCCTTTATTTAAACTTTTTTTTTTTAAATCTGTCTTGCCTGTTTGTCCTTTCATTAAAGTGAATGGCACTGCTTTTGTCTAATTAGACATTTAGAGAGGTTCCGTTTTTGATATCAAATACACTACTAAAATTAATGACTAATTCAATTCATATAGGCTAAATATAGTTACAATAAATATAGCAGGATAAATACTTCATTCTACATTTCATGAACTATAAACCAAACAGAATAAACATAACTTAAATGCACTGCTTTAAAGGAAACACAAACAATTGCAGGTGTGAAAGGTTCCAGTCAATGAATCAATCCTCTTCTTAAGCCGTGGCGTAATTTTGTAGTCAGAATCAGACCCCCACCACTTCCGGTTGGGGCCAGCAGTTGTATTGTTAATATGCGCAGTGCTGTGTCCCTCGCTATTTTCAACGGATCCGAGACAAAAATAACGACTAAAGTATAATTCTACCACTTTCCTGTCAACAAGAAAGAGAAGAGGAAACGCTGCAATTTTTCCAGTGGTGGAAAAAAGCGTGGAAAACGCTATCCCTTTCTGGTTTTCCAGCGCATTGGTGTGTAAAGTAACTAAGTACATTTACTCAAGTACTGTACTTAAGTACACTTGAGGTATTTGTACTTTACTTGAGTGTTTCCAATTTCCAATACTTTTAATTCACTACATCTCGGATCCAAATATTGTACTTTTACTCAACTGCATTTACAGAGTATTTCTATATTGCAGTAGTGATACTTTTACTTAAGTAAAACAATTGAGTACTTTTTCCACCACTGCGAGAGGACAGGAGGAGAGAAACATGAGCCTCTGTCTTCCATGCTGAGAATAACACAGCGTTTTTGAAACTATTCATTTCATCAATATATCCTCCTTCAAATCACTTACTTACCCCAAAGTCGTCCATACAAAGTTCTTTTTGTATCCTTCTACTTTGAAACTATAACGCTACGGCGAACGGCGCTGCTTTCATAACCAGCTCTGGTCCATAGCAGATGTGCCCGTTATGAGCTTGGATGGCTGCTATTCTCTGCAAGCAAAACCGTCGCGGGACAGCAGCTGCTGTGATCATAGATGCGTCAATAAATTCGACTTGAAAAAAACTTGAGTCGTTGCCCTACTGCCTATACTCTAATTACTGAATGAAAAATAAATAAACTCGGTCTAATAACTGCGTTATTATGATAATATGGAGGGGCAGCAGCCTGCTCACATCGGTGTTGTCAGACTTGCACGGCAACCGGTTGTGTTGTGAGTGAGGTCAGACCAGAGCTCTGCTCAACGTATAAGATTTAAAAATATTTTTGAATTCCACTTCATTCCACAGAGACCAGAGTTGTCACATTCCTTTCTCGGTGTTGTGAGAGGATATTAAAAAGAACATAGGGAGTCAGAAAAAGGATAAATAAATTGCCCATTACCCAACAGAAAACCCTGTCCCTAACAGTCCATGTATAGATGCAAATTTGATGATGATGAGCCGCAACTCCAGGAAGGAGTGTGGTCACAATCCTCTCAGACTAAGGTCTGTTGCTCTGATTGTACACACTTCAGATCTCAATCCAGCCATGACGACCTCTACTGCCAAATTCCCATAAATGGACAGATCCCCTCAGAATCCTTCCAGCAAATCACCACAATTGTAACCAGCCAGGAACAAGGAGACACAGATGAACCAAAATCTTACAGTCATCAAAGGTTTACCAAGACTTTAACTCAACCAGGAGCAGTGAAGACACATCAGCTGACTTATACAGGGAAGAAAACTCACATTTGTAAACAGTGTCACAAGAGTTTCAGTAAGTTAAGTCACCTGAAGACACACCAGCGTATCCACACAGGAGAAAAACCTTTTCACTGTAAAGTGTGTGACAAGAGTTTCAGTGAGTTAGGTTCCCTGAAGAGACACCTGCTAATCCACACTGGAGAAAAACCTTTCTATTGTAAGCAGTGTGACAGGAGATTCAGTGATTTAGGTAACTTGAAGAGACACCAACGTATCCATACTGGAGAAAAACCTTTTCACTGTAAAGAATGTGACAAGAGTTTCAGTCTTTTAAGTCACCTGAAGAGTCACCTGCTAGTCCACACTGGAGAAAAACTCTTTGCGTGTAAACAGTGTGACAAGAGATTCAACCATTTAAGTCACCTGAAGAGTCACCAGCTTATCCACACTGGAGAAAAACCTTTCTATTGTAAGCAGTGTGACAAGAGATTCAGTGATTTTAGTAACCTGAAGAGACACCAACGTATCCACACTGGAGAAAAACCTTTTCACTGTAAAGAATGTGACAAGAGTTTCAGTGAGTTAGGACAACTGAAGACTCACCAGTGTATCCACACCGGAGAAAAACCTATCTATTGTAAACAGTGTGACAAGAGTTTCAGTGAGTTAGGACAACTGAAGACTCACCAGTGTATCCACACCGGAGAAAAACCTATCTATTGTAAACAGTGTGACAAGAGTTTCAGTGAGTTAAGTCACCTGAAGAGTCACCAGCTTATCCACACTGGAGAAAAACCTTTCTATTCTAAGCAGTGTGACAAGAGTTTCAGTGAGTTAGGACAACTGAAGACGCACCAGTGTATCCACACCGGAGAAAAACCTATCTATTGTAAACAGTGTGACAAGAGTTTCAGTGAGTTAGGACAACTGAAGATTCACCAGTGTATCCACACCAGAGAAAAACCTTTTCACTGTAAAGTGTGTGACAAGAGTTTCAGTGAGTTAGGTTCCCTGAAGAGACACCTGCTAATCCACACTGGAGAAAAACCTTTCTATTGTAAGCAGTGTGACAAGAGATTCAATGATTTAGGTAACCTTAAGAGACACCAACGTATCCATACTGGAGAAAAACCTTTTCACTGTAAAGAATGTGACAAGAGTTTCAGTCTTTTAAGTCACCTGAAGAGTCACCTGCTAGTCCACACTGGAGAAAAACTCTTTGCGTGTAAACAGTGTGACAAGAGATTCAGTCATTTAAGTCACCTGAAGAGTCACCAGCTTATCCACACTGGAGAAAAACCTTTCTATTGTAAGCAGTGTGACAAGAGATTCAGTGATTTTAGTAACCTGAAGAGACACCAACGTATCCACACTGGAGAAAAACCTTTTCACTGTAAAGAATGTGACAAGAGTTTCAGTGAGTTAGGACAACTGAAGACTCACCAGTGTATCCACACCGGAGAAAAACCTATCTATTGTAAACAGTGTGACAAGAGTTTCAGTGAGTTAGGACAACTGAAGACTCACCAGTGTATCCACACCGGAGAAAAACCTATCTATTGTAAACAGTGTGACAAGAGTTTCAGTGAGTTAAGTCACCTGAAGAGTCACCAGCTTATCCACACTGGAGAAAAACCTTTCTATTGTAAGCAGTGTGACAAGAGTTTCAGTGAGTTAGGACAACTGAAGACGCACCAGTGTATCCACACCGGAGAAAAACCTATCTATTGTAAACAGTGTGACAAGAGTTTCAGTGAGTTAGGACAACTGAAGATTCACCAGTGTATCCACACCAGAGAAAAACCTTTTCACTGTAAAGTGTGTGACAAGAGTTTCAGTGAGTTAGGTTCCCTGAAGAGACACCTGCTAATCCACACTGGAGAAAAACCTTTCTATTGTAAGCAGTGTGACAGGAGATTCAGTGATTTAGGTAACTTTAAGAGACACCAACGTATCCATACTGGAGAAAAACCTTTTCACTGTAAAGAATGTGACAAGAGTTTCAGTCTTTTAAGTCACCTGAAGAGTCACCTGCTAGTCCACACTGGAGAAAAACTCTTTGTGTGTAAACAGTGTGACAAGCGATTCAGCCATTTAAGTCACCTGAAGAGTCACCAGCTTATCCACACTGGAGAAAAACCTTTCTATTGTAAGCAGTGTGACAAGAGATTCAGTGATTTTAGTAACCTGAAGAGACACCAACGTATCCACACTGGAGAAAAACCTTTTCACTGTAAAGAATGTGACAAGAGTTTCAGTGAGTTAGGACAACTGAAGACTCACCAGTGTATCCACACCGGAGAAAAACCTATCTATTGTAAACAGTGTGACAAGAGTTTCAGTGAGTTAGGACAACTGAAGACTCACCAGTGTATCCACACCGGAGAAAAACCTATCTATTGTAAACAGTGTGACAAGAGTTTCAGTGAGTTAAGTCACCTGAAGAGTCACCAGCTTATCCACACTGGAGAAAAACCTTTCTATTGTAAGCAGTGTGACAAGAGTTTCAGTGAGTTAGGACAACTGAAGACGCACCAGTGTATCCACACCGGAGAAAAACCTATCTATTGTAAACAGTGTGACAAGAGTTTCAGTGAGTTAGGACAACTGAAGACTCACCAGTGTATCCACACCAGAGAGAAAAACCTTTCCACTGTAAAGAGTGTGACAAGAGTTTTAGTCACTTGAAGAGTCACCTGAAGAGTCTCCAGCGTATCCACACTGGAGAAAGACCCTTTTACTGTAAACAGTGAAAAACACCATCTGCACAATGGAGGAAAAACAACAACGTGGTCATACCGAAATATGGCTGTAGCCTGATAAGTGCAGGTTGTGCACACCCGCCTGTTTTGTGCAGCCCAGTGTGAATTGAGCGGTGCATTCTATGAGTTAATTTCATTGATTGATTGATTGATTGATGACTTTATTAGAAGTTCGCATAGGAAACGGTACAGTTTCATGACGGTACAGTTCACTGGTACAAGGTCAACTAAAAGAAGATCCTAGAAAAGCACTTGGCTTATTTGCACAGGAAATCATTGACGTATCTCATATAACATTGAATGACAGACGGATAGAACACAGTACTATGCAGTAGATATAGTCAGGAAAAAAAGGAAAATAAAAATAAAAAATTAAATAAATAAACAGTGCAAAAAATATATATACAGTAGGTAAAAAACAAAGAAGGGTCAGGGGAGGGTAAGGCTGCGCTAGTTTTGTTATTGCCAGTTGCGAACGGCTGCCGCCTGTAAGTGGTTTTTCAGGGCGATTTTAAAAGATGCTAGGGATCCACACTCGCTCCTTTAAGGCCTTCGGTAAGGCGTTCCACATTTTGGTGGTATAGCAGAAGAACGAGTTTGACCCTTTGACTGACTTGACTCTGGGTTGGACGTGATCTGTAGCGCTGCCTCTGGTGTTGTAATTATAGATATCCTTAACGTTCTTAAAGTATTTAGACAGGTACATGGGTAATTGGGTATCTTAATGGTGTAATAAAGACCATGTCATCCAAAAAAAGGTAAATCTGATTAGCTAAAACTGTACTGTACTGTATATTGTATTGCTTGTCGGCCGGCCCGTCTCCCCTTGCCTGCATCCGGAAAACCAGGAACTGACCTGATCTTTTTTTTTATTTTTTTTATCGGTGTATATAAAATATATTATCCCTCAAATATCTTTCAACATTGTACATATCAAGTAGTTGCTTATTTGTTGAAATGATGGTGAATTACCATACATACGTACAATCAGAAAAGACAGATGTACAGTAGGAACGGTTAGCACTGCTCAGAAAATAAGGGGTGTGTGTGGACCCCTTTGAGTACTAAATAGTTTTCTGTAATGGTCGCCACTAAGTTGCATATTTAGGAGTAAGCTTACCACTTATTTAAAATGCCTTGATCACATTGACTGACACTCAGAACAGATATATAGACACTTTATTTGTCAGTTTTCCTTGCCTCGCTACAGAGCTATTGAGGAAATTGTTAAGAATTGGCAGTTCTGGGAGCCATTTTGTTATGCAAACTCGAAAATTCAACATTTTTTTGGAAATAGCAAGTGTGGTTACACCGACGCGAGTCGTGGGGTATGCCGCTGGGACCCGAGGAAAATGCGGAGACCTGAGGAAAACGAAGACTAATAACGTCAGAAGCCATGCGACGTGCGATTCAGGTGCTGATCGGATCCTGCATTTGTGATATATGGTGTCTTGTTTTTCGGAAATAGGTTCCTCCCACAAATATTGCAAGGGATTTACACTGTCACGTCACTCCTGAGATCACTTGTATTTCATTTTGGGAGGATTGTTCGCCCAAAAAATCATGTTTTGTAATGAAATGGTTACATTCTGCGCATTTGTGGTGCCCCCTTTTTGTCAAAGTGGAAATGCTTTTGGGAATTCACTGAGCATATGACCCTTGACATGTGATTCGAATTTGGTGATGACTGGACGTTTTGTTCGTGATTTCTGGCATTTTTTTGACGAAAGTATGGACTATCAAAATCTCGTTTGAATATGTTTATTGCATGGGTCCAAAGATCACGTGTACCGTTTTTTGTGAGATTTGGAGAAAATATGTAGGAAAAGGAGCAAAAAGTGTTTTTTTTTAAAGAAAATTCTAAGTGGTGGTGCAATGGGCGTGGCCTATATGGAGAGATGCATCACGACCCAAGGAATCCAGAGAAAAAATATATTTTTTTATTTTACGACCTAAGGTTCAAGAGGCAAAACGTAAAGTGGGCTGTTATAGCACCACCATGAGGCCGACTGATGTAATTTTTTTTTTATTAATTTCCGTAATTATTATGAACCTCCCCTCCTGTTGGAAACTTTAGCCCTTACGGTTTCTGAGAGAAACATACTTGGAACGGGAGACTTCTCAATTCCCATTATAAGTCAATATAGCGAAAATGAATTAACTAATGAACTACAACTTTTCTCTACAGAAAATGCAAGCACATGATTCCCGATGAAGCCGGTCGATTTGGCATATGGCTTGAGTGTGTGGCGCAAAAAACTGTGGGAGGAGTAGCGTGCCAAACCTTTGGTTACTCTAGAATAATAAAGTCGGACAAGAACTAGAGTTTTTGGTTGCCCTAAAACTTGAACTCTTTCTTTCTTAAAACTCATTCTGTGCCAATGACGGCTTATGACGTTTTTTTTCCCAATAGCCCTGTGTGCCAATGACGGCTTATGACGGTTTTTGTGTTTTTTTACATAGAAAAAAAAAAATCTTTTTTTTTTTTTTTTTTTTTTTTAAGATGTCAAAATGACCTGAGATCAGAGAGATGCTTTTCTCTGTTTGTGTGTTCGCTCCCTCGTTTAGCTGATTGAGAAAATGTGTGTTCATGTGTGTCCATTCTAGTGGATGGACACTTTTTTTCATTCAAACAGCTCTATCTCTGGAACCATTTGTCCGATTGACAACATTCTTTTTGCCACTGAATCACAACAACTGTGTCTGTTTCCATGGGGAAAAAAATTATAAAAAAAAAAAAAAACATTTTTTTTCATTGCATAGTAAAGAAAAACATACAAAATCTCGGCACAGCTACCTTGGAGCCATTTTGGCATCTGGCACAGAATGAGTTAATCCTGTCTCTGCAGGACATTTACGCAAGCAGGTGCTTTAGGGCAAAAAGGATCATGAAGGACAAACATCATGCTAACAATGAACTGTTCGTGGTGATGCGAAGTGGGAAACACCTGAGATCCCTTACAGCCGACAGCTCTTGGCTAAACGGCTCATGGCTAAATGGTAGCCGTCAGAGCACTAAACGAAGACAAAAAATAAAATTAAAATAAGACAAACCGTGTATATGCTGACTCCTTTACACATTCTATTGGGTTAAGTGGCTCTCATTTATGTATATGCTCAACTCCTTGCACATTCGATTGCTGCTCTTGATGCCTGTGCTCTTTACCTGCCCTGTTAGATATAATGTATAGGTTACTGAATGTATACTTCTGGAAGTGCTGCATATTGATAAGCTAATGTAGCCTGGCATGGCCAGCAGACTAATATCACTGCAGTTTGTTTAACAATTCTTGAAAGCGTAAAATGAAACCCCGTAAAGGTCAATTTGGTGTAGATGGAAAGGTCCAAATACAGATTCAACTCGGGTCCAGTTAGACTAGATGGTTGAAGTGGTTAATAGATATCAACCATTCTTTTCTCTCTGTTTCAGTTCAATTTTGTTGGGAAGCTGCTGGGACCACGGGGAAATTCCATGAAAAGATTACAAGAAGAAACGGGAGCAAAGATGTCCATCCTCGGTGAAGGTTCAATGAGGGATAAAGGCAAGGTAAGATTACAACTTATTATTGCTTCACATAGATACATTTATACTTTACTTATATACTGTACTGTACAGTAGTTACACAGAAATACATCTACATGCTCACAACGTGTCACAATGCAACATGTTGTATATCAGCTATTTTTGCTTTTTTTTGTTGGCCTAATTTTCTAACATTCTTGGAATTTTGTAGAAAAGAAAAAGAGCATTTCCAAAATAGGGACACGATATTGAAAATGGTTAACTTACATGATAATTGATAAGTCAAAAGTGTATGGAGAAAAAAACTAAAAAACAAACAATAAATGTGAGAGAAATCCCCCTTTGGCAGTGCCCATACAAATAAAGTATCCCAACTGTTAAATGTGAAATGTGCCATCAACTAGTGGATCAACTAGTGGATGGATTTTTTATCATTCGCTCAAACAGTGTGTTAAATCAAACATTAGAGAAAAGGACAACTGCACAACAGCATGCAATTAACACTAGCACACATCATGGCCAATGAACGAAAGGTTTCGTACGAAACCATGGTTTTCTTAGTTTAGGAGAAATGCACTCCTCTTGGGTTATCGCGCCTCCTAGCGTGCGATACAGAGCTACACATATGCTCCCGAATGACAAAGTCGGAGGGTATGCCAGTCAAAACGCCCCGCCCCAACCGAGGGCATAAGGCGCGAGACTGGCATGTGTACTTCCTCTTAACAACACCGTTCCTCTGCACGCAAAATGCGCGCGAAGGGGCGTTTGAGGAGTGCATTTCTCCTAAACTAAGAAAACCATGGTTTCGTACGAAACCTTTCGTTTTCTGTCATTTACTCGAAATGCACTCCTCTTGGGTCACATAAACCCCCGGAAGCGCACACCCTCAAATTCCGCCCGCTCCGCCTGACAGGAGACCACACCCCCGGCGTGGCCCCTCCCCCACGGAGCCCCGAGCCCACCGGACTCGAGAGCGGAAGAAGGTAGAAAGACCCTGACAGACCGAAATCCGCCTCATGAACTAATAGGCCGACCAGGTCCGCCTCATAAAACCCTGACAGGCTGGAGCCCGCCTACTCACTAATAGGCCCACTAGCAGCCGTTTTATAAGGAAACAGGGTCCCCCCCTTTTACCGAGAGCAAAGGGACTTGGTCTCAGCTATAAAAAAGGGGGGAAAAAGTCTTTAACTAGAGGAGGCGGCAACACCCAGGACCGAATGCGCCAATGAAGATGGAGCCACGTCCAAATGGTAAAAAACCACAAAAGTCGACGGAGTCGACCAGTTAGCCGCCGAACAGATCTCTTGGATCGAGACACCCCTGGCTAGAGCCCAGGAGGTCGACATTCCCCTAGTGTCATGAGCCCTTAGGCCCTCAGGAACCGGGACTTTAGCACAAGTGTAGGCCATCTTTATGGCCTGCACAATCCACCTTGAAAGTGAAGCTTTAGCCACCGCTTTCCGTCTAGGACCACTTTTAAAAGTGACAAACAGTTGGTTTGACGCTCTAATAGCCCTCGTCTTCTCACAGTAAATCCTCAAGGATCTTACCGGGCAAAGACAATGTAGACGCCTATCCTCCTCCGAAGAAAACGGAGGAGGATGAAAAGCCACCAACTCGGTTGGCTCATGTATAATCACACGGTTCTTTGGGACAAACGCCAAATGGGGTTTTAGCAGAACCTTCTTGCCATCCTCACAGAATCTCATGCACACCGGGTCCACCGATAACGCATGTAGATCACTGACTCTCTTGGCTGTAGACAAGGCCAACAAAAGACTAGTCTTAAAACTCAAAAGCTTTAAGCTCGCCGCCTCCAGAGGCTCAAACGGTGGACGGCACAGCCCGTCCAACACCACACCCAAATCCCACGATGGGAAAAGGGACCTAGTAACCGGTTTAAGCTGGTGCACACCCGCTAAAAACCGAGCCACCAGACGGTGCCTACCCACCGTCTTACCCTCAAAGCCCACATGGCACGCTGACAGCGCCGCCAAGTAACCTTTAATGGTAGAAAAGGCAAGACCACTTTCTAGCTTTTCCTGAAGGAAATTCACAACAAGCTGGACCGGAGCCTCAAACGCCACCACCGGCGACGTACGCTCCGCACACCAGTCTTCAAAGATCCTCCACCTCTTATCATAAGCCGACCGCGTGGACGAAGCCCTAGCACTTTGAATAGTCTGAACCGCCCCTGGCGTCAGACCCAAAGCGCTCAAAGACTCCCCTTCACGGGCCAAACCTGAAGGTCTAGCTTCGCCGGGTCGGGATGGAAGATCTCCTGCCCTGCCTGCCGTAGCAGATCTCTGATTGGCGGCAGAGGCAACGGGTTGTCGTAAAGGAGGGGAGATATCTCCGACCTCCACACGCCCCACCCCGGAGCCACCAACAATAGTTTGAGGCCGAACCGCCTGACCCTCTCCAAAGTCTGGGGGATCAGTTCCAACGGAGGAAACGCGTACAGCAGTTCCCTCGGCCAGTCGTGAGCCAGAGCATCCAGCCCCAGTGGGGCTGGCCCCGTCGCAGAGAAGAAAAGTGTACACTTCGCGTTCTCTGCTGACGCGAACAAGTCGACTTGAGGCTGACCGAACCTGCTCCAAATCTGTCTCACCACTCCCGGGTGGAGGGACCAATTCGCATAAAGGGGCTCCCCCCTGGACAGCAGATCTGCTCCGCTGTTCAGAAGCCCCGGAATGTGCGACGCCTTGATCGACGCCAAACGTGGTTCCCACCACAGCGTCAGATCCTGCGCCAGCTGATTGAGAGCCGGGGAGGAGAGGCCCCCCTGCTTGTTGATATAGCACATGGTCGTCGTGTTGTCTGTCCTGATCAACACGTGACACCCTTCCACGAAAGGCAAAAAATGTTTCAACGCCAGAAACACTGCCTTTAACTCCAGAAAATTGATGTGCCGCTTCTGTAGAGCGGAGTCCCAAACTCCCCTCACCGAACGGCCCTCGTGCGTTGCGCCCCAACCACTGAGGCTGGCGTCCGTTGTGATCACTTTCCGTGACACCACCACGCCCATACTGACCCCCTGGGACAGAAGAGTCACGTCCACCCACGGTCTCAGTGTGTACACACACCCTGGGGACACCTTGACCTTGCGGCGACCTTGTGTCGAGTGGATCTTGAGTGCCAACATCCACTTTTGAAAAGGCCTCATATACAGCCTGCCCAGCCTGAGTAGATGGATAGTTGAGGCCATCAGCCCTGACATAATCATGCAGCGCTTGTACGTGACCACTCTGCCCACGCGAAAAGATTTCGCGCAGGCCACGATCTTGACTAATCGCTCCTGTGAGAGTCGAGCCGTCATATTTATTGAGTCCAGCGAGATCCCCAAAAAGGTGGTCTGCTGAGCTGGTGTTAACATACTCTTTTTGAAGTTTATGTTGAACCCCAGAGAGGTTAACTGCGACATCACCACATTGGTGAGACGTGTCACCTCCTCTCTCGAACTTGCGCTTATTAACCAATCGTCCAGGTACGTCGCAAGTCTGATTCCCTGCTGCCGCAGGGGAGCTATAGCCGCTTGTGTCACTTTGACAAACACGCGGGGAGACAGAGAGAGGCCGAACGGGAGAACAGTGTATTCGTACACTTTCCCCTCGAAACCGAACCTCAGGAATTTTCTGTGTGGGGGGTAAATTCCCACATGCTGGTACGCGTCCTTCAAATCGAGGGACGTCCAATAATCGTTGATTCCGATCGAGCGCAATAGCGCTACGTTCGTCAACATTTTGAAACTGTATTTTACCAGAAAATTGTTGAGGGCTTTTAGGTCCAGAATGGGCCTCAGCCCCCCCCCTTTCTTTGGCACAACGAAATAATGAGAATAAAACCCCAGACCGAGCTGATCTGTGGAAACTTCCCTGATCGCTCCTTTCCCCAATAAAGAGTGAATCTCCTCCCTCAGAATCAAAGCGGCCTGCCCCTTTGCGTGCGTGAATATCACTCTGTCTGACAAGGGAGGCTGGGTTGAGAATTGTAGCCTGTATCCCTGCCTCACGGTGCGAAGCACCCAGGGACACGGCTTGCATGCTTTCCATTGAGTTAAATGCTTTGACAAAGGATTCTGAATGGGAGCTGACGTCAGACCTAACGGAATGTGATTGATAGGAATGCACGGTATGTGCACCCCCGGACACGACTCTGACGTCACCGGTAACGCGGAAGTCAAAGGGACTCGAGACTGAGACACGTGACTTACTACTGAGCGTGACACCGTCTTGCTGTGAAGCGAGGGCCTTACGTTTAATGCCTTTATCACCGGCGACAACACTTTGTTGCACGGTGGGACAGGAGGCAGAGGAGGAGTGTAAAAAGGAACGCATTCTTGTAAACACGTCCTGTCTAAAACCCTGTTTAATACTGCTGTCGCAGCTCGGGCTGGGATAGCTAAACAAGAAAGACCTCTCTGCAACCTTCTTACCTTGACTGGCGCTTTGGCGCCCTCTCGTGTCGGAAGGGAGGAACACTTGTTGTTCCGGCCCTTGAGTTGAGGCTGTGGAACAATTAAACCTTTTATATTGGAAATGCCCCTTAAGGGGGTTTCCTTGAAGGCTGTTTGTGTTTGTGATTGTGGTACTGGGCATGCATATTTTATATATGGATGTCCCCACTGGGGATTCTCCATTGTGTGTGCATTGTGAAAGAAGAGACCTTGTTTCGCAGACACATTCTTTACTTGGGAGAAAACATTTGGCACAGTAACAAAATTCACATTTACATTGGATTCCTCCACCCTGGGTGGCAGGATCAAAAGTGCACTGTGCTTGCGCGCTGGAGAGCCGTCCATGACCCTGTCTCCGTGCGCCGAGGGTGAGAAGGCCCTCTTTCTCAAAGTGTCATTTTCTCGCCCCTCTCCCACGTCCCCTCACTGCTGCACTGTAGGAAGGGCGAGCTGGTGGGCGCATCTCCTGGTGCTGGGAGCCCTGATTGCTCTGGCTTCTGTTCCTGCTCGTGCCCGAGGAGGAAGACGGAGCTCTAGGAGAACGATGGGGTTTCCCGCCCTGTCGGGGGGGTCCCTGATATCTCTCCCTATTACGGGAAGAGCGTCCTGAGTAGCCTGACTGTTCTTTCCCTTTATCAGGTTTACCCAAAACAGCATCCACCACTTCTTTTTGGGCTTTATTGGTGTCGGTGATGACACGGAGGAAGGGTAACGCTCCCTCGAAGAGACTGTTGGGGGCTGTGTCCAGGCCCCTCAGCTCCTCTCGCCTCTCGCTGGCCTTTGGTTCGTCGCCTTGGAAGGGGACTTTCTGCAGCCACCTGAACCTCTCCATGCTGACAGCGACGTCCATCCCCCTGCCAGCCCATTGGATGGCATGGACGTTGCTCACTATTGCCAGCTGTAGCATGGCATCCCATTCAGCATAGGCTTCAGGAGGGAGGCGGTCCTTGTTTTGGAGCAGCATCTCTGCCATGGCTCCATTCATCAGCCCCACCACGTTTAAACTTTTCACAGAGAGCCCTGCAGCTTTATAAACATTTTTTACCATGTTGGAGACCTTGTTCTCGTCCTTGTTCTTGAACTTGGGCACAGGCTCCTGAGTGAAGGGGCATTCCGTGGGTTTAAACTGGGCACAGAAGAACTGATTAGTGGCGACATCCACAGGGGGAAGGCCGCCCACGCCAAACTTGTCCTCATCCGCCAGTGAGGTTGACAGAGCCATCTTCCCGGGCTCTCTGTGTTCTTTCCATGTGGAATGGAGAGCTTCTTTGAGCCCCGGGGTAGCGGGTAGCTTCTGAGAGCGAGGGACTGGTGTCTGTACCTCTCTCTTGCCCGCAAACTTGATCTCCGTTGAGCTCGCAGGGCGAGGCTCCACTGGCATAGTGAGGCCCATCTTGGCCACCGCCAGCTCAACCACTGCCAGCAGGTCCAGTTCTTGTGGGGTGGATTCTGCTGTGGCGCCCACCTTCTCCTTATCCACCGCTGCCTTCTTGGCAGGGGCGATGGGGGGGGCTTGGGGTGAGGTGCGAGGGGTGCCGCCATGACGGGGGCTTAGCATCACAATGTCCTCACTTGTCTCCTCTTGAACCAAACCGTCCTCCTCCTCCTCCTCTTCATCTTCCTCCTCTTCTCCTTCCATGGCATCTTCCTCCTCCTCGGAGGTGCCAAACTCGTCCGAGCCGCGAGGCACTTTACGTGGCACGTTCTGTTGGGACGTTAAGAGAGGGGGGAAAGAGGGGGGGGGCGGTGACCGTTGGAGTCATCAGGAACGGGTTGGTGGGGTGAGGAGTCCCACTGGTGGCCGCCTCGGCGGCGACCGGAGACAATGGCCCCGCCTGGAGTGGTCCCTGGAGGCTAGCCTGCAGGGCGGCGGAGGCCTGGAGAGGCCCGGTGCTGGTCAAACCAGGACCGGGCGTGAAGGAGAAGCGCGGGGTGGAGCCGAACATGCCGGGTCCACCACTGTGCGCTGTGGTAGAAATAGTGTACATCGGAGCGAAGCTACTGCGGATAGGTTCGCAAACACTAGGAGCCGCCTGGACAAACCTTGCTGTGGTGCTGGAAACAGGCCCGCTTCTTTGTCCTGGCGTGGCGGGGATCTGAGCGCCGTGTTCCATCTGAGCTCCCCGAGCGACGTGGCTTTGTTTGGGCCTTGTAGCGTCCATGTTCATGACCACCAGCAGACGCTGGTGAAGAACGGCCGCGTCCATCGTCGCGCAGAACACGCAGCTGTTTGGGAAGTAGAAACCTTGCCAAGCGTGTTGTAGCTCCAGACAGCCCAGGCAGATGGAATGCGGGTCCTCAGCGGCAATGAAGCGGCTGCACTCCGGATCCCCGCAGCGTCGAGGGAGGGGTGGTGAAAACAGACCCTCGCTAGACATGACGACGGTAAGCTAAGCTAACCTAGGCTAGCCGCTTGTTATCGTTAGCAGCAAACAGCGAAGAACAAAACAGAGAAGAACAGACCAAGTTGAACGAAACCCGTGGGTGATGGTCCTACTCACCGCTAAGGCTAAAGTTGAATTCGAACTGATCTTAGACTGAGTAACTTGAAGAATTAATTATTTGTCGTAGAGTAACATGTGTAGACGTCCGTATCTCATGCGTGCAGTCGATCAAGGCGTCGCACATTCCGGGGCTTCTGAACAGCGGAGCAGATCTGCTGTCCAGGGGGGAGCCCCTTTATGCGAATTGGTCCCTCCACCCGGGAGTGGTGAGACAGATTTGGAGCAGGTTCGGTCAGCCTCAAGTCGACTTGTTCGCGTCAGCAGAGAACGCGAAGTGTACACTTTTCTTCTCTGCGACGGGGCCAGCCCCACTGGGGCTGGATGCTCTGGCTCACGACTGGCCGAGGGAACTGCTGTACGCGTTTCCTCCGTTGGAACTGATCCCCCAGACTTTGGAGAGGGTCAGGCGGTTCGGCCTCAAACTATTGTTGGTGGCTCCGGGGTGGGGCGTGTGGAGGTCGGAGATATCTCCCCTCCTTTACGACAACCCGTTGCCTCTGCCGCCAATCAGAGATCTGCTACGGCAGGCAGGGCAGGAGATCTTCCATCCCGACCCGGCGAAGCTAGACCTTCAGGTTTGGCCCGTGAAGGGGAGTCTTTGAGCGCTTTGGGTCTGACGCCAGGGGCGGTTCAGACTATTCAAAGTGCTAGGGCTTCGTCCACGCGGTCGGCTTATGATAAGAGGTGGAGGATCTTTGAAGACTGGTGTGCGGAGCGTACGTCGCCGGTGGTGGCGTTTGAGGCTCCGGTCCAGCTTGTTGTGAATTTCCTTCAGGAAAAGCTAGAAAGTGGTCTTGCCTTTTCTACCATTAAAGGTTACTTGGCGGCGCTGTCAGCGTGCCATGTGGGCTTTGAGGGTAAGACGGTGGGTAGGCACCGTCTGGTGGCTCGGTTTTTAGCGGGTGTGCACCAGCTTAAACCGGTTACTAGGTCCCTTTTCCCATCGTGGGATTTGGGTGTGGTGTTGGACGGGCTGTGCCGTCCACCGTTTGAGCCTCTGGAGGCGGCGAGCTTAAAGCTTTTGAGTTTTAAGACTAGTCTTTTGTTGGCCTTGTCTACAGCCAAGAGAGTCAGTGATCTACATGCGTTATCGGTGGACCCGGTGTGCATGAGATTCTGTGAGGATGGCAAGAAGGTTCTGCTAAAACCCCATTTGGCGTTTGTCCCAAAGAACCGTGTGATTATACATGAGCCAACCGAGTTGGTGGCTTTTCATCCTCCTCCGTTTTCTTCGGAGGAGGATAGGCGTCTACATTGTCTTTGCCCGGTAAGATCCTTGAGGATTTACTGTGAGAAGACGAGGGCTATTAGAGCGTCAAACCAACTGTTTGTCACTTTTAAAAGTGGTCCTAGACGGAAAGCGGTGGCTAAAGCTTCACTTCAAGGTGGATTGTGCAGGCCATAAAGATGGCCTACACTTGTGCTAAAGTCCCGGTTCCTGAGGGCCTAAGGGCTCATGACACTAGGGGAATGTCGACCTCCTGGGCTCTAGCCAGGGGTGTCTCGATCCAAGAGATCTGTTCGGCGGCTAACTGGTCGACTCCGTCGACTTTTGTGGTTTTTTACCATTTGGACGTGGCTCCATCTTCATTGGCGCATTCGGTCCTGGGTGTTGCCGCCTCCTCTAGTTAAAGACTTTTTCCCCCCTTTTTTATAGCTGAGACCAAGTCCCTTTGCTCTCGGTAAAAGGGGGGGACCCTGTTTCCTTATAAAACGGCTGCTAGTGGGCCTATTAGTGAGTAGGCGGGCTCCAGCCTGTCAGGGTTTTATGAGGCGGACCTGGTCGGCCTATTAGTTCATGAGGCGGATTTCGGTCTGTCAGGGTCTTTCTACCTTCTTCCGCTCTCGAGTCCGGTGGGCTCGGGGCTCCGTGGGGGAGGGGCCACGCCGGGGGTGTGGTCTCCTGTCAGGCGGAGCGGGCGGAATTTGAGGGTGTGCGCTTCCGGGGGTTTATGTGACCCAAGAGGAGTGCATTTCGAGTAAATGACAGAAAACGAAAGGTTTCGTACGAAACCATGGTTTTCTTAGTTTAGGAGAAATGCACTCCTCAAACGCCCCTTCGCGCGCATTTTGCGTGCAGAGGAACGGTGTTGTTAAGAGGAAGTACACATGCCAGTCTCGCGCCTTATGCCCTCGGTTGGGGCGGGGCGTTTTGACTGGCATACCCTCCGACTTTGTCATTCGGGAGCATATGTGTAGCTCTGTATCGCACGCTAGGAGGCGCGATAATCATCGCAGTCGGTCAGAAACCTTGTATCTCCATATTTAAACTTTTTTAAGATTTTTCATAAATAAAATAAAAATGTCTTACAAATGTTTTTGAAAGATTTGGAAAAGGAAAGTTATAATGATTAAGTCTGTGACTGTGGATTTTATACAAATGTATTACCCGGCTTGGTTGAATGCTTGATTCTGATTGGTCGAGCGCTGAAATCAGCGGTGAATTATGAGCGTATAATGACCGCTCCGCTCTATAATTCACCGCTGCCTAATCAAAGGCTCAGAGCAGCTGCTGTATTCAGGCTGCACTGCGTGGATTTCGTGCCGTATCCAACATGTCAGCCATGTAAACAAACACACAGCGACATTTACAACCAAACGTTGCTCTGAAGAATGTCTTTAAAAACATTTGAGGCGAGAAATAGACAACGCAGTAACAGAAATGGATTCTATTTGATCAGCACTTCCTTGTTTTCCAAGGCGACCGTGTTGCGTTCGGGGGGACGCACTTTCAGCCGTCTGTAAACAAGGAAACACTTTGTTTTGATTTTAGTTTTGAGTCAAATTATTAATTTTATGTATTAGCCGGGTAATAAGTGCTATAAGGTCTTGCTGCTTGGTCATTATGGCTTATATGGACACTTCGGGCTGATAATTCCCCTCGGCTCCGCCTCGGGGAATTATTACCCCGTCGTGTCCATATAAGCCCGGGGAATTATCAGCCCGAAGTGTCCATATAAGCCATAATGACCGCGCAGCAAGACCTTATCGCATACTTAACTCATACAGTGCCACCGGCCACAAGGGGCGCTAGAGTGCCAGAAATGTCTCCATAGACCTTCGCTCTAGCTTCCGTCGACACTGTCCCAAGTGCCTTGGGATTTCACTCCAGCCAATGCTATGGGTGACGATAGGAGGAAGCTAGCTGACACGTAGCCAAAATGCTAACCCATTTAGAAGCCCGATCTAAAGCTATTTCAGTCGCAAAAAACTTTTTCTTTGGGTCTGGGAACACAATCCGGAGAAAATCCTGTCTAAAGTTGCCACGTTGCCCGATTACGGGCCGGGGGAAAGGGCTTTCGGTCGGCCGCCTAGATTTTAAATTTAGAGCCAGGCTTGGTGCGGCCTCGGATTATTTTATTCATTTTATTAAAAAAGCCGGACTAGTTCGGGATAGGCACACTGGAATACGTCGCGCCGCCTTCAGTGAACATTCGGTGAACATTGGGGGGGTCTAAACTTTATTTTAAACCATTTTCAATGGAATAAATCGTCGGACCATCTAGCGTCTCTCATTGGCTAGCGCTGGGCGAGCCGGGACCACCCACGTTGCTCCAAACAGCTCGGGGTAAGTAAAATAGCAAATAAAATATTGTATTGGATTGAAATAAAGCCGAACTTGTTCGGGATAGGCACTGTAAGGGTTAACTAATGAAAAGTATTAACAAGAGCATGTGACTACATAAATGGATGGAGCCCGCGGAATGGGTTCAGTCAGCATAAATCGAGGGGGTCAATGCGGTTGCATTCAGTTCTGTTACAACGCTATTACGCCAGTCTTGCGTCACAGGTGACGTGGCAGTCAGCTGATCATTGCCAACCTACTTAAAGCCTGCTCAGTTGTCTCTTCCTCCTGCCTTGCTGATTGGCTGCTGGCACTTGCTTGCCCCCACCGCCTCCCCAGCACCACCAGTAGGCTCTGCTGCTAATTCTGTTCCCCATGGGGGGAGTTTATATATATTTATATCTCCCTGCTCCTAATGGTTATTGATGTTCTTCTGTGCTGCGCTGAGCAGGGAGAGCAGAGCCTGACGCCAAAATAAATGTGACATATACACACTTGTATTACTCATTTATAATAATAATAATAACTAGAGAAATCGCAATTTGGGAAATTGCGAGTGTGGTTGCCTAAAAAGTTACCTTACTCTTACATCACTAAAAGTTACTCACTATATATGGTGTTTCCCATTCAAAGTCAATGGGAAAGGTCGGATACCTAAAAGTTACCTTACTATATATGGTGTTTCCCATTCAAAGTCAATGGGAAAGGTCAGATACCTAAAAGTTACTCACTATATATGGAGTTTCCCATTCAAGTCAATGAGACTAAGAATTGTAAAAACTGCAAAATTCCCCAGAGTAATAATGTGGTTGCCCTGGCAACCACACTAATAATAGTAACTAGAGAAATTGCAATTTGGGAAATTGCGAGTGTGGTTGCCTAAAAAGTTACCTTACTCTTACATCACTATATATGGTGATAACTAAATAAAATAATTAATAAATACAATACTGTAGCTATTAAAATAAAAAATGTATGTGTATGGTCAAGTGGCCATAAATAAAAATGACTGTTCTTAAAAAAAGGTATTTAAATAAAAGTTCTTATATTTGTATTTTCTTATGAGATTGAAAAATAAAAAATCAATTTAAAGATTTTAAATAAAAAAATGAAAATAAATAAAATAAATAATAAAAAAAAATATTAAAATGAAAAACTGTAAATAAATAAAATAAAAAATAAATACAAAACCTACTTTCCTCTTTATGAGTTCATAATAAATAAATTGTAAGTGTAGCTTATCTAATCATTGGGTGTTAATATTATAGATTGTCATGTTCTTGGATATGTAAGACTGTGGTACTGAAACGTTCTGTATTGTTATATGTGGTTTTCTTGACCGAATTACTAAATATATAGGTCTTACATGCTCTTTGAAATATATTGTCAATTATATCTGTTTCTGTCTCAGTATAATTTACTATGGAATCAGCAGTACAACCTAATAGAATTTGAGCTGTGTCCTCAAAGCAAGTGACCCATAAAGATGTGTCAGATTGCTTTATTAAAACTGAAAGTAAAAGTTTGTATCTAAATTCATAATATTCCTTATTACATTTAGTACAAAAATAATTACCATTAACTGATGGAGAAATCTTCTTATTACATTTGTCAGAAGGACAACATTCATACATGCACGTGTCTTGTTTAATCATTATTACCTCTGCAATACAAGAATAGAACTCTTCATTCTGTGTTGTTGGTCCGTTTTTCATCTGTGCTAATGACTTTACATTTGCTTTTGCTACCGTAAGAGGTGACCATTTCTGTCTTAAAAGTTCACTGGAAGGATGCTTTCCTGTAATGTCGAACCATGATTGTAATTCAAGGGATTCTGTTATTTCCGGACTAAACAATAATATTGTATTACTTGTTGTTCGTAGTGACTTTCCATGATATGATGACACTAAAACATTTTTAAGTGCTAATATCGGTTGTGCGGAGTTCTGAACTTTATTCGTCTCATTATTCCATAAGGTGAGTGTTACTGTGTAATTGGTACTATCTAATAATATTATTTCTCTTTTTAGATAGTCTCTTTCATTTGCTGATGTTCCAGGGGTGATATTATCAATAAAAATGCAGATTCCAATAATGTCTATTACTGAACCTGTGTTATGTTTATCTAGTTGGTCTATTGGAACAAAATTATAACGTGTGTTGCTAATTGGTAAAATATCTTCACAATAGGTAATTTTACTATGCTTATTTAATATAATTTCTCTCTTCATATTTCCAAAACAAAATTTCTTATTTATGTTTTTTACCGTTCCATTTGAAATAATAAAGGTTTTATTTATTTGAATTAAATCAAAGAATCTGTCTATATTTTCCTCAAAAACTGTAACTTTAATTTCATCATTTTCATCTCTAATTTGAAAAGAAAAATATGTTCCCTTGTTATATGACCTAATTTCAGTTTTGGTTAAAACACAAACACGGATATTCCATAGTGACTGGTAACAATTTAAAGATTTAATAGATCGTATTGATGTACATGGTCTCTTGAACTGAATATTGCTGGAACAGGTATTTGGTGGATTTGTGGATAATGTGGCTGGTGATGATGTGGTATTTTGCGTTTGTACATCTTGCTCCTGTCTATGATCTGTCCTGTTTTGCGTTTCCGAGTCTGAAACGTTGTTTTGCGACAGGCTCCCGTTCATTAGAGATTTGAAGAGTTCTTTCTGAGGTTTGATCTCACTATGGACCTGGTTGGCCAGTCCAGGATTGATCTTGGGGTGAGCAGGAGTATTTTCCGCAGTTCTCCCATTTACTTGTAGAGGGCTGGCTTTGCTTCGATCCACCTCCATGCTCTTAGGTGGCCTCTGTCCACTGCCTTCTTCAGTGTCCTTGTATCCACGCTTCATAGGGTTCTTTTCTGCCTGACTCGCCTTCGCTTTGAGGGGCTTGTCTGCACTTGCTACTGCTTCCAATATCGAGTCTCTTTTATTACTGAGATCATCACCTAGCTGGGAATTCCCGTTCACTTCTTTATGGGCTAAGGCCACTCCACTGTTACCCTGAATGGTGCTGTGCATCGATCCTGCAGTCTCTGTGGAATCGCTAGCTAGTATGGCCTCTAGCCTGGGCATCTTGTTGGGTGGCTGGTGGTCCGAGTCTGAAACGTTGTTTTGCGACAGGCTCCCGTTCATTAGAGATTTGAGGAGTTCTTTCTGAGGTTTGATCTCACTATGGACCTGGCTGGCCAGCCCAGGATTGATCTCGGGGTGAGCAGGAGCATCTTCCGCAGTTTTCCCATTCACTTGCAGAGGGCTGGCTTTGCTTCGGTCCACCTCAATGCTCTCAGGTGGCCTCTGTCCACTGCCTTCTTCAGTGTCCTTGTACCCACGCTTCATAGGGTTCTTTTCTGCCTGACTCGCCTTCGCTTTGAGAGGCTTGTCTGCACTTGCTACTGCTTCCAATATCGAGTCTCTTTTATTACTGAGATCATCACCTAGCTGGGAATTCCTGTTCACTTCTTTATGGGCTAAGGCCACTTTACTGTTACCCTGAACGGTGCTGTGCATCGATCCTGTAGTCTCTGTGGAACCGCTAGCTAGTATGGCCTATTTATCTAGTTTGGTGTCTAGTCTGAATAGTTAGGGGTCTCTTTCTATTGTAGTTTTTTTGGTTTCTCTTTTGGTTGTGTGTTGTTCAAACCTGTGTGTTGTTCAGACCTCTTCTCTTTGGTTTAAAAAGATTTTCTTTTTTTAATATGGCCTTCTGACTAATTTGGCGTCTCTCACTAATCTGGCTGTAGTCAGTCTAGTCTGCTCTTTCTCAATAGTCTGTTCAGACCTCTTCTCTTTGGTTTAAAGAGATTGACCTCTAGTCCGATTAATCTGTTGTCTCTTACTAGTCTGGCGTCCACTTATAGGCTAGTGTCTTCTATTTTTTGAATTTCTTTAATATTTGGTTTATGTACTGTGTTAATACAACTAATAATACAACTAATACAACTAATAATACAACTAATAATATGATATGATACAGCTAATAATAATAATTAGTTATATACTTATTTTAAAGTTTTATATAATGTCATTATGATGTAATATTTTAGTCATATTCGGAATTTCATATATAGTGTCTTAGGTTCCTGAAGGTATGGGGTCTTTGGTGGACAATATGCAATATACTGGATTATGATAGCTGTAGTATGTACGTAAAACTCCAGATTGTATACATTGTTCTGGTCTTGAGATGTACATGTGATCCAGCAGCGTGTTCTTTTCTGTGGTGGACTCCTTGATAACTTGTGCATATCCTCTTGACTCTAGAAGCTTTCTTATGGGTCCAGGAAAATCGTTCAATAGATCTTCATTGAAGTCTCCACAGATTATGATGGGCTGGTCGTCGATAGGTTCCAAGGAATTTAGTAGCGCCTCCAGGTTCTCCATAAATGGGTTACTATAATATGGTGGTCTGTACACTGCAGTGATCAAAATCTTGATAGGGAACTCGATCATTATAACCACAAACTCAAGGTTTGTAACATTGTGAAAGTAACGTTTTTCACTAACCTGGAAATGGTTCTTCACATACACAGCGACGCCACCGCCGTTTTGCTTTACACGGTCAGGTAATGTTGTGTATGACTTGTGTCTGTTGCGATAGAACATGGTGTAACCTTCTAATTGCAAACTGTCAGCCACAAAGGAGTCAGTGAGGTGAGTTTCTGTCAAGCACAGTACATCTGTAAATGTCAGTTCGTGGTGTTGTGTGAGGTCCTGAATATGAGGCAATAAACCTTGAGTGTTGTGGTGGACAATCGTGAGAATTTGGGTTTGGGCTCTTGTCTCTCGAAACTTTAACAGTGGCATGACACCGTCCAGAGCTGCAGTCTTCATGGATTCCATGGCAGTTGTGATTTTAGGATCAGCCCAGATTCTCTTTTCATCAAAGTCAATGATGTGCAATCCTTGCAATGTTGTTGTCCTACTGAGGGCAACGTAGGCCATGCCTTCTAAGAAGACTCCTTTCAAAGAAACTACTGCGGATTGTGTAGTCATACCTTGGACTTTGTGAGCCGTGCAAGCATATGCCAGCTTGATGGGAAATTGCCTGCGAATCACTTTGTGGGTACTCAGGTTTTCCTCCATTCTGTCGATGTACACCTGTGTGGCGCCAGATGTAGTTCTCTGGTATTTCAGTCCTGCTTCAGGCTTGTCTAGCACCAGCCAAAGTTTGGTTACTGTAGTTATGTTCTTATTGATATGCATGTCAACATCATTAATCTTGCCAAATGTGCCGTTCACCAGGCCATCCTCTACGTCTATGTTCCTGGTGATCATGACAGGGACGCCTTTGGCAATTTGCAAGTTGTCTGCAAGATCCTTGTCCTTATGACCTTCTTTGGGGTCTGAGAGTCGAGTCATGCGTTGACTCATTTCGTTTCTCTCATAGTCTTCTGCAGGTATTTTAATGATGTCAGAATGAAGTCCAGTTAAAGAGTCCTCGTTGTGTTTGCGAACCTGATTGTTGGTGGCGAAGATGTGCAAAACATCCTTGGGACAATTTTGACTGTTAGTTAATCTTTCACTGATGAGTGCTCTGTCGTCCTTGCTCAGCTGTTCCATTTTTGTCTTGACTCTCAACCTATTCAGAAGTTGTGTGTAGGGCACATCATTCTTTTGTCGCATGATCTCTGTCAACGTGACCATTTGAAAGTGTTCACGCAGAAGATCTGGTGTGCCTTCTTCTGGCATGCAAAGTGGTTTTCCGCTTGCTGTTGGAGGGAGTTGGTAAAAGTCACCTACTGCAAGTACCGACATGCCACCAAATGGTTTCTTACTGCCTTTGATCTCTTGCAGTCTCCAGTGAACGTAGGCAAACAATTTTTTTGATATCATTGAGATCTCATCGATGATGATTATTTCTGCATTTCCCAACTTTGCTCTCACATCATCCAAACTGTTTCCCAGCCCTTTGTAGGGTGGGTTTAGGCTTCTGGGTAACTTCAACAGGGAGTGCAGTGTGTTCCCACCGATGTTGTATGCCGCAGTTCCTGTGAATGCAGATAGCAGCACTATGGGCATGGATGCGTCTCTGTCTTCATAAAGTTTGGGGAGTCGACGGAGAATCCTTGTTGCCTCACCAAATATACACTTTATCAGGTGTGATTTCCCTGTGCCAGCCCCCCCAGTTACAAAGAAGAAGAATGGTTCGGGGTTCTGTTTAACTATGCTCTGTAAGCACCAGTCCCGTACAGAGTGAAATATTGAGGCTTGTGTTTGGTTTAGGTTTCGATACATTGTACGTAGAAAGTCTAGGCTCAATTGCGGGACAACTACATTATGTGCAGTAATTGTAGCTATTTTATGAGTCCTGAACTCTGGCACATTGTCTTGTTCTTCCTCTTCCAGTAGATGCTCGTCTTGTTCAGCAAGACATTCCATGCGATCTAGCTCGTTTTCTGGAGCAATGTTGGCCCATGCGTTTTCAACAGGGCCATTTTTCCAGAACTCCTCTACGGCTTCTTCCACTGCTTGATTGTACTTTTCAAACCTCTTCCTGTTCTCAGCAACAATTAATTTTGTGGGATGAATTATGCATGTTTCAGGTAATTCCACACATGCGGACTCGTAGAATTCCTTATACGTGGGGAATGTTTCGGTTTTAAGGGTTGATTGATAGCGATGGGGTAGGTAGACTTTAAGCAAATTGCCATAGAATTTTTCTGGTTCCTTCTTTTCAGAGAATTTTGCATATCGGATAATTGCAACCCTTTTCTCACGTTTTTTTTTTTTTTTTTTTTTTTCTTTAACCTTTATTTAACCAGTAAAAAACATTGAGACATGATCTCTTTTTCAAGAATGAACTGGCCAAGAGGCAGAAATAAAAATTACACTAGCTTAGCTACACATACAAGCAACAGCAAAGATAAAACATCCATGATACATCACAAATACCTATTCTCAGGTGATACTATAAATAGTATAAAAACTAGTTTACAACATTTCGGGTGATAATGCACAAACAAATAATATGCAACCTATCACAAAAAAGGAGAAGAAAACACATAATGAGAGAATCTAATAAACATCAGGGCATGTGCAAGTGTTTATGTATCTATCCAAGGTGATTCTTTTAAAGCTTCTCAGCGGAATTAGCACTGCCAATTTGAGGCTAGTCTGAAGGTCATTCCACGACCATGGACCAAAGAAAGCAAGACATTTTTTGCCTCCCTCAGATGTGCGTACAGGTACTGTACAACGTAGCCAGGCATTTGATCTGAGGTTTAACCCATTTTTAACCAATGCCAATTTGGAGGAGATGTAAGAGGGGAGCTCACCAAGTATCGCTTTATAGACAAAATTATTCGTTTCTTAATAGTTCCCATGTTGTCAGACAGTTTCTTGCAATTTTTGGCTTTTGCATCTTTGCCGTATACAACCTTGTACTTGGATGCAAAGTCTGCTAGACACATGTTGTCAAACTCTGGTGTTTTGGGCCTGGCGTTGTACTTGTCCAGATATCCCTTCATCCACACTTGGTCTGAGTCATCTGGTTTATTCTGCAGCATACTGAGGGGGAGACTCATCTTCATTGCATTGTCATCTGTTGGGAGGAAGATAACCTCACGGGAGCATTTCTTCAATGGCATGCTGCAAGTTCTGGCCACTGCTTCTTGAGTGCTAACCTGCCTATTTTTCACATAGGTGTGAACAAGTTCATTCATGGCATCTTTCTCGGTGACCTTTGTAGGATCGATGCCAACTACTACCTGTTTGAGAAGTTCGCCCATTTCATGTTCTGCTTTAGATATGTAGGAAAGCATGTATGTGATTGCAATATGGTGATCCAGAACAAACTGGATATCCATGTTAGCATTCCAGGCCTTTAGGAAAACTGGGTTGTAGTTGTTCACAAGGCAGTCCTTCACTCCACGCTTCATGAGGAGTACACGGTTTTTTCTCATATCTTCAAGGCAGGTGTTGTATTCTTTGCTGGTCATATTGCACTTTGCCAGCAAGTCCGATAGGTCTGTGATTTCTGTTGCAGAGTCCATGAGCATGTCAAACAGTGGTTGGAGTTTTGCCATAGCGGATTGTGCTTTTTCCGTTTGTTTTTTGCCTTTGTCTTTTGGACGCTTTGTTTGCTTTGTTTTTGTTGCATTTTCTTTCAGGTCTTTGTTTGCTTCGCTTTCCTCTACCTCTGTGTCATCAACTGGTTTTGGTTTTATTATACAGGTTTTGTTTAGTGGTGGTTTTGGAAATCCAAACCTGCATGTCTTCCTACCTTTACTACAGGACTTTGTATGGTTTTTGCTGTGCATCTGAACCTGTAAGACAATTTGGTAAAGTACAGGATCTTTGTCTTGATCAGGCAGTTGGCACGAAATGTAGCGGTCTGCAAACTCGCAGATCTTCTCTTCGGAGTCAACACCAAGGACAGGGGCACCCTCGACCCACATTAATGCATGAAAATGGGGTGAACCTCTAGCCTGGAACTCGATACGATGGAACCAGTCGATCACACGTCCGAAAGGTAGAGCTTTTGAATGCACCAATTTCTTGTAAGCGGATTTAACTCGCTTGTCAAACATTCGCATGGTTGTAACTGCGTTGCTTCTGAGAATGTCACATTTTTCATTCCATTCCAATTTTTCAAAATTCACGATCTGTCCTTGCTGTGATTTTATTGCAATGATAACCTCTGGCCATCTGAACTCAGCAGCACTTGCAGTCACAAAGAAGGTTGGTGGGCCTAACTGTCGGACCATGGCAAATAAGTCAAACATCGTCTTGTGCCAGTAAGCTGGAGTCCCTCTAATTGGTGACATGAATCGTGTTGTGTCTTTGTTTCTGAGTAGTCTATCGACTTCACGCTTGTCTTTCAACATCTTGTTGGTGATCCTGCGACCATCCTTGGTTAAAGGTTTTCCTTTTTTTAACTGAAATGAGATACTGTTTTTTGCAATGTGTGTCTCTGAGACAAAATGTGCAAAAAAGCAATAGCTTTGATCTCTAGCAAAACGACCGTCAACATTGAAAAGTCTTGTGTTAAAATAACGACTTGGAGACAATTGGACTTTTCTCTTCACATCCAATGTGTTTGCTCCAGTTGGAAACAAAGTAGGGAAGGCTTTTGCTTCGAGGTTAGGGCATGTTTTGTAGCTGACAGGCTTGTTTCCTTCAGCAGGGGCAATGCTAAATATGCTTTCTCCATAGGTCATTATTTCTTGTCCTATGTCATCTGCCTCTAAGCAACTGTCTAGGCCATGTCCAGGTCTCAGCACATCTTGCTCATCTTCAACACTGGGGGGATTTTGATCCACTACTTGTAATGTGTTGACAGCTTCAGTAGAATCCGTTACTTCCATCATTTCGGCATTATTACAATTGTCCATGATTTCGTCTGTGGGCATGTTTTCAACCTGGCCTTCCACATTGTTATCATCATCGATTGTGATGTATTTGTAACCTGGGTGAGTCACTTTGAGTGTCCTTGCGCCTAGTACAACATTATTTATATTGACAATGTGAAACAAATGATGGCCTATGAACCGCAGACGGCGTTTTAGTTTCATTTGGTACAATCCAGATGAGTCTAGCCTTCTTGGTAAAGTGTTTATTGTGGTTTGCACCTGTGATGGCACACACACCACAGCACCAAGTACAGCTCCTTGTTTTCCTTTAGGAAGTGTGAGAATCTTGGCAAAAGGTATGGCCAAAGCTAATAGTTGTCTTTCTAGCACATTCAGGTTGCTCAGCTCTGGGGGGATAGGTGATAACTCTAAATTATTTGCGACAGCTAAGGCTGGCATTCTTTCAGCCAGTAGGGTATCGTGACAATTTTTGCATATCCACTCATGACGTCTTTCTTCTGGTACAGTGCAATTTTGCGGGCCTCCACATTGATCGTCACACGAATGAACATATTTGCCTGTGAAGTACACGGCAACCAACTTTTGCTTTTGTGTGAACTTGGAACGATGACAATGGTATACAGTTTCCCAGAATAGTGCCCGATGGCAAGTTGTGCACACATAAATAGGACCATATTTAATGTCTTCCTGAAAATCTGCTATAGCGATTTCTTCTAGCATACGCTGTTTTTCTAGCATACACTGTTCTTCGGTTTCATCTTTCATCACTTTTTTCATATCTGCCTCTAAACAACTATCTAGGTCATGTCCAGGTCTTAGTAGATCTTGCTCATCTTCAACACTGGGTGGATCTTGTTCCATTGGTCCACTGATGCATCTTCTAATTCTATATTTTCTCATATATTCATTTCTCCTTGCCTTAGAGTCTTCATTTACTTTGGACATGGAGCTGATGCATCTTGTAGCTTGATATTTTCTCATATATTCTTTTCTCCTTGCTCTAGAGTCTTCATCCACTTTGGACATGGAGCTGATGCATCTTGTAGCTTTATATTTTCTCATATATTCGTTTCTCCTTCTTAGTAGATCTTGCTCATCTTCAACACTGGGGGGATCTTGTTCCATTGGTCCACTGATGCATCTTCTAATTCTATATTTTCTCATATATTCATTTCTCCTTGCCTTAGAGTCTTCATTTACTTTGGACATGGAGCTGATGCATCTTGTAGCTTTATATTTTCTCATATATTCTTTTCTCCTTGCTCTAGAATCTTCATCCACTTTGGACTTGGATTTGATGCATCTTGTAGTCGCATTTTTCCTAGCCATAGAATATTCATCTAATCTAGTACAACTATTGATATGATATGATACAACTAATAATAATAAATAGTTATATACTCATTTTAAGGTTTTATCTGATGTCATTATGATGACAAAAATAACTCTTACATCACTATATATGGTGTTTCCCATTCAAAGTCAATTGGAAAGGTCAGTTTCCTAAGAGTTACCTTACTATATATGGTGTTTCCCATTCAAAGTCAATGGGAAAGGTCAGATACCTAAAAGTTACTCACTATATATGGTGTTTCCCATTCAAAGTCAATGGGAAAGGTCAGATACCTAAAAGTTACCTTACTATATATGGTGTTTCCCATTCAAAGTCAATGGGGAAGGTCAGCTACCTAAAAGTTACCTTACTATATATGGTGTTTCCCATTCAAAGTCAATGGGAAAGGTCAGATACCTAAAAGTTACTCACTATATATGGAGTTTCCCATTCAAGTCAATGAGACTAAGAGTTGTAAAAACTGCAAAATTCCCCAGAGTA